>NC_137423.1:9977500-10449000 GCF_964374335.1 Astatotilapia calliptera | reverse complement strand
GGGGGGGGTTTTCGCTCTCAGTCCCCTGACCGAGAGCGAGAGTCCCCAATTGACAGTCCTTATTCCAAAGATTTGGGATCCAACCCATACACCTCTGGTTGTAGGCAAACAACCCGTCCGACGGGGGTCCGCGGACTACGAAGGGTCCGTTGGCGACAAAGTGTCCAAAGAGGGTCATCGTTCGTCACACTCCCCGCAACATAGAGGAGGCCTTGGTGTAATAGCCTCAATGTGCATGCTGGTGACTATAATGGCAGTCTAGATGTAGTATACAGTTTTCGATGTCTTGTGTTTTGTATTATACTGAGTGGGACTTTATTATTGTGTGTAAGAAACCAATAAACTCTCTTGGGGTGTATAAATCACTTTATTGTATTATGCGTGATTAATAATAGTACATACAAGAATGATTAATAGTAGTACATACAAGAATGATTAATAGTACATACAAGAATGATTAATAGTACGTTCAAGAAGATAAAGGACGATGCTCATATACAAGATATATAAGATGCGCATATACAAGATACACAATCCATGACAGCATGCAAAAGCTACTCTGAAACCCCCAACCCCCCCCAAAAAAAACCCAAAAACATAAACCACTACCAAGGAATATAAAGTCACTGCATTGTAGTATGCGTAATATAACCACATACAACACATAAACCAACCCAACAAAACAAAAAAAAATACACCATAAATGAAACCCCCATAAACCAACCCCAGAAAACAAAACATACACCAATACCAAGGAATATAAAAAAAATCACTGCATTGTAGTATGCGTAATATAAAAGACCGCATTCAACATAAATGACCATGCGTGTGAACAAATATGTAATACAACATCAATGGCATTACACATAGACTAAACGTCAACATACCCCGTACTGCGGCACGTAAGGCAATAAGCACCTACTATCTCCTCTGTGGGAGTTGTAGGCGCATGAAAAACAAAATAAGTACCCACAGTGGGAAGTTAGTGGGCACATCAGGTTGAAGTTAGTAGACACATTCGTTTACTGACAAACAGCATTGTTTGGATAGAGCTCAACAGGTAAAAATGCCGCCCCGTCACTGCTTGCCAGTTTGCACACAAAAAGGGTACCCAAATGCTCTTTCTTTACCGGGTTGATTGTTAGCATACTGGCAACACCTACGCCCAATGCGGATTTGGCGATTGAGGACGGAACAGTTGTCTCATACAGGGATGAGTCGTTCCATGGTAAGAACTTTGGTTCATTGGAGCCTAACCGTGTCAACCAAAATGCCTCCCCCATGATACCAGACACCTGGCCGTCACAAAGTATGGTCGTCGGCTTACCAACGCATACGGGCTGTCTGACAGTACTACGCTCAAAACGCAACACTGGCCGTATAAACATTGGCTTTGGTGGGTTGATGTAAATGCCATACACCTTCTTTTGACCATCAAGTTCAGTGCCAACGCGGAGTCCAGATGCACGCTCGCCCTCTTCTGTTATAGAACACTTGTAGTTGCATGCCATTCGGGATGGGTTGGTGACTGCATCCGCTGCCAGAATTCCGTTACCAACGAAGAATGGTTCAGGCTAGAAAAAAGGTAAATGGTCAAACCCAAACAAGTGACAATGTTATTACACACACAGCAGCGGGAATGCAAATGTCACCAAAGCCGATGCATAAGGTGGTATATTACCTTGTAAGCCGTTGTCCAAGTCAAAGGGGTCCATTGTTCCTTGGTGCAGTTGACACCTTTCCACTCAGCTTTATCCGCACAGGGAACCAAACATAGTGTGCCGTGTCGGCAATAGTTTATATCACCATCCTTCTGATCAGCCGGAATTTCATCGATGACACTGAGCAGGAGAGCGGCTGTTCTGTTGGAGACTTCACAATGGTACTCCTGTGCGGCGGCACCACCCATGCGAGGAAACACCAACAGACGAGCCGTCATTATGACGTTAGCCTGACCAGAAACCACGGTCCATGTCACAGGAGACCCCTCAATTGGACACTGTAACTCGACGTACGCATCGCGCTGCACAGTCACTTTCCTAGTTACGTCTGCTGACTTCAGAGGTCTTGGAGGCGCAGGGACAGGAATGGGTCCTGGAGTTGCAGGGGTTTCAGGTTTCTGAGCAGGCGCAGGGACAGGAATGGGTCCTGGAGTCGCAGGGGTTTCAGGTTTCTGAGCATTCAGGACTTTTTGAGGATTCAGGGCTACGGCTTGCCTCGCTGCCCAGAGGGCCAGTCGCACAACATAGTCCTTGTTAATTCCTCCCTCTAAAGGTGGTGGGTCCTCTAGAGCAGCTGATCCCGCTATAGCAGCTCCCTCTATAGCTGAGGTGCACAACAGGGCAGTTGCGATCCTGAGAACCCACATGAGGCCAGGCATCATGTCGAATGGGTCTCAAGCACTAAGACTTTGTGAAAGTCAACCAGTTAACAACACTGCTATTTATGCATATGCACACGAGTTGAGTTCGAGGCCAGCGAGTCCCGACCTACAGGTCGGCGGCTCCCGACCCGCGGGTCGGCCGGGTAATGTAGCCAGGTCGGCGGCTCCCGACCCGCGGGTCGGCCGGGTAATGTAGCCAGGTCGGCGGCTCCCGACCCCCGGGTCGGCCGGGTAATGTAGCCAGGTCGGCGGCTCCCGACCCGCGGGTCGGCCGGGTAATGTAGCCAGGTCGGCTGTGTTTTATGCGCATTCTGCGACCGTGCGCTGGGTCGGTGAGTGTTCCAGGTCAGGGAGCTTTTTGCGCTGGGTCGGCACGGCTGACAAAATGCTCTGAGTCGGCCGACAAAATGCTCTGAGTCGGCGGTGTCTGTTTGTTTTTCCAGAGCATCCACAGTCCCAGAACAAGCCGGATCGACCGTAACCAACCAACCTACGCACACAAACACTACCATTGAAGATTGTGTGTTTTTTTTTATGTGAGGAGAATTGTGATTATTGGAAATGCGCACACTAAACGTGGTGCACAATGTGCTATACTGTGGTGTGTCTTTGTATGATGTGAAAGAGGAGAGAAAGCAGACTCAATAAAAAGAAAGATCCCAAATCGCTCTGTCAACTGCATTTATTTTAATTAAGGCTCATTTGAGGTCTTAGGATGAGAACATACACACAACATAGGGGCACAACTTGAGATATACTGTAGGTAAAAAAAAACGATACACACACGAGTATTACGTGGCCGTGGGTAACATATACAACAAAGCAATAAACAATGAAATCCTGGGTTGTTGTTGTTGTTGGTGGTGGTGGTGGTGGTGGCGGAGACCGACGTTAGTCTTCAAACACAACACCGGTCGCTTTTCCAAACGACATCCAAGGCCCAGGGTCGTACCAAAAGCCGGTGCCGTCACCCCGGTCCTCGAAGGCCATGCCTCTGTTCCGGTAGTACGAGACCTCGTCCTCGGAGTGGTACATCAGAGCCGGATCGCAGCAGAACGGGTCGTTACACTGGCCTTCGTCGTGACTGTCGGCATCGGTCTCACTCGCGTCGTCGCTCTCACTCGCGTCGTCGGAGTCACTGGTGTCGTCGCCACAAGAACAACCCTCTTCGTGCACATAATTTTCATCTGTGTCAGACTCGCACAAAGACCCGGAGTTCGATCGAAGCGATGTGGCTTCGGGGGCGCGCTCGTCTATTTGCGCAGAAGGCGAACCTCCACCGTGGCCTACTTGACACCACGTGACTTGCGGCTCACCGCTTAGACTCGTCGAGACGTACGTCTTGGTGTCGGTCGTCAGGGTTGATGTGGAAAGCGACATATTCGGATGGCCGTAGTGAGACATTCTATTCGTGTCAGACGCATATGCTGTGTGGAGCGTTGGTGGTATGCACGAAGCCAGGCGGTCTCATTTATACACACATGCCCACCAGAACTCCGCCTTGTGTTTTTAGGAGTGTTCGAACGAAGCGCCCTCTGTGTGTGTGTGTGTGTGTGTGTGTGTGTGTAAGATTCCGAGCGATGTCATCCCAGGACCTCGTAGACCAAATTATTGCCACGCAAGCCTGTGGCGTTCGTTAAAACAGCTGCGGTTTGGTGCGGTAGTGGTCGGGACTAGCTCGGCGAACCGTGGCACGTTCGCCTGACTCCGGGTCGACAGCCTTCTGGTACGTTGCGCGCTGGCCGCAGCACCGATCCCCCATTGTTTGTGCTCGACTTCTCATCACGGGTTCCTCGGTCGTCATGGCCCTTAAGACTTTAGGCGCGCCCCGGTCGTTTGTTCGGCCGCGGCCCCGGGAAAAGTCCTTGTGCGTCGCCTCTGGCGTTGTCCCGGGCGGCACCTCGCGCAGGCCCTTAATGCAGGTGCGAGCGCGGTAGGTGTCGTACACCAACTTTGTGTGATCGAAAATGCAATCCCAAGATGCGCCCCACTGCGACAATGTCCAAGCTGATGTCTGAAGAAAGGCATTGTATGACATGCCCTGCAAGTGTTCGGCCAGAGCGTAGCACTTGTGTTTGTCTAGGAAGGTTCGGATGAAGTGTGACATTGACTCGGTCGCCATTTCGACGCGCCTGGTATGAAAAGGTGTAAAGCGTATTTTTATAGCTTGGGGTGGATGGTTAGTATGTGAGTGGACACCATCCACTAATACCCTACATGCGTTTTTTTTAATGTAGTAGCAGCTGACTCTCGTCCAGTAACGCGTAACACCTAGTATCGTGTCGTCTTCATCGTCCTACTGTCCCATCCACATGCCTTCTTCCCCTGACGCCTGAGATGTAGCGTAATCGACGTGGTTGTGCGGTGGGTTCGTCTGACTCCTTCCGATTAAAGCGTCACAAGTGTCAGAGTTGAAGTACATTTCACTAGCTTCGGGTGGGTTCGTCGGACTCCTTCCGATTAAAGCGTCACAAGTGTCAGAGTTGAAGTACATTTCACTAGCTTCGGGTGGGTTCGTCGGACTCCTTCCGATTAAAGCGTCACAAGTGTCAGAGTTGAAGTACATTTCACTAGCTTCGCCGAACGCGTGAAATGTAGTCTCATCGCCGGAGCCGAAGTACAACGCGTGAAATGTAGTCTCATCGCCGGAGCTGAACACGTTGTTAGTGTTGCGTAACACGTAGGGTATAGTGTCATCGTCTTCATAGAGCCGGTCCTCCGCACTCCCTTGCCTTAACTCGTGTGGCGTGATGCTGTTAGCCCCCTCGTCCTCGTTGTCATCATCATCATCATCATCATCATCATCATCATCATCATCATCATCATCACCATCACCATCACCAACGACACCGTCGTCGTCGTCCTCGCCCTTGTCAATTAAGTCCCGTGAGTCCGCATAGTGGTCCAGAATGTAGTTGACGAGGAGCCGATGGCGTCTGGCGAACACATTTCCGTATCTGTTTGCTTCACTTTGACTCATCTTGAGAAGTTCACGTAGTCTCACGTTCAAACTTTCCGGAACATCACCCAACCAACCACTGACCAACTTGTAAACTGTCTGATCGACCACCGGGCGCCCTGTGCGGGCGTTAACCCGCGACATTCTAGCACAGTCCTCGGTTGCCGTAGTGTACTACTTCAACCTTTAATAGTTTGCCTCGCCTCATGCGAAAGCTATCGCGCTAGACCCATTTTGTGTTGTCTTCTGTTGTCTTCTGTTGTCTTGTGTTGTAACACTTACCTTAAGTAAGTGTTACAACGCTGCGCCCGGTCGGTGGGTCGGTCGGAGAAAGACCCGACCGACCCACCGACCGGACCCTGCGAAGGGCAGTACAAAAGCAGCGGCGGTGGAGCGCCAATGCTACACACTGTCACCATGGCACCTCGGAGGCGTGGGAGCGAAACTCGTCTGCAGATCCACGTTACCAAAATGCTGACGATAATGCGCCACACTGAACCGGAACATGTTCAAGGCGCCTTGAAGGGGTTGCGGGCTCAACATGAAACTCAGACCTCGGTGCGCAGATTCTACGACGCGCTGCACGTCCTGCAGGCCCTCAAAGTCGTGCCTGTGATGGAGATATGTAACCGACACAAGAAAAACCGAGATTGTCGTCTGCTGCACTACACCGAGGTGGTGTATCGGCACGTGCACAGTAATCCCGGACCCTATGTCCCTAGGAGTCTCTCCGTGACACTGAACGTCAAAGAAAGAAGGGTGTACGATATTTTAAATGTGTTACACGCAATCGGTCTGGTGTACCATGACATAAGACGCTACGTTCTGACACCCTGGCTCGACGAAAGCGCAGCTTATTGGTGGGGCCGCCTGTGTGAGTACTGGGGAGAGGTGGATCGCACGATGTTAATTCATCGTCAAGTGATTATTGCAGCCGCAAACGCCGGGGTGAGAAGGAACGCTACGCCCGAGAAGCGCACGAGCTCCGGTGGTGCGCTTCACGTCACGTCAGCTGTACCAGAGGATGTATTACTGGACTCAGACCCTATGTTGGACAGTGTAAATGTGCACACGGGTCACGAGTGTGTCTACGACGAATGGGATGTGTTGACAAGTTGGCTTTCGTCTAACCTAGAAGAACCCTATTCCGGAGACCAAACGTCGACTTTCGACCTCACACTGGAACTGGAACCGTTCGAAGTCACGGGGTTTGGGGCTGAGATGTGATATGTTTGTAGGTTGTGATGGTGATGGTGCATGTTCCCCATGTACATTGCGCAGTGTAAGCATGGAAAGAAGACATGTACCAAGTGTGTGTGTGTGTGTGTGTAAATTGTATTTATTATCTTGTATCACAGTAAAACTGACAATAAACCGAATCCCACACCAAGCAAAAGCAGCTTTCCTTCCGTTGACAGCCACGGCCGTTGGTGTACTCGGTCGAAGGTGTCCACGAATCCGTCCTGAAA
This sequence comes from Astatotilapia calliptera, assembly GCF_964374335.1. NCBI lineage: Eukaryota > Metazoa > Chordata > Actinopteri > Cichliformes > Cichlidae > Astatotilapia > Astatotilapia calliptera. The sequence continues at coordinate 10,442,189 of NC_137423.1, read as the reverse complement.
AGAGCAACACGTGACAACAGAGTTGTTGTGTCCATCATTGTAAATGCTTAAAAGTGTCTACTAGGCAAAAGTGATGAAAAAAAAAACAGTAAAGAAAGAACATACCCAACCATCGGTGCCAGCGAGCCAATCCATGTGATTGTCTGTAATGTAAGCCGCTATCGACACGCCGATCGCGTAAGCGCACTCGGGTCCCAAGGTTGACTTCGACGCTTGCAGTAACACTGTGCCGTAAGCCACAAGGCTTACTATGCGTCCCCAGTTTATAATGCCGTCTGAAAACAAGGTGCGTGCCACACGTGTGACCATTGGCACTTCGGCGGCGGTGGTCTGCAGTGAGAGCATGCCTGTGTGGACGTGCGTGTGGTTATTACAATTGCAAGTTTTTCAAAGTACACTACGTTGCTGTCCGCCAACGACACTATTGCAGATAGTCGTCGTGGAGAAACACCCAACACTTACCGCAGTATTCCGTTCTTTGCGTCCACAACACATCACGGACTGCACGTTTCAACACCCTAAATGCTCGCCCTTTATTAGCGACACACTGCTGGGTACGGTGTGTTATCGTTCCATCTATTACGGTCAAGAGCAGCGTGTCTACGCTATCTTGATAAGCAACCGAGGGGTTGTGTTCTGTCATGGCGTCTGCAACCCTGCGCTACAGTAGTGTGAGTGGTGGTGGAAAAAAGAAGAGGCAGAAGAAACAAAAACAATACTAGGTTTTCCACAGAAAGATTGTTTATTGTGAACACGGTCCCTTAGTACAACAATCCGCTACACTCTATCGAGAGCTAAACGAGAGCACATGAAAACATAGGGAGGGGGGGGGGTGATATCAACTTGTGTAACATATGAGGTGCGAAGCGCACAGACATATATCAAATTGTAGAGGAAGAAAATGAACCGTGTTGTCTTTAGGATTTACACGAGTCGCAGATTTTCCAGTTTATTCTCCAAGGCCTTTTTCATATCACAGCACCAGGCATCATGACCAAGCGAAGGCAGATACTTTTCCTGTAAAGTGGTAACTCCACACACTAGGCATCGTTCCAGACCGGCCACGGAGCTGTAGCCCCGCTCGGCTGTGAGTACGCGACTCGGGAAGGCGAGTAGTCCTCTCCGGGAACGTTGCCGTCCGAGTTCGTAGAGTATCTCGTCTCTGCTGTATCTCGCGTCGATATACGGACAACGCTTACCTTCGTTGTATATGTAATAGATGTGCTCGCCCACAAAGGTGTCTCCTACCACAAAGCTGTGGAGAAACAAATCACAAGCAGCGCATTGGTGTTTGTCCCGAGTCCATGGCAGATGTTCCATGTTCGCCTTATCGCCTAACTCCGAGAAATCGCGAACGGTGCGAATGGCGGATGCGTCGGATTCCCATATATCGCCCAGTGCATAATAGTCTACGGTCCCAGGAACCGCCGCTTTGGTGAACAACGGCGCTCCCGCGGGCCTTGTCGCCAGAGTTGTCTTGATGAGAAACTGTTTCAACTCCGACGCCATGTCGGCACATGCTGGATGGTGAACGTCTCCCCTTTTCTGCGAGCACAGCACGCAATACCAGCACCCCGCCAGTATCATGTACTGCTCTTTTGCGAGCAGCAGGTGCAACGGGAAAGCAACTCGACCTTCCTGGAAGCGTAGCAGGCCTTCCAACAGCCGCAGTTCGTTCTCGCGTCGTTTGAACTTAGCCTTTAGGTAACGGCATCGGTGCCCTGTGGCAGCGTTACGAAGGACGTGCTCGTTTAGGCTTCTGTCGGCCTTTTTGTATCCCGACAAGACTATGTTGCAGTCTACGCATTTGTACGTGTCGTACGACCCTGCGATGTGAATCATGCCCGTGGCGTCTGCCATCCAACCGGATCCGAAGGTGGGGGGGTCGTTGAGATGCCGGACACTTTGGCTCAACCCGTCAGAGACGATAACACGTGGACCCGATGCGTCTATGTTCAGCCAGCACGGTCTCACCACGCGCTCTGAGGTCCGCGGTTGTGGCATCTCATCAAGGTCTCTTGAGTTACTGGCCATGGGTCTCTAGCGGTTGTAAGCGTTGAATTCCTGGGTGTTAATCAGTGTCTTTAGTTGTCATCGCCGACCGTCTGTGTTCAGCTGAGAGTGCACTCCACAGAGTCTATAATACACCGATCTGACATTTCACAGTTGCCATTCACAGTGATGCGCAGTGCCATTCACCGCGATGTCCATTCACAGCGACTCAGGGCATTCGTCCGCCGGCTCAGAGCATTCGTCCACCAACCCGGAGCATTCGTCCGCCGACTCAGAGCGTTCGTGCGCCGACTCAGCGCATTCGTCCGCCGACGCAGAGCAATCGTCCGCCTACTCAGCTCATTCGTCCGCCGACCCAGAGCATTAGTCTGCCGACCCACAGGATTCGTCCGCCGACCCAGAGGATTCGTCCGCCGACCAAGAGGATTCATCCACCGACTCGAACCATTCGTCCGCCTTCCCAGAGCATAAGTCCGCCCGCCGACTCAGAGCGTTCATTCGCCGAGGTTCACACAAAGCCGGTAACAACGCTTTGCAGCACAACCACACGACACTTGTTGTCGATCGCTGGGAGTGGACAAGGAGCAAACCTGTGGTCTTTCATCTACTCTGTGTAAATTACACAACAACAACAACAACAAAAAACCCCAAATATGAATACCGCCGTGGAACTACGAGCGAACAATGGTGAAACCGAGCTGGTGGTCACACAGACGATCGTCAAAACCCGTGTGTACACGCGGGACCGCCGTAGGCGCCCCGATCAAAACCCGTTGGGCAGGTGCTTGTGCCCCAAACGTTTCTTTGACTTAAAAGGGGCTATTTTCGAAACAAATATCTCGACCGGCCTAGATGCGCTGATTAAAGCGGGGATCCTAGCTCGACCTCTTCGCGTGTATTGCATTGGAGAACACATCGAGGTGACATATACTACGAACCCAGGATCGGTCTCGAGGGTATGGCTGTGCACAAACGAGACCCCCGCGGTGATACTAGCGTGGGCCTCACCGACTGAAGCCTGGTGTTGTGACAGCAGAATCAAAGAAGCCGTCCGGGATCGTAGCGGCACCGGGCAAATACGGGACGTGGAACCTACAAGAGACGGGCGAGGCAACGAAGTCGGCACGATTCCTCTTGTGTTACACGCCAACGACTATGGATGTAGTTAGTGATGAACGTGCCATTCGAACGATCTTTTTTTTTTTTTTTGCTTGTTCATCCATGTGCATAATGTGTGAATGTAACAAGGAAAATGTGTTTATGTTCCAACCACAAATAAAGAAAACATACAGTCTGATATATCAAATGCGTTTGTTTATTTGTTTTCACAATGTGTATACATGACACAAAAGCTTTGTACAGCAATGTCATCCGACCAGTTCTTTACAACCGCAGCAGGATGAAGCCGACAATGTTCGCAATGCTCTCTCTGCACAAGCGGTCGTCACAAATGGACCGGTGCACACCACGCAGTCCTCCGGCGCCAGTAGACTAGCCATGTCATTTAGCTCTTGTTCACTCACGCCCTGACAGTTCATGTCCAGAAGCAGATCTATCACAGTCAGCCGTAATGTTTTTGCGTTGACGGGTGCGATGTCTAACGTCTTGGTCATGGCCATTAGGCAACACGCTGCCATGCAGCGGACAGGCTTATATTTAAGCAGTTCTACGGTCAGGGCTCGTCGTGCGTACAATTTCATGGCTAAAGACCGTATACGCGGCTCCGTTGCGAATGCATCTCGATTCGCCGTCTCACCCACATGCTCTAGGAGCGTGTACTTGCAAAGCACGCTGATCGCAGTCTCTGTGTGCGTGGGGAATAGGCTGCCTTTTAGTGTCACTGTTATCTCTTGCAGTTTTCGCCGTACACCGTCCACTGTAGTACATTGCTCGTCGTCCTCGTCACAGTTGGGGTCCGCGGTAACCGCTTTCACAGGCCAGCGATACGCGAGACACACATGCTGCAACCCCACGGTCCTGAAAACGCAGTGCATGTGACACGAAAGCATCAAGCATGCCGCACGTGTAGATCTAATCTCGCGCAACAGGTCCTGGAGCTCGATGCCGTTTTGCAGTGACGTTACCACATGTCTGTCCAACAGATCGAGTGTGGCCGAAACCACCGTGTGCACATCCGCGGATGTGCAGAGTGGTACGATGTATGCAAACCACGACACCGCGGCCAGTCTGTAATTGTTGTACCTCTCCAGGTTTATGCCATGCAGGCCTTGGGCGTGCACCAAAGCCGCTGGTGCGTGGACACGGTGTAGACGAACTTGGCTCACGGCGGCCTTCTTCACATCCTCCATGGTCATCGACTGTAAGCCGAATTCCATGTCTGGCGTGGGAATGACAAGTTGGTCGTCGGTGTTCGCCGCACAGTCGGCCTTGTTCAGATCCTCCTTAGTCATCGACTGTAAGCCTAATTCCATGTCTGGCGTGGGAATGACAAGTTGGTCGTCGGTGTTCGCCGCACAGTCGGCCTTGTTCAGATCCTCCTTAGTCATCGACTGTAAGCCTAATTCCATGTCTGGCGTGGGAATGACAAGTTGGTCGTCGGTGTTCGCCGCACAGTCGGAGTTGCCACGAAGAACACATGTGTCAGCTGGTTGATTTACAGGGGTGCAAGAACCTAGTTTCCTCTTTCTGGACAACAGTCCCACAACCCGCTCTGGGGGCCCTTTGTTGCGATCCATTGTAACAAAAAGTAACAGCATAGGTCAATAGAAAGCTCACAACATGCACCACATCAATGTGCTCAACCTCAACTCAATACAAAACGGTCGCTGTAGGTCGGGAGAGTTGGAACTGCAGGTCGGGGGCTTTGGAACTGCAGGTCGGGAGCTTTGGAACTGCAGGTCGGGAGCTTTGGAACTGCAGCATGTACGTGGACGTAGAGTGGCGGAACGATGAAAACGCTCTATCTTTTCAGAGAGATTCGAAGGTGTTTCAGGAACAAGAGCTGTCAACTAAAGGTTCCTGCCTCGTACGAAGATGGAACCGTGACCGCGAGAGCTAGATGGACACCCGGGATCCCAATGGCAGTTCAGAAATACTGGAGCGACTGGAGTGACACTATCACCTGGTCTCTAGGCTGAAGGTGGCGATGGTTGTCTTTTATTTGAATAATGTAATCAAAAAATTGTGTACATATGAATAACAATAAAGTCTTCAATGTCACAATGAACCCAATGTCATTTGTATTTCTTTTGTCATATCAGGGTTTCGGTTATTGTTACATTACACACAGACGCAATAAAAAGGCAGTACACAGCCAATAAGTGTCCAGCAGGCAAGCCGGCGGGCATTATATATCGTCGACCTGTGGGGACGGCGGGCAGTAACGTGCTGTGCTGTGTTGCCTTGTGTTTGTTGATCATACATAGGGACGGCATGAGGGTTACATTACCCTACAAACGATGAGATACTACCTAAACCGCTTTAGATTCACTACACCTATATACTCAGAGAGCTTCACAAAGGACTTATTGGAACGACTCAGGGACAAGGCGTTGGTTTCGTATTCCACGGTGATCAGATCTACGGGCGACCAGACGCTTAGTGGTTTTGTTTATTTAAGAACGCAAGGTACTATCAACAGTGTGGACACGTACTTAAATAGCATAGCATCAAACTGCCGAGTAGAAGTAACACCAATTCCTCAGCGTGAGTCCGCCAACACCTTGATCCGGGAGTACTCCGCGCTTGCGCAGCACGGCGGCGGTGTGCTCGAACAGCAACACGGAGAGGAATTCGATATCAGAGCGGTGACAAGGTATACGTTTGCCGCAACAGGCTACACTTCCACGGATCTATCGTGTCTGGTGGCCGACCTGGAGACATCCAACTACGTGTCGTGCATAGTATTATTGCAGGAAGATAGTACCGTGTGTGGGTTCATACATGCGAAAGATGCCAAGTGCTCGCGGCTCATTAGGAAATCATTAAGCGGCAACCTGATTATCGACCCAGTCGACGCGGGCACAACTGACGGGGACGCCATTGACTTCTACAAGTCTATAGTGTCCAACGGAAACGCTGCCGTTCTATGTGCGAAAGACCAAAGAACGGACGACGTGAACAACGTAATCGCTCCGACACACAGCTCCACTTCGACGGGGGAGTCTAAGTTGCTGGTTCGAAGATATCAGGTGGAAAACAAACCCGGGTGTTCTGATGTCATTGTTATACGCGATCCGCCAGCAGGCACACCGATACTCGAGCAACCAGAGTCGCAGTTGCTCGCTGTGATTTCCGAGACTCAGAAAGCCGAACCTGTATCGGCGAGCACTCTAGCTCGCCGCGCAACGGCTACAAGAAGAGCTAAACGATCAGCGGTCCGCCGCAGTTCCAATTCCAACAGTCGTCGATGGAACAGTGTGTTTTGCAGAGAAATTAACTGGTTGGCACGCCGTAAGCGTGCCACCGAATTACAGCCCATTACCTCGGCCGACATCGACACGTGCGAAACCACCAAGGCTCTGTTAAACATCAACACCTGCGAAGTGCTTCTGCGGTTGTACCACCGCCATCGCTCTTTTGTCACTGTAGCGGATTAACATTACATGCGTCTCGCGTGACCGCCATGGACAAGTACGAGATTGTTGCACAGGTAGGCGAAGGGGCATATGGTGTTGTGTACCACGTTAAGTGTCGCGTTACCGATCAACGCTATGCGTTGAAGTGCCACCGCAATTACGAAAACGGCACTATGACGGACTCCACCGTCCGGGAACTGTCTTGTCTATCGGCTTTGAGAGGCCATCCTAATATAGTGGAGACGCTGGACTGTTTTCTTCACGATGGCGAGATAGCGACGCTCATGCCCTACCTCCCTTTAACGCTGTTTGAGGTGATCTACCAGGGTCGCTATCACTCGGGCCTGTTGCCGATTACGTTTATCGGCCGTTTCTCTCTGGAGATCGCCGACGCTCTGGCTTACATGCACGGGCTTAACATGATACACAGAGATCTGACACCCGCTAATGTGTTGCTCACAGCGGACACGCTAACCGTGAAGGTGGCAGATATGGGCCTTTCTAGGTATGCTGCGAAGTCCATGAGTTCTGGGTTGGTAACGGAGTCCTACAGAGCCCCGGAATTATTTGACACAAAGAAGGAGGGTATCGCGCAGTACACCTGCGCTATCGACATGTGGAGCCTGGGCGTGCTGATAGTAGATGCCATGGAGGCGACGATGACCTTTCACAGTAAAAACTTTCCAACGTATAAAATCATCAAGGAAACTCTCGGTCGCGACGACCACGAAGACGAAAGCATCTGGAATCCCATGTGTGTAATGCCCACCCTGATGCGGTGTACAGAGGTGAAGAGAATCGCGTTGGCATTGCTTCAGTACGACCCGAAGCGCAGACTCACTGCGCGGACGTTACTGGATGACAGTAGATGGAAACGGATCGCCGCCGCGATCACCGATGTTGATATTGACCGTGTGAAACGTTACGCTGGCATTCAGCGCACAGCCTGTAAATCACACTAGTGTGCATTTATGTTGCGATGTGAGGACGCTCATATGTATGTGTATGTGTATGTTTGTGCATTCATACAATAAAGCATCTCACTCCCTTTGTCATTGTGCTGTCATGTTTGTTTTATTTGCGTGGAAGACAAGATTGTTATGCATACAACCAGAGTCCCATATAATAACCACATGTTGACACCGAGCAGACCCCAACAGCGTCGTTGTTCATATGTAGAGACGCGCAAACAGCGGCACGAGCAACACTTTTGCGTCGAGTCCTCCGTTGCGGCTGGCGTCGGAACGGCAAACGTTGACTTTGTTGATCGTGGCTTCTATCCTGTCAACTGTGAACATATACCATGGTAATTAACACGTAGTTTATATATTACACAAACATACACACGTGTGGCATTCGGCGGGCTTACGTTTGGCTAAAATGGCATACAGCTGCACCTTGGTGGTGTCCACGGGCTGCAGGGGGACCAATTTGGGTATGGCAATGCGGCAGTCGTCTGTGCACACTAAGGATGAAAAGAGTGCATTGTTATTTTTTTTTACTCGACACCCCATCCAACAACCGTGTCGATATCGTGATATCGCAGAGGGGGGGTAGGGGGGGGAATATGTGCTCACTACGTACAGCGAGTGGTAGTCTGCGGTGTCATGTGCTCGGGTTCCTCTGCCGTGCTCCCAGTGGCAGGATCATCGATTGGATCAGCGTCGTCCGGATTACCGTCGAGAGACCGACTGACTTGTGAACAGGACTGATCCGCTTCAGCACTTTGCCGTGTGTAAATGAAATACTTGTAGTTTACATTGCCGCGCCCCACAAACGTCGTACCGTTTGGGGTTATAAAACAGCCACCGGTCAGCCTTTGTGTTGGGCTCATAGTGTGGTTCCATATCTCTATTACACGCCAGATGTCGGGAGTCTCAACGTGAAACTTGTAAATTGCGCCGACTCCATCTAGCGGAGCGATAACTGCTGTGCTGTCTGTTACGCTACACGGCGTCCTTCCCGTTCCACAGCGCGCCTTTGACGTGTAATAATATATACCTCGATCGATTGGGTTTGCGATGACAGTGAATCTCGCCCCGCCTAACACATATTGCCCTTCGTCATTGCAAGTAAGAAATCGAATGGTGACCTGGTACCCCAATCTAGTGTGTGTCACTTCATACAGATGGTGGCTAGCTGGCCTGACGACCTGACCGTTTTTTCGAAAGACAGAAGTAGGACTTTCCAAATAGCCAGGTAATGAGAGCGAATAAGACAATTTCCCAAATACAGCTACTTGTTCTTGGCCAGCGTAGCCAATCGTACTTTGGTTGCAACACTCCAGCCAAAGTGCTAGCAGGCTGACTAGCACTCGAACGCAAGCTTTTGACTGCCACATGTTTTCCAGCAAACCCACTTGCAATCGACGAACACACCGGTAGTCTTGGGGCTTTATACTCTTGTGAAAGGGTTCGGTGAGTGTGAGTCGGACCGACTGAGAACGAGCAACCGCCGACCTAGAATGCTGACAGAGACAGAGTTTTTGTTCGGTACACACTGTTCTGTTTTTTTTTTTTCCACTGAACATGGTGTATAGTATATGCATTTTGTGTATGCTGCGTACTTTATACATCAAGTGGTACATATGTTGGTCGGTACACTGATGCTTGTGTGTGTTTTTGTGTACCATGTTTTTACAGACGGCCGTAAGACTGGCCGACCTAGACGTCGGGGGCGACCGACCTAGACGTCGGGGGCGGCCGACCTACACGTCGGGAGCGGCCGACCTAGACGTCGGGAGCGGCCGACCTAGACGCCGGGAGCGGCCGACCTACACGTCGGGGGCGGCCGACCTAGACGCCGGGAGCGGCCGACCTAGACGCCGGGAGCGGCCGACCTAGACGTCGGGAGCGGCCGACCTAGACGCCGGGGGCGGCCGACCTAGACGTCGGGAGCGGCCGACCTAGACGCCGGGGGCGGCCGACCTAGACGCCGGAAGACTGGCCGACCTAGACGCCGGAAGACTGGCCGACCTAGACGCCGGAAGACTGGCCGACCTAGGAATATGCTGGCTGCACGTATGGAACACGAGGACGACTTACGGTGCACTTGCTCCGAGACCCAGCTCGCAACTATGGAGAAGAATGACACCCGGTCGGTTTGGGTTTCACCTACACAATGTGCTCACGGTGACCATGTGTCGCTTTGCGACGGCATTGCGATCAGCCGCAAATACCCCGATGAGAAGCATCCTTCTAATCGGTGGAAGAGAATATGCGGTAGCGTAGCAGCTTTACTGAGAACCACCCCGGTGCGTTTCGAACACGGAGCCGGCTGCCTGTCTAGCTTGATCACCGAGGCCAAGGGGATCAGATTCCCCACCATACCTGAGATACTGTCGGTGGAAAGCCGTTCCGGCGTAACGGATTACTACATAGCACACAAGCTATTTGCCGCAAAGGTGGTGCATCTCACAGATGCGAAACCTTCCAACGATTTGGTCGAAGCACTGTCTTGTCGCGATGCGGTTCTTCGCTACAAGGGTGCATCGGGTCTCATGTTCACGTACCCTAGCATCATGTCGGATGAGTACGAAGGTCTGATCGCCAGGTTTCGCGGAGACTATATAATTTACACGGGCGACTTGCATTTCACCGGACACGCGACGACTCCAACTGAGCTGCTGAAACAAATCACCTGGTGTTTCACCGAGCTCATACGTGTCAGCTTCGCAGGCTGGCGTGGGACATCGCACCCAGGGCATCTGGTGCTTTACACGAGAAGGAAACTACACTAAGTCCCTCCGTTAAGAGTTGTGTGCCTCTGTTGCTGGTGGACCGCAGAATGTCACATGTTTCTCTGTGCTATAATACGTTGTTACGTGTAACCTCTCGAATAAAGCCGTTGAGATGTGTGTACAATGTGGACCGTGTCATTGTTTCAGGCCTTATTTTCATTTTGACTTTGATACATTGAGTCGTGATGATATGGTTATACTTTTGCAGGTGGACAAATGTAGACAAGCACCCAAGTACTCGTGCTTAACCTAACATCTAGCTGTCACATAATGTACGAGTCACACGTCAGTTACCAGACGCGTGTGGTTTGAACAGCACACGAATAAATAAAGATGGGACATTCCACACGTTGTTCCACGGTGGTCGTTTATTATCAAATGTGATACAAAAACACAAAGCATGCATCCACCACGGTGGTCGTTTATTATCAAATGTGATACAAAAACACAAAGCATGCAAATTTCATCGTTCGCAGGTCAGTGTCAGCACAGAATCATCGACACACATAATCACTTGCGAGACACACTAGACGGGTTCCGTTTGGCATTTATTTGGAGGACAGTTTGCGGTCTTCTTCGGAATGGCTTTCGTGTCTCCCCAACTTGGGGAGCCCTGCGGTGTGATCTCACCGCGGCACTTTTTCCTCAGTCGCGATACGCCGCCAACCACTCGTACTCGTCGCTGCCAGTCCACTCGGGCCTTGATACCCCACGTTCTCCGGCAGACCGTCTCGGTGGCGGATAAGGATAGCCTTCCTCTAGTTCACGAGTACCTGTCGGGGGCTTTAACTCTCTGCGAACAACGGGACGATCCCCGTGCGTCTCGCGCGCGACCCGGTTCACGCCGGGTTTAGTGTTCCTGTTGACAGGAGGCGGTGGCGGCAACACCAAAGGTCGTCCGCCGTCGTAGGAAGCAGCCTCGCGGTCTGACGTTACTCGTAAGTCTCCCATCATATCGCAGATTCCTTGAGGATACGAGGCCTCTCGGTCGGCCGTTTCCAAGCCTCTGATCATGTCGTAGTGATCTTTATCTACCGCGCGCTCGGTCGCCTGCTTTCTGCAATACAGCGTGAGCGACTCCATGTTCGGAAACACAAAGCGATCGGGGGGTTCGATGCCAGAAGACAAGACATACTCCACGCATTTTCCGTCTGGATCTCGAAACACAATCCGAGCGGTGGACCCACTGCCAGAAGACAAGACGTACTCCGTGCACGTCTCGTCTGGGCCGACTGTGTATTTCCAGATGCACCCCTTGCCTTTAGTGAACAACTCGAACGTGGCTAGGTCGCCGTCGGGGCCGTGCGTCAGGGCAACATACCCCGGTCCCGGCTTAGACATCGCAGAAAAGCATTGGGTTCTGCTTGGGAAGTAGGGAGTCGCACCGGCAACGACGGCACTTCGCCAAGTGGCAAAGACGCACCTGTCACGTTCTCGCATCTCAATCCTCAAGGCTCCTTTTCGGTTAAGCTGCTCCGCCATGGTGTGAAGCTAGAGATATATATATTATATATATGTCCACCGTGGATACACTGAGTTTGTAGGATGTGCACGACTAGTTGTCCGATGAGTGTTAGTACTGTTTCATCGGTACGTGCGGTCTAGCCTACATGGCGGACATTAACATGGTGACTCTGATGCACATTCTTGTGAACCAGTTGTGTTTTACACGCAAGGTGAACAGCGTTTCGTTGCGATCGTGTTCCACCAACCATCGAGCCCCAAGCGACTCCACTCGATCCCGTAGGTCAACGGCGTTGTTCTGGTCCGTTATAAAGTCAAAGTATTTCTCATAGATCGGACTGAGGTACACCAACAGCTGATCCCCGTCGCGAATCTCAATGCCGCACACGTCCCTTTCCTCACACACGTGTAGCTCGCAGCCAGCGAGTTCGTCCGGTTCACCCTGCACGGGCAGCGGGTAGTTGGCATACAGATTATAGAACCTCCCGTTGCTAGACACGCTAGCGCGTTCGCATATGCGGATGAGGTTAGAATAGGCCGACGCGGACTCCCTCATCGTTTGACCACACAGCTCCGGATTGCTGGTCCACAGCGATAGTGCCACGCTGCGGTTTCTAGCTCTGATCGACCGGAATTTCATGTCCTCCGAACTACTTGTCACGTACACCAAATTGCCTTCGCTGGTTAACCAAAAGGCCCTGAGCGCCTCGTGTCGCCGATCGCACCGGCGTTCGAGATCCACGTCGTTGGGCAGCTCGCTCGTCATCATAAGTCTGTTTCGTTTGACCAAATCTCTATCGGTTAATGCATCCCCTCCGTTGGTGAAAATGTAGCCGTTGTCGGTAGGTGTACCCGAAAACAACCAGCAGTATCTGAAGTATATTTTATTCGGAAGGACAAACTGCATCAGAGAGGCCTTGGTGGGACACCTCAGTTCTTTTTCCGTGTGACACAACGCAGGACTATTTGCGAGAAGTCGAGCGGGACAGAGTTCCGCGCCGTCGCCGTGGACGAAATAATTGTCGCTTCCGTCCGCTCGACACTCTCCGGCTGTGGCGATGTTGCACCGCGGTGCGCTGTCCCCGTGCGCGGAGGATACCCAGTGGCTGTTGACAGAGTTCACCAGGGATCCCATCGTTACATCTCAAGTGGCTCCGATCGGGGTGTCGGTGGACTGTATCCGAATCAGACTGTCCAAGATGACGAGAGACAGCGAGAAGGACAGGGAACACACCGAAACGATGGCCGAGTACACGCAGTTGCTCACGAACCGCACAGCGCAAGCCCTTTTGATACAGCGGCTCGGCTTAGAAGGAGCTCGGGCGAGGATGCGGACTTTGCAAACGACCGACGCCCTTAGTAAGCAGGACTCGCATTCTGTCATGTGCAGATTCGGCCGCATGATCGACCGGGTGTTTGAATATTTCCGAGTCAAAGACATGAGATTGGAACCCTTTCAAATTGAACTCCTGCGAGGTGTGGTGTTAGGTGTTACGCTCACCCAACTGGGCGACAATCTCTACAAGTACAAACACGCATTACTGTCCAAACTCGGACTGGCTCCCCTGGGATCCGAGGCGTACGACCACGCGAAACCCACGCAAAGTCACTGGTATCACATAGAGAAGGACTTTCGGCGTTACGCAAATCCGTACACGCTTTGCCTAGCGCCGAGGCAGTGCGGCAAGAGTCTGATGATGAGACTGCTCCTAGCGTCTGTGTTGTTGCACTTGGACATCAACGTTATGGTCCAGGCTCAAAATAACCACATGTGCACTACGTTGAGATTGGGTGTAGAATCTGCCATGGAAGAACTGCAGAGGTTGCCGTCGTTCAAGGAGGAAGAGAAACCAGTCGGCGTGTACGGCAGTCCCGAGAATAGGATCTACAGATTTCGCGATGGATACAAGGGCTCGGCTTTTATCCACTTCCTCGCTTCTAGTAACGACGTACGTATCGCCGTGTTGGTTTCGACGTCTTGTCAACTTGACCTCGTTTTCTGTTTCTTAAAGCTTTTTTTCTTGTTCTTCTTCTTGTTCTTCTTCTTCTAATTCTTCTTCTTCTTCACACACCCACACGTGCATATATGTATAAAAAACCGGGTAAGTGGCGTACACACGGTAAGTGCTATATGTTGCTACAGTTTCTGCACAAACATAACCTTCCAGCGCACCGATGGACATGGACGCCGAGCCCGCTGTTGCGAACCAGACGACACCTAGTCTACAGGAACACTGCTTCTTGACAAGAGGAGCGGAGGCCGATGTGTGGCACCTGTGGAATTCGTCTCGTTCGGCCTTAGCCTTACGCAAAGACGACATCGCCCGCGTCCACGCGGTGAGGTCGGACATGGAACGTACCACGTTCTGTCAACTACGTATCGTGCGAGACGTGGCGGTGCCCGGGTTGAAGGATCGTCGGTGTGTGGCAGGCCATGACATAGAGCTCCAAGAACCTCTCGCCGATGTCTCGCTTGCTGCCGCTGACAGCGAGCTGGTACGAATGTGTATGTCGAAGGGAATAAAATGTGCTGCGTTCCTGGAGCATTACGTTAAACGCGCTGACACCGAGGAACTTGACCTGGGCGAACGCATGCATTCGCTGTTTGTTTGCGCGACACGAGAAATGCTGACCAGGAAGTACGATATTATGCACCATTACCCACTTTTCAACCGGATGATGAGCATGTACTATGTGGAGAAGGACACCACAGCCCCCCCTTCGCTGCAAGATGTAATCGACCACGGAGGGCTGTTGGACAAGAGTGTTGGTGAACACGAGTCCTTACACGGACTTTCGGTCACGGGCCTGGACCACCTAGCCTTCAAACGTTGGAATTACCCTTACGTGAAGGACAACTCGCTAGACGTGACCTGTGGCGAAGACGAACCAGCTGAACCGGCTCAGGTTATTACACCGGAGCTAAAGTTCGAACTGCAGTCCGATCCCAAGTCCGAGTCGCTTACGTCCGACCGCACCTTTGTGAACAGAGATTCGGTGGCGGAACGGGAAGTCAAACCGACCGATGGGGTACACCAACGCCCCACAACCCCCGGTTCACCGTTTCTAACGACGCACGCGCCCTCTCACACCGCGCCTTCGCAGCAGCGGGTGGAACACGACGGCACGATACACTGGTTCAATAACCACCCGGGGACTTTGACGGACAGACCCGCGGCGTTCCCTTGCAGGTTCGCCGTGCACGTGGGACAAGGTGTCACGTTCAACGATCTGATCCAGTACTGCGTGACGCGAGAACCTCAGGCTCAGATTGGATCGCTGCCGTCGCGTAGAGAATGGGGCTCTGTGAACCCAGTGCTGCTTATGGAGGACAATGTCGATCCTGCTACCGGGAAGACTGCGCATTCTTACGTCGTAACATCCAGAGGACACCTCAGCGAGCTGACGACTCGGCCTTGTTACAATGAGGTCTTTCTGCCCGGAAGACCAGTGACTCGGTTGAATCTCGATGTGGACATGAAGTGCTGCGCGTCGTGTCACGCACGGTACACGGTGAAGGCCAACTGCGCGACGAGACGCAAGGTTAGCCGAGCGATGGCGAGTAGTTTGTTGTTGGTGGTAGCCGAGTCGTTACTGTCCATGGTGAACGCAACGCCAACGGCGCAAAGGGCCCAACGGCCCAATAGCCCCCCTGATGGCGTAAGCCTGAAGGAGCTCACGAGAGCAATCGGTAAAGTGGCCGTGTACATCAGATCGTCGTCCGTGCAATCTAAGTTGAGCCTTAGGATGCTGTGGTATCTGCCCGTGGAACTGTGCAGTGTCCGTGGCATAGAGGCGTACAGGCCGTTATTGCAAGAAATGGAGAAGGTTTCTCTGCGCTACCTGTTGCTTTCGTACCCAGAGGAGACACGGGCCTGCAGCCTGTGCGATCTGAGCAAGGCGATATCGCAGAGCGCCTCAAAGAACGACGTTCGCTGTTTGCGACTGAGCGCAGACGCGCCTCGCAAAACGACAAGGCGTTCGGCCATCGACAAGGCTCCGTATGCCTTCAGAAAATCAGTGCGATTGCCCAACTGTTACAAACAGGGCACCGGATTCGAATACGTAGAAACGTTCAACGATCAGATCAATCTCCCCGGGTCCGGGTTCGACCATCATCTTTCTCTTTCTGTGGGACTTTCCTCCAATCCCATCGCCGACGACGTCACGTTTCTGGGTGACCGATTCGCGGACTTACTGAAAGAACGCCAGGGGTTGCCTGCAATCCAATTCGACGCCGAAGAAGACAGCCCCGACGGCGAACGGGTGGAGAATGAGGCTAAACGACTTATGGATTTGTGGGGGGTGCCTGTGACTGTTAGGCAAACTGGAACGGGGTTGTTCTGCGTGCAAGCCACGGAGAAGTCGACGACGTACCCGTGCCCCAAACATAACAGAGTGCACTCTACCTCTAAACTCAGCGCTCTCGTGTTTGCTACACAAACCAAACACAAATGTTTTGTCACTTAACAGTAATAATGCGTTTGGTGTTTGTTATGTATGTACAACAAATAAAGAATCCACTGTGGAAACACTCGTGTTTGCTGTTATTGAGTACGTGTCTGAAAGCAATAATAAGTAAGAAGAGAGACACACCGTGATATTACTACAAAATATACAGTTTATTCAATTCAGGAAACACAACAAAGGTACACGCATACATTGATCACAAAGTAGTACATCATTGACATTAGAAAATATGCTCTCAGCACAGATCATAAAACAAAATAAGTAACACGGTAAGTGACAGGGCCGATGCTATCGTCGTAACCGCATACTCAAGCAGTACGAGGAAGATGTGGCATTAAAGCCCTAATGCGTCTAACGTCGGTGTAACATGAGCAAATGGGACGATGACGATATACAACAAAGCCGACAACAGGCAGAAGTAGTAGGCCGACGACGACAGCTACGATCGCGTAGATCCTGGCTCCATCTGCTGATGTAGAAAAAGCAACAAGGTCACCGCAAACACATACACACACACACACAAAGCGACCAACTGTGAATTGTACACCGAAAGGTCTGAGTGTTGTTCTTTTCTGAGTGTTCTCACCGTTTGTTGGAGTAGTGTCTCGATGATCTGCAGTTGTTAGAGTTTGCAGCGGTGCCTCTGTTGTCGAGTTTCTGACAAACGTCAGCGGTGCCTCTGTTGTCGAGTTTCTGACAAACGTCAAATCTAAACGACAAAAAAAAAAACAAAGAGTCAACGCTCGTCATCACACTGTAGCCTGTGTGAGTGAGCTTGGCACCACACAACACCTTCTTCACCACCAACAACAACAACAAAAAAAAAAAACATTTGCTCTCACCGACTAAAAGTTCGACGATCGCAAATTTCACCCGACTCTGTAGCTTTGGTACAAAACAGCGGTATCTGCCTGCGTCTCCCTCGGACACATTCGTGATCTGGAGGGAAATGTTCCCGTGTTTCATGGCGTCCGCGAACAACTGCGTCCTCTTGAGGTACGACGCGATCTTCATGTCGGGAACATCGTTCTTGTCTCTGTATAGGTGAACGTACCCCACTCGGCTGAGTCGGTCGGACGGGTCAGGTTTGAGGTCGGGTCTGGACCACTCCACCGTCAAACCCCGGACGTCGAACGCGGGCTCCAGGTGACACGGCAGCACCACGGTGTCACCCAGAGCGGCTACGGTTGGATTCGAACCAACCACCAGAATCTCACCTGGACAGAGACAGAAAAGCATACACCGTAAACTAACAGCTACACAGCTCCCCTGTGTTTAAGTCTTCGCAAGGTTACGTTTAGCGACATTGTAGACATAACCGGGGTCCTGATATTATAACACACGCTTTGTGTTGTCGTGAATGAATAAAAAAATGCCGTTGATCAACCAGCATTCGCTTGTTGTCGCTGCTTCACAATAAAGAAGAAGACCACGCTCAATGAGTACAGGTTTCTTTTTTATTTGGTTCACATGTGGAAAACACAATATCAAGATGTACTACAGCATTCAGACGGAGTGCACAGAACACCGCGGACACACAACATTAGATCAGGCCCCTCACGATACAAATAAACGACCATTACATGAACGAAACGGCCGTTAGAACTTGTGCATCTTGCCACGCCTGATGTTCTGTGGCGGTCCGGTGAATCGAGCCGGCGGCTGGGGCGTTTCGCATTCAGTGAAATGGTAGACCCTCTCGGCACAACGCGCCAGAGGTCCGATGGGTAACTCCATCCACGCCGGATCGTCGGAGTTCAACATGGGACTTCTGTATTTTACGTCGATAAGCAGTCCCTTTGTCCCACGCACGTTGCCTGTGGTGCAAATGTACTTCTGTCCTTTACGCCCACATCTATTCAAATCACGGAGATAGAACGCAGTGAGATTGCCGCCGAGTTTCCGCAGCTGGGTTTCGTCTGTCACAATGACATTCATGATAGCGCAGGCACTTGTTAGGGTGATCACGGGACACAGTCTGGGTTCGTGCTCTGCAGACTTCAACAACGCAGCGTAATGTAACCTGTGTACCTCGCCAGCCACGGTAACGTCGGAAGACTCTATGTCGTTTCTACTGTAACTCACAATGGCGCGCGCCGTGTGTTTCACCGGGGCGTCGGGCGGCGGCGGTCTGTCGATCACATCGACGTGGGACACTGCGGCAGTCTCTGTGTCGTCGCGGCTAGCGTTGTAGCGCGCGATGATATCGCGAAGGCCCTTGCTGACCTCTGCTGTGTCATTGGCAATTGCAACCAAGCTGTTTTCCGTTGCCGCGATGATGTCGCGAAGTTCCCTGCTGACTTCTGCTGTGTCATTGGCAATTGCAACCAAGCTGTTTTCCGTTGCCGCGATGATGTCGCGAAGTTCCCTGCTGACTTCTGCTGTGTCATTGGCAATTGCAACCAAGTTGGTCTTCGTTCGATTAATTTGCTCTTCCACTTTGGCAACTAGGGTTAAAGTGTGCAAATCTAGACCTAATGTGGATGTTATCGCAGCCAAGCCCGGGGAACGTTTCTTCCTATCCGTGCGTTTTGACGGCGCGTCGGCCTCGGCGATGTAGTCGTAGTCATCGGTCTCCGACGGGTGTTGTAGGCTTACGTTGTACCAGGACGCGTGCATGTCCACAATCAGTCTATTGCCCGCAGTCCAAGCGCACCAGGATACGTTGACGTCCCTGTACTTTTCCGCTTCTGAGACGTCTATCTTCAAATCCAACGAAAACATTACATCTTTAGAATTTAGGGTAACGTACAACACGTCGTCGTACCAAGACGATGCAATCACGCCAGACCCGGAGTACTCCCCGGACATCTGTACGGCTTTCGCTAACCCTAAGCCCGCCAGGCTTAGTAGAGTTGGCTCTGCTGCGAAAGGTGTCGCCGTGACGTTTCTGCTGAACGGTGGGGGTTTCTGTGGAAGCACGGTGTTTTCGGGATCGACAATCGTGTAGCCTAAGAGCCACGTTCCGTTCTCCGCTCCTACGGGGAGAGGGCCTTTGCACGTGGTGGTTAAATCTCCTCTGTTGAATACGCAGGGAAATGTACCCGACCAATGCTGAGTGGTGTACTCCGAGCAGTTGTCCGATTTCATGGAGATCTGAGTCTCGTCCACGGCGTAATCACCTACGATATGGGCTGTCATCCTCCAGTCGCATCTCGGAGGACTAGGCCCCAAACGCCACCTAACGATCGACTTGTGTGGATCGTACACTGTCACCTGTCGCATGGTAGGGTGTGAGTTCAGACCTTCGAGCATGGCGGCGTGCAGGGATCCTCGGTCGACGATCCCGCCACATGCTCCGGCGATGGCAAGCGCAAGAAGCGCTACGGTAAAGTGTAAGCGTGCCATCTGTGTTCGAGTGGTCCTAATCAAAACCTTCTGCGCTTATCCCCTAGGTAGCCTGTGAATTGACCCTGAAGTGTTTTCGCCTCGGTTGGGAAGGGTTTATCTATACCGCAGCTGGGGGGGGGGGGGGGATCTACAGCCTGTGGTGGCTAGGTTTGTGCTGTAGGTCGGCGGCTCCAAACCCGCAGGTCGGCGGCTCCAAACCCGCAGGTCGGCGGCTCCAAACCCACAGGTCGGCGGCTCCAAACCCACAGGTCGGCGGCTCCAAACCCGCAGGTCGGCGGCTCCAAACCCGTAGGTCGGCGGCTCCAAACCCGTAGGTCGGCGGCTTCAAACCTGCGGGTTGGCCAACCTAACGATTACACAGAAGAGCTGTGTGTAGTGTTACAATAAATCTAATCGTGTGTAGTGTTACAATAAATCACGCTGTGTAATTGTGGTGTCTTTCAACAAATGAATAAAAATAAAGACAACTTTCACTTACAACTCACCATGCCTCAAAGGTTCTTTATTTGTTTGTTTTTTTTGTTTTTTTTTACATGCACAATACACAGCTCAACATGAAATAAAAAAAAAAGACAACGATACACAGACGTACGAGACAAAGGGTTGCATCTATTGCATCTATCGTCCATTCACAGTATCCCACTTTGGCTCCGCTTTCGCCTTGTGTACGCCGTCCCTAGTGCGTGAGGGCGAAGAGTCGACGTGTCGGAAAATAACCTCGACCAAATCCGCAGGATAAGCGTGGAGCTGATCGCGAGTATGGTACCGTTTTCCCGGTGCACCAGGCGACGCTTTAGTATGAGCCCTCGGGCCTCTCTGGGCCACTTCTACATGTCTTCCTCCCACCATGCTAGCACACCTCCCGTTGCACATCAAGCCCGCGAAGGGGTTGTTGGTCATCAGTCTCGTTCGCTTCCTGTACTTGGCCTTGTACTGACAATAATCAAGCCGCATCACATGTTTGTCTCCACGAGACACCTTCGCGACATTAGCTGTCAGCTTCCACTGACTGACTTTCCTGTTCTTGCGGAGCATTGCAGCGGTCACGCTCTTTGGGTGTTTGCCCACGTCATGGTACAGCCTGTGAGAGACCCATCGTTTCCACACCATGCTCGAGTCAGGGTTCTCCACAAAGTACTGTAGCGAGCGGTTTCTTTTGTGGAAATAGTCGATTATCTCCGTGGTTTTAGCCACCAGCGAATCGGCCAACGTCAGATTCCGCGGCGTCTTAGCCGTACTTCTGGCCATGCTGTATTGCTCGCACGGCGGACCTGCGAATATCACATCGGGAGGTGGTCCGGACCAGTCCTTGGACGGATCCCAGTCCAAGATATCCACAACGATGTCAGCGCCGTGTCGACCGTCGACGTCTAGCCTCCGCACCAGCCACCCGTTATCCACGAACGGTTTACATATACTACCAGTGCCATCGAACAGACTCAACAGTGTCCGACGAGGGGAAACGTTAGGCATTGTGGAGTAGACATTGTCTTTTTTACTAATCCGTTTACGTTAACCAAACGATTTGTCGTGGTGCGTGAGTGAAAGTGCACGGCGATGGCTCTGTTCTCGCTCGTGTTCGTCGTCCGCTTGACCATGTTGGCCGTACTGTCGACGGCCCACGAGAGAGCTGCGTATGTAGTACCCGCTGCGTCTAATTTGAGCACCTGTACGCATAACGCCGTCGGCTGTCCAAACCCGACGCATGTCATACTCCACTGCGACAACACCAGGAGGCCGATCTGCAGATATCGGTGTCCGCTGGGGCGACCTCTTCTGCTTGAGGGATGTGGGGACGCGTGCCCTAACGGTTATCACGTTAGGGCGGCCGACCGCCAAGATACCCTCATCCAAACATGCGCCCTGCACAAAACGTGTCCTTCGAACCAGCAAGTCATCCTTCCCGGTTCCCTCTGGCACGATACGATATGTGGCCAGCCGGACGATTACACACCTATGCGCACGTTAGTCGAACCCCCCGCGTCGACGGCATTAGTCGACACCTTGAACGAGCTGACTAAACTCTGGATGGCGGGTCTGACCGAGGAAGAGTTTATGAAACTATGCAAGTACTTTTCACCGTCTACGATATCCGACGAGTGCGGCAAGATCGTCGCGGACCGTTTGTTTGCCGATGGGTCGAGGGTCGCCGAACATCTGTACTCTGCCCTAAACGCATTGTCTTTGCTCGACGCGGCAGCTAGAATGCACAAAGACATATTGAAACCGTTTATGTCACCCGGACTGGATCCTACCGGAGTTAAAATTGAATCGACACACGAAGACCCTTTAGCGGTGGACGTTTCCGGCGACACGCTAATCGTACAGGCCCGCGCAACCGTACCGCTGGGCGGTGAGCGCATTTTCAGATCCGCGGACGTCATGTGGTACGGAGTGCAACGTGTCTCGCCTATGAAAACGACAGCCCCTCTATTGGTGTCCGCGACCGACTCGACCGTAAACCGCGTGGATCGCAGATGTGATATCGCCAAGGGTGCCGAGTGGAATAAGGACTACGCGCGGGGCTTCTTTGTCTACGCGTTTGACATTTCGTTGATCGTCAAGTCTCCGTCTCTCCACGTATTTAGACACTTGGAAGTGGAGTTGTGGTACGACCGGGTTGGCCCTGACGGCAACGTTACAGAAAGTGTAATCACACGAGGAATACATCTGAAATATGTTTGGAAACACAAACGGCACGCCGATTGCCATTGCGCGAACACGGCGGACTACACGGACCGCGACGGGCCTTGTTCACCCAGCTGTGTGCCGTTCTCGCGCGTGATCTCAGGCCTGCCCGGCACCAACAACGATTGGAAGCTAGAGGTTTTTTACAATCATGCAGAATCTACGCTGGGACGGAGCAGAGTCGTACACGGATCCGTCAAACCAAACACCGAGATCTTCTGCGTCGTGACACCGGCGGTTTTTTCATCTTGGCAAGGACCGACCGCAGAAGCACCCTCCGCTCCCTTGGACTTGATGCGATGCGATGTCACGCTGCTAGAATTTAACATTCTCACAATCGGGGGGGACGCGACCGTGCTGCCCATGGACCAAGACAGCGTTGCGAGGGCATCTAAGTGCACCCGTGTACCGGTGAGGTCGCTCGAGGGGGCTCTGGCGAACGGCGAGCTGTGTGTTCCTAGCGCGGTTAAGCACGCTATTGCGATCATCGATCGCCAAAGGTGGAGGACTGAAATCGGAGTGAAACTCCGATTTCACAACGGCAGTAACGCTCTGACGACCCCAACCCAGGAAGAACTGTCCGGTGCGCTAGACTGGCTGGCGCTCTCGAGGAGCGACGTTCAGATTGTCGTGATCGACGCGAGCTTGGAGGAAGGCGCGCTTCTCGACTTGGATCTCGTCAGCACAACGTACGGATCTAGGTTTGACGTGAAACCGGGATTGACCTCTAGCGCATTGGCAGAGCTAATGCTCGCCAGGGGTATTCACGCCGAACTGCTCGCAGGACTGACGCCCAGGCAGACCTCCGCGGAAAACACGTTACGGACGCTGGGACGTGTGGTGTCCCGACACGGTGCGTTTTTAGATCTGACCAACGTGCGCGTCCCATTCGAAAAGCGCTGCTGCGATACGCTCAATCCCCAGATATGGCGAGCCGAAGGGTATTCCGACGAGCACGAGCTCATCGTCGACGTGTCGGACGTTAGGCGTCTGCAACTGTCGGGCCTCTATGTCTTCGACGAGCTGAGCAGACGCTCGAACAATCGAGGCGGCATAATAGTATCTCTGCCGTCTTCTGCGTACGAACTGGGACCCGATTGCGTAGAACCGCCGAATCCGACAAACAGATACAACGCACGCTCGGCGAACGCGTTGATGTACAGCGAACAAGAACTCTCTGTGCTCGCACTAGACATGGCCAGATGGGGTGTCTCTCGGTATGGCTTAGGCTACCTCGACTATACGTTCGCTAGGGCTAGTAGCGTGCCGCTGTTCACCGTGCTGGCCAACGCGGTCGAGGTAGCCGCCACCCGTTTCAGGACGTTACACTACCGCTACACGAGGAACCTCGCGTTTGGCGACGGGGGGTTTTCGTCCGTAGAAGTCAACGGCGTGTACAAGCTAGAGGCAGGAATGTTTTTTAGACGCGTATCGGACAAAAGTCCTCGAGTGAAAAGCTTCGTGTCGATGCCCGGTGTGCCCGAGTTGGAATTCGGGCTGTCTTCCGATATGAACGTAGGCTCCACTTTGCCTATCAGCAAACTCGCAATGGCCAGCGCCGCACGAGAAATGAGCTACATACCGTACGGGGCAAAGACGGTCCTTGTGAATCGGAGCGGAGTTGTCGTGTTTGTGGACACAGACGGGGATGTCATATGTTACCACGTTCCACCACCGACAACACCGGGGGCAGCGCTTCGAACGTTGCCCTTTGGCGTCGCCGTCAAACACGCGGAGCGCAATCTACTGGGCGTCGGGTGCGTTCAAAGCGTACCCGGCGACCGTCGGCACACTTGGGTCGCGGTGACATTGCCCGCGCGGACTGAAACGGAGAAAGAGACGCTACTTGAAAACATACGGCTTATACGCCGATCGATGAGCGAGCCCGTTTTGTCGCTCGAAGACACGATGTGGTTGTCTCACGCGGCCGACATTGAACAGCAGCGCAGCTCTGTCGAGTCAAAGCGAGAGGCTGGTGCGGTGGCGGAAACGCACGCGATTTCCCTCGTCCTTCAATGTCTGCAGCGCTCCAGCTCGTGCCTCGCGCTGGCTAACGTGGTCGAGAACGGTTGGCCTCAAGGTGGAACCGGGTACCCCGTAGACGTTCGGGGGTTTGAGGTGGAAGCGGGAGTGGTGCTAAAAATGATCGTCGTCGCGAACCACGGAGCGCTCACAGTTACTTTGTCCTGCGACCTGAAGCCGTTCGCCTTCGGTTCTCACGACACCAGGGTCAACAGACAAGCGAGCGGATACTACCGACGCGAACGCAGACCGTTGCTCGATCGGGTCGCATCCGAGATCGGAAAGATACAATCGATCAACATACGCGTTTCACGCGTCATTACAGAAGGGTTGTGTCACAATGAGACGTGTGGCGATGATGCCGGATCTCGTGGGGGTTATGCGATGTGGGCGAAGGACTGTGTTTCTGCAACGGAACGGCTCGCCGCTGAGGCGAACGCCACGGTGGTGGCCTTTGGTAAAGTTTCGTACGAGGCTGAGGCGCGCTTACGAAGCAACGTGCCTCGTGTGGCTGCCGCCAAGAGTCGCGTCGCAGCGCTCTCTTTGGTTGCTACTGTACTGGCTTTATTAATCAACGTGGTGTGCATCGTGATGCTATATTGTGTGTACTCGGGCCCTCGATCCAGAGAACACCGATATAGAAAATTACAATGACGGCGAACGATGCAATCGCCTTACTATGCTTCTGCGCGCTGGTGCGCGTTTGCTGCAGCGGCACCGACGGAATCGCACCCAACGCCACAACCGATGCTCACACAACTACGGATGAGGTGGAGCACAGGGTCGTATTGACTCCCGCTCAGTGGAAGATACGAAGAAGCGACCCGCCTATATACGTAACGTACAACTTCGATTTGGGTCCGGCGGATCTCTCAAAGTCGCGAATCGCACACCCTTCGTGTGCACAGATCGCGTGCGAAGGACTTGTCGAATATCACACGGGATGCAACTCGTTGTGTTTGAGTGGAACCTGGAATCAGGTCGACGCGCTTCTCCGGACCGCGCTCCTCGGATACGACCGCGCGGTAGAGTCCTTGGACGCCAGTTACAATGACCTAGCCGCGATACTGGATACTCACATCGTGAACAGGATGCCGGATCACACGGCCGAGTCGCGAACGCACGCCGCCGTAGGCTCGCAGCAGTACAACTCACCGAGAATCATAGATGTCTTGGAATATTACAGGGCCGCGATACAAGGAGGCCTGAGCGAGATCGCCAAAGTTCTACCTGCAAAGCAAACCGACACGGCGTCGCGTTTCAGCAACAACAGTACTCGCCTGTCACACATGTTGGAAACGTGGAAGATCGGAGTGTACACGCTTTCCACGCAGCTGACCACCATGGTCACAATCATCCAAGCGGCCGAACGGCGGCTGATACTGTGCGCCGAAGGCGTAGTGCGATCGGATATGACCGGCTGTGAGCCGAACCTGAGCGTAAAGTTTCACACGGACACTCCGGTGGCGAGCAAATCGGTGTCTGCGTCCAAACTGACTTTGGTCACACACCGGGAAACCTGGGAGCCTTTGTCGTTATCCAGGTGGTACATGTCGTTCGTTGACACCTCGCAAAACAACAGAGTGTGTTGGTTGACTAGTTCCGTGATTACGGACGGCAGCAAAAACTACAAAATGCCTTACTGCGATTCGAGGGGATTGTGCGACCCGTTGCAACTTGACGAGACCACGATCCCCTCGTGTGAGGTCTCTGTCGCCGGTACGCTAGATTTGCTGTGTCCGATACAATGCGGAGCACGTTGCAACGGACCGGTGTGTTACGATACGCACACGGAGACGTACAGTCTTCTTACATCCCAGGAAACGTCAGCCTCCGAGCACGGCTTCAGTCGCACCGCAAAGCCCAGATTGCTCACCCGAGCGCACTCCCTTTCGAACGCAGACC
Organism: Astatotilapia calliptera; assembly: GCF_964374335.1. NCBI lineage: Eukaryota > Metazoa > Chordata > Actinopteri > Cichliformes > Cichlidae > Astatotilapia > Astatotilapia calliptera. The sequence goes on along the minus strand of NC_137423.1, from coordinate 10,415,999 downwards.
TACGCCAGACCCTCGCCTACATCCACGACATAACAGTGGACACGTCGAGTCTGTGGCAGCGAGCTCAGGATGTGCACGGTCTTATCGAAGACACAAAAACTCAAAGCCTCAAGTATATGGACAAAGTGGACCGAGCTATGCGGTCTCACTGCGAACAGCTGACAGTCGATTACCAGCAGTCCTTCGCACGTCTGAACGTTATGGCTTCTCTATCTGTCGCATTGTCAATTCTGACATGTCCGTTGTTGATTCTCATTTGCACAAGAATGAGGTCCTCGGTCGAACTTACCATCACGAGACGCAGGGATATCGCGGAATTCCCGCTGCTGTAACGTGCACACGTATGCGCGTGCACGACTATTGCTTCACACCCACCCAGCACTCTATATATTAGCCTCGCATACCGTTGGACAAATCACAATCTCACGACCAGCGAGGGTTACCATGGCAAGCGTTGTGCTGAACACACTGGCGGTTGTGCTGTTTCTCGACCTCACGCTGTGTCGAGGCTCGCCCTTGGAATCACGTAGACCTTCGGCCAACGTAACGGCTAACACCCTCGAGTCCGTTGTTTCTGGAAAAGAGGAGCTCGCGCTGACAACAGCGGTCACGTCCCGGCCTGCCAGCGCTGGCGACGAGCAGCTCGCGCTGACAACAGCGGTCACGTCCCGGCCTGCCAGCGCTGGCGACGAGGAGCTCGCGCTGACTACAGCGGTCACGTCCCGGCCTGCCAGCGCTGGCGACGAGGAGGTCGCGACCATCGATTACGGACAGCCAACTCAGGCGAGAGACAATGCTACATGGGTACGGCTGGCGTGTCCTACCGACAACGCGGACCATTTCACGACTACTTCTTGGTATACATGCTCGAACAACGATGTGTTTCGAGGGATCTATCGCATTAACAACGGCGGAAACCTGGCTACATATTCCACGCCAGCGGGGATGTACAATATCACAAATAGCACTGCTTTCAGTGTAACTGAGCGTGAGGCGTGCTCACAGGACCGGGTCTATGTGTGTCGACGCTGGGCGAAGGTCGGCCGGCAGAACCAATGTTGGCTCTTTAAAATAAAGAACTGTACTGTGGAAATGTCCCCATCCTCCCCGTGCCGGTGCACGTCGCCGAGGTCTACTGTAACAACGATTGAATCTAGCAACAAGTCGCCTTCTTTCACAGCTTGTGGTCTGGCGTGGTTAATGTCCATTACCACCTTAATTATCAACATGTAACGCGACGCACACTCTGTCTCTGTTGCACTGTACGCCACTGGCAATATTGTATTGTGGACAACCCGTGGTGTCGCCAAACCGACCGTCCAGGCGCACAACAGCCAAATTCACATTAGCGGGCACCATCTACCAAGTCGCCTTCCTCCGTGGACGATACACTGTGTTATCATTGCCAATATTAACTATTAACATGTAACCCATACTATACTCTCAACATCAATGCCCGTTGCGCGCAGCTAGAACACATTGTCTCCGGACACGCCATGTCGTCAAGAAAAACAACCGCTCCGCGACCCAGGACAGCCAAAGGTACATCGGCCGCCACGGCACCGGTCGATAAGCCCTCACCGACGCCGGCGAGCCAGGCGAAAGGAGCCACGCGAGGCAGAGCTGGACAACTTCCAGCTCCCCTCATCCCCGAAAGGCTTGCGTATGTCTACGACCAGGCGCTTATGAAGGAGCACTACAACAAGCTGTTGCAGATCTCCAAGGCTCACCGTATGAAGTTCGAACCCGTCACGAACGAGCGCGGTTACCAAACCGCCAATTTAGTAACCCTCATATGCAGGTTACTCGAGAAGCGCCACGGCGCGGATGAATGCGAAGACGCCGTGAAAGCCTGTCTGCCTATACGAGAACATCATGTGGCGCTCCTAACGCACACCATGTTCGTGACCATGGTCGGAACTATAGTGGCCAGAGCCTTGGAGCAAGCCAGCGTCGGCGTCGCAGACAGTCCCTGGTCGGATCTACTGGCCGACAGATACTACGTGAGAGACCTACTGATTCACGACTCCAGTAAGACGAGCGGCATAGAATCCGCCGCCTACTCGGGTATCATGGCGTACTTCATGGAGGCGGAAGCGGGTTGCGACCAGCATGCCCACGTCGACGAAAAAACGGTTCTCACCAAAATGGCGAACCAGGGATTCTATCACCACTACGCTCGCAATCCTCATCACCCAGAGCACAAAGGCGGCGCGGAAATGAACGAGCCGGCTGTCATAGAGGCCGTCGTGGACGGGTTGGCCTGTATACTGGAAAGGGGAAAGCAAGAGGATCTCAACACTGCTGTAGATTGGCTCGGTAGGTACAAAACCATCCGTTTTCCCTGTGAGAGCAACCGCACGTTCGCAGGGTGCGTGCTCAACGCTCTCAAACAGTACATCACCGATACCGACTTCAAGCTGTTGATGGACTTTCGCCGCGCCGTCCACGCTCTAACGGGCACATATGTAGCCTGGGCGCCTATTACCATGGATAGGGCTATACCGTCGTGCTGCCCAGACGTGAAATCCCTCGCAAGAGGCCTTCGTAAGCTTGCAGTGTGAGCCGGTGAACAGCAAAAAAAAAACGATAAAGGCCATGTGATTGTAACCAATGTGTCGTCCCACACGATTTGGGAGGTTTTGTTTGTTTTTTTTTATTTTTACGCGATCTTGTTGTTGAGTGCAACCTACGATATTATTTTTTTTTTATTTTCTTTCATTGTGCCCATCAAGGCTGTATGTTCATTTCTGTTTTCTTCTATTACGCCTTCAAGGCTGTATAATCATTTGAGATGTGAAGGTTTTTACGCGATCTTGTTGTTGAGTGTAACCCACGATATTGTTTTTCCAAAACACAAAATCACCGAGTTCTGTTTTCTTCTATTACGCCTTCAAGGCTGTATAATCATTTGAGATGTGAAGGTTTTTACACGATCTTGTTGTTGAGTGTAACCCACGATATTGTTTTCCAAAACACAAAATCACCGAGTCGCGGACTCGGGAACATGACACACGATGTGTTGGCTGTGTTGTGTGCCATTGTTGCTTTACTCTTGTCACCCTACATGTTTTCCAGTTGTACAGTGTGCAAGTTATGCAGTGAATAAAAAGTCTCATCGCTTCATATATTTCCATTGTGTGTTGATCTTTTTTTTTTTAGTGTCTACAAGCTCAATTGGTTTATTTTGATTCAAATGCGGGAACATGACACACGATGTGTTGGCTGTGTTGTGTGCCATTGTTGCTTTACTCTTGTCACCCTACATGTTTTCCAGTTGTACAGTGTGCAAGTTATGCAGTGAATAAAAAGTCTCATCGCTTCATATATTTCCATTGTGTGTTGATCTTTTTTTTTTAGTGTCTACAAGCTCAATTGGTTTATTTTGATTCAAATGCGTCAAAGGCTCTTGCGTGTGGACACTCGGGTCTCAGCCACCGCCTGTGTATGTATGCAATATCGGAGGTCACTAGCGGTGTGTAAAAAAAAACAACAACAAAGTGGTGTTAGCTGTTTTCTGGATACCGATGCCATCACCGGCATCGACATCACAGCTCCAGCGATCGGAGGTCCTCATTTCTAGACTGACAGCAACACGCTACTAAACAGATTTTGGTATCTCAGCGTTGTAAGCACGACAAGGTCTCTAAGTACTAGTTGTTTGGTCGGCGGTTAGGCTGAGTCACACGCAGTGCTTGGCGAGAGTGGTGCGACTATGGCAATCGCGACTGTGCATCAACTGGAAAGGGAAATCCCAGGCCTGGAGTCTCAAACGGAACCCCTTGTGTCACAACCAACGTTCGGCCCAACGTTGTTCGCCTGCGCATTCCACAAAGACACGTTTGGCCTCGGCTGGGACGAACGAGGGTTGTCCGCGCAGGAGATTGCCCAGAAACGGGCCGGAGAGCGCGCGTACGCTGCCAACGCTCCACATGCGCCTCGCGTTCAAATAATACAAGGGGAACCCGTTGTGGTAACGCACACGGATAGTAACCGGTGGTACAACAATCCATCGGAGGAACAGATACTGGCGGACGGTGCCATAATGACACCGGTGCCCCACAGCTACGACACGTACAAATGTAATGACTGTGATGTGATTCTCGCAGGATACAAGAGTGGCGCAGTGAATTTGGAAGAGCACATATGGAAGGGGTCCGCTCGGTGTCGATACATTAAAGCTAAATTCAGAGGTCGAGAGAACCACTTGATCGACTTGCACGGAGGTGTGCGATTCAACAAGGGTCTCGTGGCACTGCCGCAATATCTCCTGTGCTCGAACCAGGGCTATGTCACCGTTGCCGGTCGCAGGCACTGCGTAATATGTTCGATGGCCGAAACGACCAAGTATACCTTTGGGAACGGACATTTCTTAAATTGCAGCACCCTGGCCGAGATGATGACCCGAAAGGCTAAAACTTTAGCTCTCGATGCATCCGGCACCGACGGCCCCGTGTTCCGTCACACGCGAACCGGGGAATTTAAACCCACGCGTGAATCTGCATCCTGGACGGACTGCGTGTTCCAGGCGGACCCCGCCAATATGCGTCACGTATCGGGCACCGTGGAAGATCGCCAGTGCGACGCGTGCGGCATACGAGTAAAGGACTTTGTTGAAAACGACACGCTGCTAGGCGAGCACATCTACCATGTGTACAACGAGAGCGGTTTTTGTCCTTACATCGAGGATAGATTCCGAGGGAAGTGGGCCAACCTACGTCTCATCCTAGGCTACGAGCGTTACAGGAGAGGCCAGATCGCGTTCCCTGAGGCACTGGCTAAGAACAGCTACGGTTTCGTCGAACTAAACGGCCGTTATCGCTGTGTCATTTGTGCAGCGACCGCTGACTACGGGGCACACTACACCTCGAACCAACAACATAGGATTAATTGCAATGAGATCAAGGATTGCGTACTGATGAAGCTGCGTTATTGCAAACTGACCATGTAGAGCTAAATCAAATGTTTTGTGTATTTTGTATATATATATATATATATATATATATATGTCTGTGATTAAACACGGTGTTGTATATCCACTTGTGTGTGTACGTGTTATGTGTTCCTGAACTTTGTTCATTCGACATTTCATGGACTTTGTGGACACGAAAGGCAGTGGTAAACATAACAATGCAAGTCGAACCAGTTAGTTGCTGGTATAACGCGTACAGGTGGTGGGTAGCACAAAGGAAAAAAAAAAGAACAACAGCGTGGCAGATTGCTTACGATTCCTTTTTATTTCAAGATACACAAAAACACATTTATGGTTGGTGTAGGTACACAGTGATGTAGCTACTGCAGGATTTTTGATTTAACACTGCAAATATGCATCGATATAAGGTTACACACATGTGAATTACCACCAGCCCTTAAAATGCAATAAACACAGGACGGATGTCGTGTAGTTGACCCTCCAAGTCGTAGCTTTGCGCGTAAACCAGAGGACCGACCTGAGGTCCGTCGGACGCGGGACTTTCTAGACACTCTTCAGCATCGTAGACCCTCTGTGCGCATTGTGATAGTGTGTACATAGGCAGTTCGACCCACGCCGGATCGTTGCGATTGAGTACAGAGGCTCTGTAGTTTACATTCAGCAGTCCTTTGGTCCCCAGTACATTCCCGGCAATGTAGAAGTGATCAGAATCCCTATTAGCAGACGTGAGGTAAAAGCCTGTTATGTTACCGAGCCGCTCCTTGTCTGTCTCGGCCAAATTGCTAGCGATGCTGCACGCCGTGGCCAGCGTGAGAACCGGACACAGTCGAGGCTCCATGGCAGACGATCGTCCGTGTTCGTTAGACCTGTACTTGTAGACGTTACCGTCTATTGTGATGTCTGAGGACGTCAGATCGTTTGCGCTGTAGCTTACGCTTTTGCGAGTGCCGCGCATTGCGACTGCGGCTTGTGTGTCAGGCGGGGTAGGTACGACGGCAACTTCGTCGACGTACAGCATGTCCACTATCAATTTGTCGCCCTGGACCCAAGCGTACCATGACAAGCGAGTCTCCTGAGATCCGTTAGCTGTAAATGCGTTGTCGAACGCAAAGTCCATGCCAAAGTAAAGCTCCGGACACTCGCCGCCGACGTGAACGTCACCGCCGTACCAACTCGACTCTAGTTTGACAGACCCAGAGTACACCCCGGTGCACTGTATTGTTTTAGCTAAACCCAGCCCGCCTAGACTGTCGAGCGTCGGCTCTGCTGTGAAGGGGGTTGCCACGATGGGTCTCGGCGATGGCGCGGGGCTACGGGGGACCTTGATGTTTTGGGGTTCTATGATAAGGGCTCCGACTTGCCATTGCTGCTGACTCGTGCCCCGTGGTAGCGGGCCGTTGCATGTGGTAGTCAGAGTTTCTCTGTCAAACACACATGGGAATGTCTCAGCCCAGTCGGACTCGTTGTACCGGCCGCAGTCATCGGTTGTCATGTGCACAAAGCTGTTGTCGGCGTCGTAGTCTCCAACGACCAGAGCTCTCATGGTCCATCTACAGCTTCTGCGACGCGAAGGCTTTTTCCGGCCAGGAACATGTTTCGGTCGAACACCCCTGCGCAGCTCCGGTGAACCGATAGTGACCTTACGCACACTTGGGTGCTTTTGCAGAGTATCGACTAGGGCATCTTGTAAGGGGCCCCGGATCGCTACGCTTGCATATGCCGCTGAAAGGGCGATGATCAGAACTGCCGCTGCAAATCCAGCATGTGCCATTGTCGCTTGCTTGCTTGCTTGTGTTCGCCGAAAGTTATAAGCACGCAGCCTAATAAACTTTCGGCCCAGGTCGGCCAACGTTTGTCTGCAAGTCGGTAGGCTTTTGGGGCCAGGTTGGCCAACGTTTGAGCGTGAGAGCACACACTGCTGGCAGTCCGGCTCCTTGTTGAGTGTGAGGCAAATGTAAAATGTAATTAATCTTTGTGTCATATCAATGGGCCCAAACGGCTAACATTCTAACGCCGTGTATGTCGCGAGACAGATTGCAGAATAAAACTCAAAAGAACACGACTCCTTTGTGTATTGTTGTTTGTGTGTGTTTATTTGACATAACAACCAGTTGATTATACAGCATATCGTACAACATGCATTCACAGGTTCATTTCCACGACGCGTGGGTGCGGTGGTAGAAGAACTGCAAATAACTAACTACACGTACTACAACAGTGTACGATGATCTGCACTGTTTACGCATTAGGGCGAAGCCACAGTAGTAGTCTGTGCGCACAGACCATATGCACAACAGAATAGAGAGACATGGCCGTAAAGTCGCTTTGTTTTCTACTGAAAACCTCCGGTGTTCATCGCGCGGCGTCGAACAATGGCCGAGTCATGAGGACTCCGCAGGACGACTGGCATGACGACGTGATATGTCCGACCGTGAGTTTACGCGGTGGCTGTAACAACTTGGCTATGGGGACCATCCATTTCAAGCACGTCGCGTCCCAGATCATGGACGGCGTTTCCTCGCGGCCCAAGGTTGGAGACGTGTGTGTGAGGTTCATGCCGGTCACACCCGGGGACGGGCGGCACTGCGGTATCGTGGACCTGTACAACAGTAACGTCGCGGAACCCAGCAGCGTGATGGCAAAAAGGTTGATGAGCGGGTACGTCGGTATGGAAGAGCTGTACATTCCCGCTATGCCGATACACTTGCTGGTGTCAGAATGGAACAAATCGTTGGGTCGCTTCCACGAAATGATCAGATGCGACGACGCTTCCCGCTCAGCTCGCTCTCTGGAAATCCGCAGAGCTGCGGTGATGCGTAACGTGATGAGCATGGCATACAAAAACGTTCCGGTGTCAAGCGAACACCTTTGGTTTGCAATACACTGTATTGTAGCTAGGCCGCATTTGGTGAAAGAGGTGCTACAGCTGGTAGGTTCGATCGGATCCGTCCTCGGCGATATGTGTCACACGGGCGAGGTTCAGGCTACGACCGTGCCCCGCGACAAGGGCGCTCCGTCGGCTGTAAAATTGTACCTGGTGGCCAAATCGTCTTCTTCTTCGGGGAAGCGCGTTCTCCTAGAAGACCACGCGGGTGTCACCCTCGCTCTCGTGTGGGCAGTAGACGAGGACGAACTCCTTTGCGATTACCTTCGAGATAGCGGACGATGCTACTACGTGCACATCGGGACCGAACACGGCCATACCTTCCGATGCAACGGATCTTGCGTGTGGCGTTACTCAGATCACGTAGGATTCCAGACGATGGTCGCTGTAGCTGATACTGCGGTATCCCGCTGCCAGGACTCTGAGTTATCCGGCAACACAGCAGATTCCGCTAGACTCTTAAGGCATGCCTGTTGATTGCGGTCAACGCGGTATTAATTCACGGTGATAACGCCGCCAAAAAAAAAAAACGTACATTGCGAGAACGACCATGCTTCCCAGAGCGCATTTGCCCGATCAGGAGTTAGTGCTATCTGTCGTACTGAATAAAAACATGACGACTTCGGCCATTCATCCGTTATACCTCCCTCCCGTGGTGTGTTGGATAAATAACACGCACGAACAGGTCCGCTTTTGGAAGCTGAAGTTGTACATGGCCTTACGGTTACTTTCGACATGTCTTATTCTTATCACTACAGTGGCCCACGCTCTGCGTTTGTACAGTTGGGAGTCGCTGAGCGGAGTAGCTGCCATCTGGTCGCTATCGGTGTGCACGACCCTGATTTGGGGTTTGTACATCGGTGCCACGTGCGCCTCGAGACGAACCGACTACGACCACAGTAAAGGCCGCTTGTATCCCGATTTCGGCGTATCTAAGACATCTTCGTTTGCACTGTGCTTTCAATTGATGGTGGCCTACATGTGCACGTGGCTGCATTCGAGGACCCGCCACGAAGGCGAATCTACTCCCGCAGACGCAGCGGAGTCACACCTGTACGCGTGGACGATCGGCGTGTTTGTGTGGATTAACGCGGTTGGCTTCGTCCGGCTGTTTAAGCACATATAACGTGCGTTACGCACAGAAAAAACGACAAGAGAGCACGATAATGGGAGTTAAGGTAAAAATGCAAATGTGCGCCATCGGATTATGCAGCCTGCATGCCTTGTGGACATTGGCAACCGCTCCAGCATTGGACGACTGGTACTACGGATATAGGATACTATTTCTTCTAGCGGAACTGAAAGCCGTGTGGTCCTACTGCACCGTGGAACTCAAGGTGCTAAGCGAGACGCTCAGGCAATTGCAGTACTCTGCCGTAGCGACGACGGGCAACGCGGAGGTGTTAGCACTTTGCAGAGAAGCTCGTGCATTGCACACCACTTTCGACGACCGACGTGAGCACGACGCATTTGGTAGACAAAAGGAGATACCGATAATAAATCGACACCAGCACAATCAGGCCCCTGTCGGTTGGGCTATCCTATCGCTGCTCCTACTGCTTTACAATACGGCTCATCTGGCGTTTAATCCAGTGACAGATTCATCCGCCCTGTTGTTCGGGATCCCAGCGATTGCTATGTACGTGGTGCTCATCAGATTCACGCAGATAGTACTACTACTAGAATGAAACCGCCCCGGATAACGTGTGATCTGAAGCCTGCGCTCACGAGGACCGCGGAGCAGCTCTTGGATTACACTACATTAACTCTGCGGGCCCCTGGTGTGGGCGTCGAGTATACTTTTTCTGCGAGTACGTGCTTACAGATCGCCGCCCGGCACCATGGCCAGTGGCATTCGAAAGTGCAACAAGGAGACCCTGTTGGATTTGGTAGCATTAACTCTGCGTGCCCTGGTATTGGCGAATACTATGCTGTGGTTCGGTAAGTGCTATCTGTACGTACGTGCGTTCAGAGCGACACCAGCGTCATGACCGGTGGCGCGCAGAAAGGCAGGTGGCGCCTGGGCATCTCTTCCCCCTACCGCAACTGCGGCGTATTCACTGGACTACGATGCAGGCCCACCGTATTGGACGACAACGACGAAACCGTACCCTGGGACCTAAATCCCTGGTATTCTAATAAGACCCCGAAAGACAAAGTGCGATTACACCGCCGGGGTTTCGCGACGCAACCGCCGACATCTCGATGGTTACAAGCGTTACACACAGAGGACACAAAAGGCCGTCGAGGGGATCTGCGGAGCAGCAGTAGCAGCAGCGGCAGAGAACCCTCGGAGGATTCCGAACTCGGCGGGCCAAAGAGCACAATCGAAGAGGATACCCCAGGCGACTCGGAGCGCCGAGAACCCCCAGAGCAAACGGTGGTGACAAAGGACAGGTCTGTGGAACACCGCCTGAAACAGAAATTGAAAAGCCATCGCAAAACCCTGCAAGCTGATCGGCTGTCTCACGGTCATCCTTATCGACTCGACCCAACTTACGTCAAGAAGTACTCGCACAGTTCAAATGACTTGCCACGCTAAGTGGATGGTGTATCTCGCAATGTGAATAAAGTACACTCAACACATGTGGGTTGTTGTTTTCATGTCGTTTATTCTTGAGATCAACACACACACACACGCACATAAATACATTTATATTGGTACTGCACAAACGCGTTTGTCACGAAAGCCAACGGTTTACATTCAGCTGTGCGCAGAACCTCTCCCCGGTATGAATAGGACTAGTTGTGTATCCTTTACAAGCTCTAATAACTTGTCCGCAGGCAAACCCCTGGACGCTTTCCACTATGGTCAGGGCATGGCGTATCACAGTTCTCAGATATTGTTTTACGTGACCGTCGTCGATAACTGCTTCAACGTTCGTCTGGTTGAGTTCTCCGTTCGCGGCGTCCGCTGCATTCGCACGACACAGGTCTGGTACACGCTGGTAGCCACCTCCGTTGGCTACCAGGGTAAGCATCGATAGCGTGCTATTTGGCGTGTAAGGCGACATGAGCTCGAACACGTCGAACGCCTCGTCGTCCTTTATAGCGCGTAGCAACTCTTCGACGCAGTCTCCTCCGGTTTCGGTGTTCACCCGCCTAGTGGCCAGCAATCCTCCCCATATGCCCTTATTGACGTGCAGATCATACCCGGGGTCCAAGGGCGCTTCTAACTGAGCGGCCCTGTCGCGTTGGTTTGGTAGCTGAACGGTGAATCGGTCGCCTTGTTGCAATTGCTCGTGGCCCGTGTTGATCAGTTCGACTTCGTACATGTGAGGAGCGTTGAGAAACGGCCTACTGGCCATGGAACTGTTGGCGGAGCACACGGCCACATCCTTTAGAGTTTGAATGTATTCCGCGTTCAGTCCGTGTAGCGTAGGCACATATAGGTCTCCGTCGCGAACAAAGTGGAATAACCCCCCGGGCAAGTCGTTGTTTGCTGAATTGTATTTGTAACTGCCGAAAGGAACATCCTTGGAGGGGTTTTTCCGCTCAGTGAGACCGTGCGTGTAGATCCGTATAGGTCGATGTACTCGCGTGGACGACATGGCTTGCTAGCGCTTATTCGTGGACACTTCAATCTTTGAATAGCAACCTCTTAGCCAGAGTGCGATCGCAGCTGTGCGGTCGCTGTGTAAGGTTAGGCCGAGTCAATACGATTGCCACCGCAGTAAGTATTTCTAGTGCAGTCGTACTGTTGCGACACTTTGACGATCTGAGCAATTTGACCGCGAGCGTGTTCATGTCACAATCAGACAGAGGTCCAAACGACCGAGAGAACCAAGGGCACCAACGAGCAACTATGTACGTCTCCAAGTCATCTTGTGCCAACCGCTTAGGTGGTGTGTTGTTAGCCGCGAAGAGCCGGTCGGTGTGAACCGTGTTATCGGCGCCAGTGTTTCCCCGCGAGCCGGTCGAACATGTCAGGAGTATCATTTCTTCCAACGTCAGTCTGTGCCAACAATCTCCATCCATCTCGGCCTTGTAAAAAAAAAAAAAACAAACCAAAAAACCCCCACACAAGCACCCTTTCAGCACGAGTAGTTCATCTCCACTCTCTTACGATACATCACCAGGTTGTCGTTATAAAAATCAACACGTCCCACCTTGTTAGCAAAGTTACAGTTTGTCATCCGTAGGTTTTCTCGGTTCACCACCCTGGTCAACACCACATACACCGAGGGTTTAATAGGCGAACTCGCAAAGTACTTAGGGGGGTGGTACAGCACCTGACCGTGAACTGTACAGCCTTGACAGTCGTATGTGTTCATGGCCAACAAACACGCCAGCGGGTGGGTGGCCACCACCCAGTTGTGACAGCGCCACTCGGAGGGACTCACTCTGTAGACCGTGCCGCTCTGTGTTCCCCTCACGTGAAACACGTTGAATCCCTCACTCGTTTTTAATTTAATGTCGACTATCACGCCCTCGGTGTCGCTGGCTTTTGCCTCGTTCGCCTGTCGCAGAGACTCTTTGGAAGGCAGAAGAGAGCTGGGCCTTCGGCCACTTGCTATTTGTATCCCGTTCGAATCCATGTGCCATATCAGCCTCACTCTACAGCCGATCCAGAGTCGATCCACGGTGAGATAATCCCTCTCCGTGGGCCGAACACCCGGGCGGTACGGCGGTAGCGAGAACAGTTTCGGCAGTGCCTGAGCGGCCTGTTTCAGAACGTCGTACCAGGCTCTTGGGCCTTCGCGCGAGGCGCCGCAACGTGTAACCTTGAGAAACCTGTCTCCGGTACGTACGTCTTTCGTGTAATGCTTGATGTACGCCGCCGTGTACTCCCTCTGCTGTTTATCCTGATGAAATACACGCAGCCTGTCCGGGTGGTACGTGGGGTCCATCGTGTCTCGTTCGCTGACAGTCGCTTGGCTAGCGAATATCCGTTTGGATTGCTCTGTCACAGTGTTGAATTGAAGATATGTCACAGCCTCGGCGTACTCGGGGTCTTGGAACTGCCTCCTGTTGACAAACAGCGGCGTGCGGTGCGCTAACAACGTCTCGAATCGGCCGTCTTCCCATATCCGTGCAGAAGAACCCACCGGCTGTAGCTGCGAAACGCTACCCGAGAAAATAACCAACGGTCCCTTTCCCGGTCCGTAAAACAACTCCATGCAACGTAACGTACGTTCCAACAGGTCCGCGGTCATCAGGCCGTATTCGTCCACCACGATAACATTGACACCGAGAAACGGAGGGGCGTCTTGCATGGGAGCCTGCTCAGAAGGCTTGGTCGACACCCTTAGTTTTTGAAACAAAGCACTGCAGGTCGCACACGATTCGGGGCTCGCTGTGACGCACGAGTGTCGTTCGTTCAGGTGTTTGTCTTCCATTAGCTTAGAGCGGTACACTTTCGTAAACTTTGCTAGTGCGACGCAGTGCAGTTCCCGGTACGTCTCGGTGAACCGCTCCAGCGACAGGTTGTTATCCAGTAGTCCTTTTCGAAATCCCATGAGCTTGTGTAACGTATACACGTCCTTGATAGAACACATTTCCCCTAGGGTTCCCGCGGCCTTGTTCGTCAGGGCGCTAACGGCCACGCTCACGTTCATCTTGTTCAGCTGCGCGATCAGCAGCGAAATTGCATACGATTTGCCACACCCGGCGTCACCGCTGAGCAACGCCACTGTCAGCGCGCGTCCTCGACACATGTGCAAGCGTGTCATAGCCCTGACCCATTGTTCTTGGCAATATCTAGAAAGCGCTAACATGGCCGCGCGTCTGTTATTATCCACATCACTTTGCTCCGATTCCACGCGTTGTCTTTTCCGAGACGGCTCGCCTGCAGCGTTGCCCGCGGGTCGATTGTCGGCCATGCTATTTGTTGCGATTACGGCCACGGCGAATCGAACACCACCCGTTTGTGTACTCTGGCCGCACTTTCCTGTTGAGACTTATATGCGAGAGCTTGTTGGCTGGTAAATGCAGGGACCCGCCCTGCTTTGCCTTGGTCGTTCACCCGGCTCTTGCGTCTGAGAAAATCCGACAGCGAGTCACCTACTCTGAAGGGGTCGTCTGCGTGTTTTACACCATCCGCAGCGGGGTTGTTCACGTGAGAAGGGGCCTCTATGCCTTCGATGACCGATCGCAAGGCCCTACTACGGACGACCTGCGAGGATGACGACTGCGCGTCGAGATCGCGGCCCAATCCTGCAGTCAGAGACATGTACAACACACCTTGCTCCTTTCGAACCTTGTAAGCCCTGTCTCGCACGCGCTCGAATCGCTCAAAGGCCTTAGACACGGTGTCGCGGAACAAGACGACGTACGCCGTGTACATGGACTTGCCTGTGCACAGAGCCGCGGTTGTCACGCCGCCTTTACCTGTGCTGCTCAACACAGTCTGAAGCCCGGCTAACACTTCGACGAGCGGGGCGTGTGCCCCGTACTCAAACAGCAGCCAGGCGAATTCGTCCGCGTCTATCCTGTCCGCGGAGATGTAGTCGTTTCCGTGGGTGCGGGTTCCGGAGCGAAAACCAAAGTGTTTCGCGTACCACTGCGGGTCCGTGTGCGAGAGCATAATGTTTATATTTTCCAGCAGCACGGTGAACCCGGTGGCCAGTCTACTACCCATTCTTATCTCGTACAGTTTGTGCAAGACCCCCGCCGGAGTAACGGGCTCTCCCGGTTTGAACATGTGGTCTTCGGGAAGAGTCACCGCTAGATAATGGCTGCCTACCCAGTCCAAGCGAAGCAGGGCTTCGAGGTCCGCTTTGTTTTCGGCGTCTTCGGTAGCCGACGATGATGCCGTTTGAACTGTCGACAGTTGGACCCTAAGGGCCTCCCGTTCTTCGCACGCCTCGTCTAAAGCTTGCCTGGTTGCCGCTAGTTCCTTCTTACACAATTCAAGGTCGGCTGCCAGTCGGTGGGATTGGTGCGGCACATTGGGTCTGTTTGACGTTGACTCGGACTCGCGCGCATCTCGCTCCCGGCGTTGCGTACGCTCCAACTCCAAGGTGTTTTGAAGCTCTAGCAGTTCACGTTTCAGGCTGTTGATTACCCGCGTGTGACACCGATCGCTCTTCTCGCTCGAGTCTTCCCGCTGTCCTGGCGGCCCGCATAAAGCTCGACTTCGCCTTACGGACATTCTCGGTTTCGATGTTGGTAATGGTGACGAAAGGCCTCGAAACCGACATGCGCTGCGTAAAGCCGCACAATCACAATAATAATAATAATAATAATAAAAATAAATCACACCCAGAGGCCTTTAGGTTTGGACATTGAGTATATCTAAAATGTATGAATCGCAGGTTGAACATTTTCGCTGGCGTAGAGTTCTATGAACAAATAGCACCAACTCCGCGAAAGTCGAGAAAGCCGTAAAGTTCATTGAAGTCTTTCATGTCAGACAGAAAAGTTGTCATGGAATCTGAAAATGTCACACACACACACACACACACACACACACACACACACACACACACACACACACACACACACTGGAACTCAGGCATAGTTCAACATTTGTCACTGTTGTAAAGTTGTAAAAAAAAAAACAAAAAGCACCAACATCGCCAAAGTGGAGAAAGCCATAACGTTTATTGGGGTCTTTCATGTCAGACAGACAAGTACTCGTGAAATGTGAAAATGTCACAGACACTGGAACTCAGGCATAGCAGTTGACAACATCAAGCAATATGTTCGAATTTTATCTAACACCGCGCAAAGACAAAAGGAAAGGACATTAAGATTCATCGCATTATTACTACTATTCAGCGGCACAAAAAGTCACGGTGACACATCAAATCGTTCAAAGAAGTTCTTAGTCTTGTCTTCTCGTAAAACGGCAAGTTGTTGTTCTTTTACATCAGCAGTTCCCTCTGCGTGTATCTGACAGGAATGACGATGGAGGTACAGTTGGTACACGTGTGGTCTTCCGTGTCATTTTGGGTTACCGCTCCGTATTTCTCGTCCGGGGTAACAAATGATAGACTCGCAACTCTGGTCCGTGTGACAGGAGAGTAAAGCCACCAAGGCATTCATGTGATGATAATGTGTTAACTTCAAGTCCATTGGCCTCTTGACAACGGTTCCTTTTACTCCCATCGTCTCTCCATTTTTAGTTTTTACACTCGACACACGAGCGTGCCGTTCGAGTGAGTCCCTTTCGTGCGCCGTAAAAGTCCTGTCTTTCAAATGCACCCCGTCGTACCAATCCATGTCAAGTCCGTATATGCACGGAGTCTGTAGAGAGGGCTCTTTTGCAACTATGTGCGCGTTGTAATGTACGAAACCCCTCCCTGGGACTCGAGAATCACAAACGTAGCTGTCGCTTGTATCATTTTTGCCTAACTCTCATCACCACTGATAATCATCATGACAATCAATGTGTGACACAGACTCCCCGGCACTGTTAATTTTTAGACTTCTGCCATTATTCTGGGTAAGACACGCGCTTTGCACCGAGATACGCTCGGTGCACGTGTGTATCTAATACGCGGTGTTTTCCCCATGTTATGTCCACCATCTAAGGTGCTCTGTCCTGGGTTGCTGCATGTATCCTCTCTTGAAGAAACATTGTTTCCACGTGCTCTATCGCTCGCCACTGTGTGATGCATGTCTGCTGCATGTCTGCTGGTAGTTAAAAGACAAAGTGTAAGAGACACCTTGTCCTGTACGACCGCTCCACATGATATTATACGTTTCTTGCCTCAGCGTCACCAGGATAAAACCCTGACCATTCTGCCCAGCTGTTGTGCATGTCCACTGAGGGGGGGGGGGGGGGGGGTTAGAGGCAAGCGGATTATCGTGCTGGGAAAGGTGAGCTACTGTAGGCGCACACGCTGAACATCTCGTGAGTTGGTCCGATGTGCAAAACAAAAAAAAAAACATATTGGTAGAATGATTATATTATGGGCCGTTCATATGTGATAACGTTCCTTTTCACCGCTTGTTTGCAGCATAAACAGAAACGAGAGTCGCAAGTTGGAGTGCCTGCACGCACAGCCAATCCGTAAACCACCCCCACCTACCCCTACCCCTACAACTACCCGATGGTTAAACAGAATACATAAAACCGAACCCCTGCTTCTATGTTCACCGGCATTCGAACAAGTCACACCGTCACCCAAGACGTAGGAACTTTGCAGAGGATAGCAACATAATACAAATACACCGAGATGAACCCGACCGCCCAGCTAGTGCTCTTGGACGGTGCGCAATCGTCTGCGACTTCTACCGCAAAACGGCAGGTCTACTTGGACACGTTTGCAGAGTTCGCCAAGACGGTCGAGCCATTTACTTTAACATTCAAGGTCATGATGTCTAACATGTCTCTGTATAGACACTCGCTGAGTGCTACGGGGAACAACAGCTGGTGTCTGGCTATGCTCCGTCACGTGCACGAACACCCCGTCGACCACGCCGATTACGTCAAGGATTTGTATGTCACCGCCAGGACAATAGCAAGGTTTGTGGACAAGTTACACGAGGCTTCGGGCGATCCCAAATGCGCAGGCCACGACAACAATGTGGGCTTGTCCGAGGACGATTACGAAATGTGGTTCACTCTTGAAATGGACCACGACTTCACGGTGAGAGTCAAGGTCGAGCCTACTGCTAAGTGTCCCAGCGAGACCGCTCGCGTCTTGAGACGAGGCGTTGTGGACATCGACCCGGTCTGGAATATCATGGCGGAGGTAACGGGCTATATCTGCCTATACGCTCTGGGCGCAGAGCTAATGGCCTCCGATTCGGCCGACAATGCTGAGAATCAAGCTGCCTCCCGGAGCACGGGCGCCGCAGGCGACCCGGCCATCGCCGAGCCCGACGACACCAACGCATTGCAGCTGAACCAAGCTGCCTCTCAGAGCACCGTTACTGCTGACAAGCCAGCCGTCGTCGCTGAACCCGACGACATCAACGTATTGCAGCTGAGGAATCGCAAAGTCCTCAGAACGCCCGCTGAACCCGACGACATCAACGTATTGCAGCTGAGGAATCGCAAAGTCCTCAGAACGCCGGCTAAAGCGAGACGCGGCGCTCTGCATTAACCTCCTCTCTAGCATAACCTTGTTCACCGAGCGTACAAACAACCCACATACAATGTTGCAGTCTTTGTTTATTGTCAACAATAAAACAATCATGAACAGAAGCATGCAGCATTAGTCCCTTCTTCTGTGTACGTTGTGTTAGTGTGTACATTCAGTCAACATACCGTGGGATGTAAGGGCGGCCTCTGCCGGCCGTGCACCATATCAGCATACCCGGGGACTGTACCAAGGTTTGCGCCGAGGTACTCGTTGGTATCATGTATCAAAATAAAGACGCTGCACAGAAATGTATAATGGTGTTTTTGTTTATTGTGAAATACAGGTAATCACACATCACTCTTTATACACAGTCATAATGTTAAACCTCATGTCTACACAACCGAAGCCCCCACTGAGGGAATAGACACAATCTCCAACAAGCTATAAGGGTCGTCGGTGAAGATGCCAAAGACGTCCAGGTTGTACACGGCCAGAATCAGCGAGATGCTGGCCTTGGTGTCGTCGGGTACCGTGGGGCATCCAAAGAGGTATCTGAGTGCACGCACCTTCCCCGCGGTGGTTTTATATATGTGATATAGCATATATTGTTCATCGGGTAAGATCAGCCGTTCCTCAACCATGATCTCGACTGCGTCGTCAACAGTCGTGATTTTGTCCAGGAAGCTACCTTCTCTGACTGCACGCCGGAAGCTCGGCAACGTCGAGCCGATCATGCGCTCTGCAGCGTCGGTTAACTTCAATTGTGTCAGTTTTCGTTCTGCGGAGATATACACATGAGTATACGAAAAAAAAAAGTGTTTTGTCGGACACGATGGTACTTTGAAAAGAAGTACAGTACCTGTCTTCCCCCTTGGTCCCCGTTCCGCCAAGTCCTGGTACAGGCGGGGATCAATGTGACCGACCAATGACAGTAACACTTTGGCTCGGACCTCATCCTCCATGCAGTATTCGACTAGGGCTTGGAGGCGATGCACGTAGTTTGGTATATCCGTCATATCTGGTGTGTCTGGGAGCTCCCTCGTGTATCTTTCGAAAATACTTTCGGTTAGGTAAACGCACCGCTCTGCAATGTCATGTTGCCACGACTTCAGTCGTTCCACAGCCATAACGGTACCTTATGTGGCGATAGGAGTGTTTATACGTGAGTGGTAATGGGATGACTATATCAATAGCTGTTCTCGCTTACTCGTACAACTTTAGGACAGCTTTATCCGACAATGAAAGGGGTTATAACCAGATCCACACAGTGGCCGACCTAGACGCAGGAGCCAGCCGACCTGCAGTTCCAAAACTCCCGACCTGCAGTTCCAAAGCCCCCGACCTGCAGTTCCAAAGCCCCCGACCTGCAGTTCCAAAGCCCCCGACCTGCAGTTCCAACGCTCCCGACCTGTAGTTCCAACGTTCCCGACCTGCAGTTCCAACGCTCCCGACCTGCAGTTCCAAAGCCCCCGACCTGCAGTTCCAACGTTCCCGACCTGTAGTTCCAACGTTCCCGACCTGCAGTTCCAAAGCCCCCGACCTGCAGTTCCAACGTTCCCGACCTGCAGTTCCAACGTTCCCGACCTGCAGTTCCAACGCTCCCGACCTGCAGTTCCAACGCTCCCGACCTGCAGTTCCAAAGCCCCCGACCTGCAGTTCCAACGTTCCCGACCTGTAGTTCCAACGTTCCCGACCTGCAGTTCCAAAGCTCCCGACCTGCAGTTCCAAAGCTCCCGACCTGCAGCACGGAGCAGCCGACATAGCCACGAGAGTGTCCAACTGACAACTGCTCTCCCATAAGTACACTGCGCAATAATAGAGCAAACCTAGCATTCTAAAGCGTATCCACATTTGGGTTGGTAGCAATGAGCGTGGACAAACTGCAAGCGCACAGGCACAGCATCATCGACAGTTGCTGCTTTGAACCTGTAATATACAAGGAGTTCATTCGTCGTTACCCGGACACCGAGCTATCCAGGTCCCTCGAGACCACGGACCCCGTAACGCGAATCCGGGTACTTGTGGATTACTGTCTGGACAACGATGAGCACGCCGAGGCGTTGCTTCGTATAGTACGGACTCACTGCAAGCATTTATACGCCTGGCTAGAAGAAAACGGCCCGAAAGGCCCCCTAGGTACCATTGACAAACGCACAACTTAAAGAAACTGGAGACGGTCTGTTGGTGTTGTATGTGTTTCATTTTGTATCATGTCTTACGTTTTATTTTTGTTTTGTTTTGTTTTTCACTAGAGCGAACCAAAACCACTCACACCTTGACCCCTGCAGCGATGCTTGCCTTGGGGTGGAAAGGGAAGGGACTCAACGGCGCCGAACTAATGGAGGACATGGAACTACACCAGTTGTTATCCAGAGTCACCACAATCCAGGACGCCGTTGAGGACATGTGGGCAGAAGGCGTGATCCTGACCGAGGAATACGAAGAGCTTGTTCTCGCAACCAAGATGTCGTGTCAGGAAAACACAATTCGCAAGATGCTTAGTGATCCAGACATACCAGTTGCTACAAAGCACAGTATTGGCCTGATACTCATGTCACATAACATGCACATATACGGACTGACGGACGAATGGAAAGGCTATAAAGTGTTTCGAGCTACAGACTCGTAGACTGCGCACCGTAACCAGTGAAATGTATATGTGTCGCTCCCGATGTTATTGTGAATGTGAATGTTGGCAACAGCAAATAAAATCAAGGTGACACACACAGGGTTTGTGTGGTTTCTTTTTATTAGTGTGGTCCGATGTTTATGTTCACAAGTCATGTAGGTACACTGCATGTTACACAAAGGACATTCTTAGTAGGTTTATCATCGCTTCCACAAGCACCGTAGCCGGTATGTTACACACAGCACAGCTCAATTGTGGACACGCCTCACTGAATCCCATTTCATCTCTGGCGTTCTGGATACCAAAACAAAAAGGTGTTCCACTTCAAGGCGTCTTGGTTGGTGTCACACCACAGCAGGCAAGTAGCTTGCTGCGATTCCGTCTCACGGAAAACATCACCTAAACGAGGCACCACACTAAAGCGGTCATCCACCAACTCCCGTAGGTCTTTGTCGATCGCCGCGCTTACGAGTTTCCAGCGGTTGTCTTCAAACCGGCAGTCGGTGTGTCGATCTGCCTCTCCTGGTATCCAGCTGAGCGTGAAGTATTCTTTGTAAGCTTTCCACAACTGCTCAGTGAAGCGCTCTATATCCATCGTGTCGTCTTCCATCAAAAGGGTCAACGTCCACCCTAAGTCAGCGGTGCGATCCACTTGCACGTACCACGGCCAGCACAGGTAATCCCTGTTCGTGTAATATCTCGACCAAAACTGACACAGCTGAAACCCGTCCGTGCTCAGCGCACCCAGGTCTTCCACCTCCAAAAGCTTTATATACGGCAGTAACGTGTGCAGTTTAGGCTTCTCGTCCGCGGTCATCTTGGTCGTCATTGAGCTCGAGAGCACGTGCCTTTTCATAATTTTGTCTAGCCTGGGGCTGTAGAGTCTAGAGAGTTTGTCGATCTTAGAGTCGGGGAACGCCACCCTGGGATGGCGTACGGTGAGTCGATGAGTACCTGGCATTGTAACGACGGTATGCATGTAGTGCGATGTGTGTGGTGACAGTGTCTGTGTATATATATACCTCGCAGGAAACATAAACAACACATTTGAAATCCGGCGGTGACACGGGAGACGTACGCACCATCGGAAGGCTACCGACACACACCTGGGCTGTCAGATACTATAAAAGCTCAACTTGTTTAGAAAGGAGACTCACAGATCCATTCGATCCACCAGAACACAATGCCCTCAGCTTACCACATTACACTCTCCCACCCGGAGGCCGTATGGCCTGGAAAGGTGGACACCGTATCTCGATTCACAAACAAAGGGTCAGACGACATAATGGCATTACACGTTTTACACACCGAGATCAGAGAGAAATTCACGGGTGAGGAGCTACGCTTTTGCCAAGGAGGTCATTACATTGACTACGTTTTGGACGTGGCCGATTTGAACACCGAGAGCCTGCTCGGGTTCCACATGGCGGAGTTCTGGATGAACAATCGCATCAGCTGCACTCCGGATTGGGGCCGGTGGTATATGCAGGTGGACCGAGGTCCCAATAGCTGTTGGCGGCTCCACGTGATGCTGGCAGATGCCGACAAGACCGAGGTCGACGCGGAGCGTTTCGTGGAGACCTTGTGGCGAGCCTACAAGGACTACTTTGGTCGCAGCTGGTTACCCCGAGGCGTCACAAAGACCGCGGCGTACGATGTGACACGACTGTACGAGGACCGGGAGTTCGAGGATAGCAGGGTGCAACTGATCCGTAAACACCCGGAGGAGTTTGACAATGTCATAGAGGGTCATTTGGGCAAACTACCCGCTCTGGGCGATGTGTATCGTGCCCAGTTACAGCACGAAGAATGCATGCTCTGGTGTGACACCAACGATCCTCGTTACACAGCGCCCGCATCTCGCCTGTGGCGTACGATGCTGGTGATCTAGTCTGACTGTATTTGACAGCTTGCTTTTTCTGAATGTATGCTACAAAATTGTGTATGCCGTCGACGGCAACAGCAAACCCCAATAAACTTTAATGTCAACTCTGATTTCTGCCCAAGTTTTTTGTCTATGTGTCTGATCTGATTCTAGCAGTTATTACATTGAATGATATTAGCAAGCAGGAGATAGGAGACGATGCGATGTTGCACACATTCTCTTTATTTATCCGGTTACCCAATTACACACACAAAAAAGACACTGAAACACTGTTAAGTGAATACTAGTATGGCCAAGCAAGTAAATTGAAATCATCATCATTATCATCATCATCATCATCGTCATCAACATCACATTTTACAAGTGAGCCGTTGCTCTGTCATATACCGCTGTAGGTGACCGTATTCATGGCCGCAACTTCGTCGTCCGTCAAATGTACCCAGTGTACAGCACAATTGAACTGTGTGTATTCGTAACCAGCTTCCTTTGTGGGCTGTGGAACGAGTGTTATACGATCAGGTACTTTACAGCGCACCACAAGACCTTGCGCTTTGTGGTCCATGTCTTCCAACCACGTGTGTATAACGGTTATCAGTGTTGGTAGTTGCTCGCTGTGACACAAGGGAAACACAGACTCATCGGTGGGATCGTCGTCCCCTGTGTCATCGGACTGAATGTCATAGTCCTCTTCTTCTTCTTCTTCTTCTTCACCGTACTGTATGCCACTGTCGTCTTCTTCGTCGTACCGTATGTCACTGTCGTCTTCTTCGTCGTACTGCATGCCACAACGGTCTGCATCGCCGCATTCAAGATCGCAGTCGCGCTCGGCTATCAGTTCACAACGGTCTTCCTCAAAAAACCCAGAGTCTTCACAGGCCTGAGCGTCACCCACGAGCGGCTTTAGCACTGGATCTTCGATTGCAGCATTCTCCCCGTACTCTAGCGACTCGTCCTCCCGGTCAACCCATGTGTCACTGCTGATGAACACCGGGCCTTTAGGTTGCTTGTACACGCCCCAGTATCCGGTTACACTCCGTGAGATATCGCCGTGTCTCGCCGAGATGTTCATGTGCTCCGGGACCATCATACCAGTTAACCTACAGGCAATTGCCGCTAGGTTAAAGTAACATCCGTCACTGTGCATATCGGGTTTAGGGAAAGCGGCGTCGTAACCAACGCGGTCGACCAACTCTATATTCCCTGTTAGGAGCACATGTAGTAAATCCAACACACCTCTCAGGGGCATGCATAGCACTTTTGCAAAATACCCCAGGGGCGCCTCGGCGTGCACTTTGCAAGGCCAATTCTCCGAGACGGACTCCGTGAGGGAGGTGAATTTCAGACACGGCACACCAATTGTCGGTGTGATGTACTGAACGGTGAAAGAATGTCCGATCTTCCACTCCCTCGGTCCTATATCGACATATACCCACGGGTGCCGGTCGACGGTCTCCGGGGGATCTTGCTGTGTTTTCTGTCGTTTCGGAGCTGCGATAACCGATGAGGGCACCTCGTCGTCGATGGTGCGTTTTAATGTCGCCATGTCGAACCTCTAGTGCGGTCTGGTGGTAATCTCTGTTGTATGTGCAGATAGATATCCGTGTGTGTGTGTGTGTGTGTGTGTGTGTGTGTGTTTTCAGAAAGAACGCTTTGACTTAGACCGCTCGTATGACAAGGTAACACAAAGAAACAGTGTAGAGTTGAATGTGTTTTATTTCATTTTTTAGATACAGAAAAAAACTAGTGTAAACATTGAAGCGGTGATGAGTATTCCTAATACACAGCTCTTATTGTTGCCGACACCGGCATCGCATTTCATTTCAATATCTCCTATGTTCAAGGACGCGGACAATGTCTCTTGCTGTGAGGACACTCGATCATTGCGTTTCGGCATATACCGTACTGTGGTTCCACGGACACAACTGTATCCTCGTACGAGGTGTGCCACATATCCTTTGGGTTGGAGAGAAGGGGCCAGTACTGGTCCATGCTGGCGAGGGTATACCGATAACCCAGCGCTTCAATGGGCGTGGGTATTAGCGTCATGTTGCTCGGCACGTTGCATGTGACTAATAGGCCCAGTTTCTGGTAGTCTGTTTCCAACCACTTGTGAACAACAGCCACCAGCCCAGGTAGTTGTTCCGTGTGGCATAACGGAAACACATACTCCAGCTCAACATACTCTGTGGCCATCACGGTTGTCTTCTCTCCGTCGTCAGTTTCGATGCCCCAGCCACTGGTAGAAATAAAGATTGGACCTTCGGGTTGTCTGACTATGGTACAATCTATACCTGGAGTCCCAGTGAACCGTAAGTGCTCCTTGGACACTTCTGGGATCTTAGGCGATGTGTTATTGTTACCGGTGGCATCCTGAAGCTTGGGGGCAGCAGTATCACCGTCCTCGAATACCAGCAACGTGTGGTAACACCCTGCATCTGCACACAAAGCAGCAGGCATACCCTTTACCACTTCTCCGGGGTCCTCTTTGCTAGGAAACACATCCGAGTAAAGGTCCTGGTATTTATCTTCATTGTGCGTGAGAACCATGTGCACTAAATCCAGAAAGACCCTGAGCGGAATGACTATTCGGTCGGCGAACACTTGGTTGTTCTGGGTATTATCCGTAAGCTTAACTTTCTGTCCTGGCTTCACTGTTGGATGTGTACTCACCAGCACCACACAAGGAAGATCGTGTGTGACATCATAATTGATAGTAAAGGCGTTTCCCGTGTCCCAATCCCGTCGACCTAACGTTGCTGTTCGCAAGGTTTTCTTGGGCGGCAACGGGCCCCCGGTCATGTCGTCCACGGGCTGTGCATTTGCGCGCTTACGGTTTGCCATATTCAAAGACATGGTCGCTTCAGTAGCCTGCTCGATCTATAGGTCCTTTTGGTCCACCTAAGCACTCTGAATGAACATATCACAGCTCAATTGCGTTTTTGTGACTATATGATGTGCTAGCAGGGATTGTATTTAGTGCTGCTTGAATTGCTGTGTCCGAGCAATTAATATAGTGTATGTGTGTATTTAGAAACCACGCTACGAAATAAAAGACAGTGAAACCACAGGTCGGCAAGCGCCGACCCACAGGTCGGGAAGCGCCGACCCACAGGTCGGCAGGCGCCGACTCACAGGTCGGGAAGCGCCGACCCACAGGTCGGCAGGCGCCGACTCACAGGTCGGGAAGCGCCGACCCACAGGTCGGCAGGCGCCGACCCACAGGTCGGCAAGCTCCGACCCACAGGTCGGCAGGCGCCGACCCCACGTCCCCCGTGGGGATGATTCGTCTTTCTCAGTGGTTGTTTATATTGAGACTTAAGTGTGTTAGCCGTGTGTGTGTCTGTGTGTTTTCAGAAAGAACGCTTTGACATATATATATATAATAAACTTAGACCGCGCGTATGACAAGGTAACACAAAGAAACAGTGTAGAGTTGAATGTGTTTTATTTTATTTTTACATACAGAAAAACAGCGTAAACATTGAAGCGGTGATGAGTATTCCTAATACACAGCTCTTATTGTTGCCGACACCGGCATCGCATTTCAATATCTCCTATGTTCAAGGACGCGGACGCTTCTTGTTGGGACAATGTCTCTTGCTGTGAGGACACTCGATCATTGCGTTTCGGCATATACCGTACTGTGGTTCCACGGACACAACTGTATCCTCGTACGAGGTGTGCCACATATCCTTTGGGTTGGAGAGAAGGGGCCAGTACTGGTCCATGCTGGCGAGGGTATACTGATAACCCAGCGCTTCAATGGGCGTGGGTATTAGCGTCATGTGGCTCGGCACGTTGCATGTGACTAATAGGCCCAGTTTCTGGTAGTCTGTTTCCAACCACTTGTGAACAACAGCCACCAGCCCAGGTAGTTGTTCCGTGTGGCATAACGGAAACACATACTCGGTCTCCTCGCAGTCCCCGGGCATCATGGTTGTTTTCTCTCCATCCTCGGTTCGAATGTGCCAGCGACTGGTGGTGAGAAAGAGTGGACCTTTAGGTTGTCTGACTATAGTGCAACATACGCCTGGAACACCGGTGTATCTTAAGTGTTCCTTTGACACTTCGGGGATCTTGGGCCAGTTGTTGTCATTCCCCTCTTCATCCTGAGGCATGCGTATGCGATCGGCGATGTTGCCGTCGGGGTCTTCTTCCTCCTCATCGTCGTGCTCATCCTCCTCCTCATCCTCCTCGTCGTCCTCAGCAGGACCATTTATTACCACCGTGTGGTAACAACCTGCATCTTTATATATAGCAGCAGGCATGTTCTTTACAACTTCGTCGGGGTTTTCCGTACTAGGAAAGGCATCGGTGTACAAGTACAGATATTTGTCTTCATTATGCGTGAGAT
The DNA here is from genome assembly GCF_964374335.1 of Astatotilapia calliptera. Lineage (NCBI taxonomy): Eukaryota > Metazoa > Chordata > Actinopteri > Cichliformes > Cichlidae > Astatotilapia > Astatotilapia calliptera. The sequence goes on along the minus strand of NC_137423.1, from coordinate 10,389,337 downwards.
GCATATGCAGTAAATCCAGAAAGACCCTGAGCGGGATGACCACTTTATCGGCAAACAGCTGCTCACCAGCGCTGTCAACCGTGAGTAGAACCTTATGGTCAGACTTCACGGTTGGCCATGTACTCATGAAAGTCACACAGGGGAGACCTCTCGTGACATCGTAAGTGATAGTAAAGGCATTTCCAGTGTCCCAATCCCGTCTGCCCAACGTCGCTCTTCGCCACTTTTTCTTGGGTGGCAACAGACTCCCGGTCATGTCGTCCACGGGCTGCGCGTTTGCGCGCTTACGGTTTGCGATATTCAAAGACATGGTCGCTTCAGTTGCCTGCTCTATCTATAGGTCCTTTTGGTCGGTCCACCTAAGCACTCTGAATGAACGTATCACAGCTCAATTGCGTTTTGCGACTATATGATGTGCTAGCAGGGATTGTATTTAGTGCTGTTTGAATTGCTGTGTCCGAGCCATTAATATAATGTATGTGTGAATTTAGAAACCACGCTGCGAAATAAAAGACAGTGAAACCACAGGTCGGCAAGCGCCGACTCACAGGTCGGCAGGCGCCGACTCACAGGTCGGCAAGCGCCGACCCACAGGTCGGCAGGCTCCGACCCACAGGTCGGCAGGCTCCGACCCACAGGTCGGGAAGCGCCGACTCACAGGTCGGTGGTGTCGAACCCACAGGTCGGCAAGCGCCGACTCACAGGTCGGCAGGCGCCGACTCACAGGTCGGTGGTGTCGAACCCACAGGTCGGCAAGCGCCGACTCACAGGTCGGCAGGCGCCGACCCCACGTCCCCCCGTGGGGACGATTCGTCTTTCTCAGTGGTTGTTATATTGAGACTTAAGTGTGTTAGCCACTACATAGAAAGAGAGGAGCACAGCGTGAACCTGGAAAGTTCTGGAGTAACTGGAGCGATTATGCAACTTGGATTCCTATAACAACCAGATGTGGAAGATGATCCAACTGATCCACTTGTGTTTTACCTCTACTGTATAACGCTATATATAACGCAGCAGTATACATGTGTTGTGTCTACAATAAAAGTGTAAATCTCTATTGTGTTATTCGTGTCATTTATTCTACGCTCAAAAACACACACCGATAGCTTGGACAGCACGGTATTATTTAGCATGGGGGTGGTACACGTACACTGTTGTTGGATTGATGTGAATGAAATGCACGCAGACAGTTTGTATGTACACATGGTTGGTTTATTGCTGAATAAAACATTACCTGATACACGTACACTGTTGTTGGATTGATGTGAATGAAATGCACGCAGACAGTTTGTATGTACACATGGTTGGTCTATTGCTGAATAAATCATCACCTGATACACGTACACCAAGGCTTCTTTGCTGTGAGTACCTTCCACGGCGATCCACGTACAACTCTGTGTGGGCAATAACCGATAACCGGATCATCCAAGCAAGCAATGCTACATGTACATTCTGAGAACTTTTTTAACACAGCGGGCACAGACTTTACAGGTAGTATCACAAGAAACACAGCACACATGACCGCAATCCGACAGCCAACACTTGTCCTTTCCACACGATGTGCAAGTCCTGGAGGTTACGCCTGCGGTTGTAATAGTTTTTTTGCCAACGTGTTGCTTGCAAAGAGGACATGTGATCAGCATGGCCTCTTTGTTTCCCAAAGAGGTTATGCACGCTTGGCAACAAAGGTGGCCACACTCTAGGTAGACGTCGCTTTCCTCTCGGCAGACCGTGCATTCGTAAGGGTATGTGAACACGTGATCCTCATCAGGTGGGGGAGTTGTTGTACCTACCGAGCACACGAAACAACTGTAAGCGACTATGACACAGACACACACACACACACAGACCCACACACACACACACACACACACACACACACACACACACACACACACACACACAGTGTCTTACCCACAATGCACAGCTGATTGTGCTGCCACTGACAAATGGGCGACTCTCCCGAAATGGCGACATCAGCTGCGTGCACGTTATGGCCGTCATCGTAAGATGCGGCGAGTCGACAATCAGCGAGAAACCGACCGTCGTTCCTCAGCACATCGGCGATCGTGGACAGCGGGTCGCTGTAATATAACACGGTGGGTAAGGTTGGGTTGGAGTCCTCTTGGGTTAGACCATCGTCCAGGAGCGACGCGCCTCTCGGTACATTCTGCGGTGTCGCATGTATAGAGTACGGCTTGTTTTTCATGGTGCGGTGCTTTGTGCGAACTTTCAGGTGTTTCATGCGATGATTGAACGTGTCCTTAGCCCCCGCTGTGAACCGGCCAGTTATCATACCTGGAGTGGCCTCCGTGTAGATGAGGTCCATGCCATGGTCAGTCAAGGCTATACAGGGAGAGTTGGATGACAGGGACATGGTGTCGTTCCACACCGTATCACAATGTATGTCGTATCTCTTCAGCAGGTCTCGGATGCACATAGGTTCATCGCATCGGATTTGCAGCAACTTAGTATCGCCCGAGTGGCTTTTGACGAGAAGAGTCACGCTATGGGGCTCCTGCACAGGGGGATACATTGCAATTATTATTATTATTATTATTATTATTATTATTATTATTATTATTATTATTATTATTATTATTATTATTATTATTATTATTATCATCATTGTTGTTATTATGTAGACACACATAGCTTACAGTGGGTCAACAGCACCACGACACAAAATAAAACCACCTTACATGTTTACAATGCAGCTGGAAGATAGTGTGAGAATCACAGGCGGTTGTTTTGGCATCCTTCTTCCAACCCTTAGCAGCGACAAGGGCATTGCAGTCATTCACGTGTCTGTAGAACGACGAGCCGGAGCACGGAGTCGTCAGTGTAGTGTAGGTATGTGACACTGTTTTGCTTGCGTCTACATAGGAGTCGAGGATTGTATCAAACCAACCCTCCGTCATAACGACACAACTAGGGTCTACCCACAGATTTTTTGCTCGGCGTAGCAGTTGTTTCTTGATGGCATTAGCCGACAGGGTGTCGATTTGCATGCACACTATCGTCAAATGTTGAGTTGGCAGTTGATAGGCTTCTGCTTCCCATCTTGTCAGGCTCCACTTTCTAACACCTGAATCCTCGGGCGACCACACATTAATGTGAGCTTTAGGTTCCCAGCACCATCGAATGGCCAACGTTATGTACTCCATGGTTGTCAGCCAGCTATAAGTGGGGAAACAGCCTGTGGTAGTGTTTGGGTTTGTTGCACTACAAAAGAGTCTAGCTGAAAACACACTGTGTTACCTCTAAGCTACGAAACTTAAATGTATCTGGGGTTGAGCAGACTCCAAGCGATCTGGTTATATTAGCAGGGATCCAGCCGACCTGGCTACACTATCCAGCCGACCTGGCTACACTATCCAGCCGACCTGGCTACACTATCCAGCCGACCTGGCTACACTGTGGTGTTTGGGTTTGTTGCACTACAAAAGAGTCTAGCTGAAAACACACTGTGTTACCTCTAAGCTACGAAACTTAAATGTATCTGGGGTTGAGCAGACTCCAAGCGATCTGGTTATATTAGCACGGGTCCAGCCGACCTGGCTGCACTATCCAGCCGACCTGGCTGCACTATCCAGCCGACCTGGCTGCACTATCCAGCCGACCTGGCTGCACTATCCAGCCGACCTGGCTGCATTTTCCAGCCGACCTGGCTACACTATCCAGCCGACCTGGCTACACTATCCAGCCGACCTGGCTGCACTATCCAGCCGACCTGGCTGCACTATCCAGCCGACCTGGCTGCATTTTCCAGCCGACCTGGCTACACTATCCAGCCGACCTGGCTACACTATCCAGCCGACCTGGCTACACTATCCAGCCGACCTGGCTGCACTATCCAGCCGACCTGGCTGCATTTTCCAGCCGACCTGGCTGCATTTTCCAGCCGACCTGGCTACACTATCCAGCCGACCTGGCTACACTATCCAGCCGACCTGGCTACACTATCCAGCCGACCTGGCTACACTATCCAGCCGACCTGGCTGCACTATCCAGCCGACCTGGCTGCATTTTCCAGCCGACCTGGCTGCATTTTCCAGCCGACCTGGCTACACTATCCAGCCGACCTGGCTGCATTTTCCAGCCGACCTGGCTGCATTTTCCAGCCGACCTGGCTACACTATCCAGCCGACCTGGCTACACTATCCAGCCGACCTGGCTACACTATCCAGCCGACCTGGCTGCATTTTCCAGCCGACCTGGCTACACTATCCAGCCGACCTGGGGTATAATCTCATTGTGAAGAACGTGTGATGATCGCATTGGACATTCTCGGTGGATCACTGAGAAAATATGGCCATGTTAAGCTGGTTGTCCTTGTGTGTGTTGTGCACTCCAATAATGTCTTTGTCTCTTGACTCAAAAGGTTTGTAGTCACTCCTAAAACACTATTGTTGACGTGCATGTTTGTGAACTCGCTTGAACGCCGTTTGTTTCCTGGATGAAAGACATTGTACATTGTACATAGAACGAACGTAGTGTTGTAACCTTTATGCGAATAACTAACCAAATGCGTTTCTCTCGTTTAGCTGACACATACGTAACGGCGATATGTGGACAAGACGTGGTTCTTCGCTGTCAGGATACTACAGCGAGTCCAGTTACCCTGGTGGAGTGGCGGAAATCAACCGTATCCAGTTGTTACCTGTACTTCTTTCGAAATCTACGTTTGTACGACGACTACCAATGTGACATGTTTAAAGGCCGAGTGAAGCTGCTCGAGCCGTCCGTGGGAAACGCAAACTGGTCTGTGATTCTAAGGAACGTCAGTGTAGCCGACACAGGGCTATATACGTGTGAGCTTACAGCCAAAAACACAACAACTGGCCAGATTGACGTAGAGTCCGAGGGACGTGTCAACCTCACAGTCTCAGAGCTCACAACGGCTCCTTTTTCACACTCTCCACAACCTAGAGGCCGCCCTGGTATTATAGCAGCCCTGATCCTGTTGCTGACCGTCATCGCCGTGTTGTGTGGTGTAGTGTGGATCCGAGCAAACCAAAAACACAAGACCCCTGAGGGCGAAACGTGTTCCAATGTATGAGTCTGACCACGTAATGAAATGTATCTGTACCAAGGGTTTTGCAGAGGTACTTGTTGGTATCATGTATAAAAAAAATAAAGACACTGTGCTGCAATGTGTAATAGTTGTTATTTTATTTGTCAAATACAGTCAAACACCACGCTTCACACTCGTGATGGTACACCACATGTCTACACAACCAAAGCCCCCGCTTGGGGGGTTACAGTCTCCAACCAGCGTTCTGGGAAGATACCGAAGGCGTGTAGGTTGTACACGGCCAGAATCAACGATATGCTGGCCTTCGCCTCGTCGGGTAGTTGTGGGCATTCAAAGAGGCATCTGAGCGCACCCACCTTCCCCTCGGTGGTTTCATACATGTGATATAGCATATATTCTTCATCGGGTAAGATCAGCTGTTCTTGAACCATGAGGTCGACTGCGTCATCTACAGTCGTGATTTTGTCCAGGAAGCTGCGTTCTCTGACTGCACGTCGGAACCTCGGCAGCGACGAGCCGATCATCTGCTCGACAGCGCCGGTTAACTTGAACTGTGTCAGTTTTCGTTCTGCGGAGATATAGACATAAGTATACAAGCAACAAGGTGTTCGTTCAACACAATGTTTTTTTTTTTTTTATTTGCAACGAAAAGAAATACAGTACCTGTCTTTCCCTGCGGTCCCCGGTCCACCAAGTCCTGGTAAAAGTAGGGATTGAGTTCATGGACCGCTGACAGTAACACTTTGGCTCGCACCTCGTCTTGCAAGCTGTATTCGACTAGGGCACGTAGGCGATGCACATGGTTTGGTATTTCCGTTATACCAGTTGCGTCTAAGGCATCGTCCTCGTCCGTGTATCTGTCAAAAATACTTTCAGTTAGGTGAGTGCACCGCTCCGCAATGTCATGCTTCCACAGCCTGAGTTGTTCCACAGCCATAACTGTATCCTACGTGGGGTGGCAGTGTATCTGTATACGCGAATGGTTATTCGAGAGATATAGCAATAGCTGGCTACACTTTCCAGCCGACCTGGCTACACTATCCAGCCGACTTGGCTACACTATCCAGCCGACCTGGCTACACTATCCAGCCGACCTGGCTACATTTTCCAGCCGACCTGGCTACACTATCCAGCCGACCTGGCTACACTTTCCAGCCGACCTGGCTACACTTTCCAGCCGACCTGGCTACACTATCCAGCCGACCTGGCTACACTTTCCAGCCGACCTGGCTACACTATCCAGCCGACCTGGCTACATTTTCCAGCCGACCTGGCTACACTATCCAGCCGACCTGGCTATACTTTCCAGCCGACCTGGCTACACTTTCCAGCCGACCTGGCTACACTATCCAGCCGACCTGGCTACACTTTCCAGCCGACCTGGCTACACTTTCCAGCCGACCTGGCTACACTATCCAGCCGACCTGGCTACACTATCCAGCCGACCTGGCTACACTATCCAGCCGACCTGGCTACATTTTCCAGCCGACCTGGCTACAGTTTCCAGCCGACCTGGCTACAGTTTCCAGCCGACCTGGCTACAGTATCCAGCCGACCTGGCTACATTTTCCAGCCGACCCAGGGTTCCAGGCAACCTGTAACTCTGGGCTGGCCTACCCAGAACAAGAGCTTATTTAACAGAACAGCACAGGGTAGCAGACTTGTGCTGTGTCTACAGTCATGTCCTTGGCAAATAAGCACATCATAGCCGGCATTGTACGCCCCACAACCCCGGACGCCAAGCGGGCACTACCGCGGGCCGTGTACATGAAGCGTTTCCATGTAAGCAAATGGAAATGCGTACAGGATCAGCAAACCAAGACGCTGGCGGTGGTGCACGCATTGGTGCCCGAAAGGAAGCTATTTGCTTACTGCCAAAGGGTACAAAGAACCTTCCTCTCCTGGTTACCACCGTACAACAAGAATTTGTGTTCAAAGTTATCGCTTCAAGACATTCTGGACTGCGAACTCGATTGCGGGGCCGTTTACTTTATCAACACCGTAGACTTCACCGGCCCCGATCCGAGTGATAGGGATTACGCCGAAAGGTCTTGCACCGAGCCTACATTCGGCTTACAGATCCAAAGCTACAATGGAACCGTGCCCACTGGACGTCCTAACTCGTGGGAGACCACGCGTGCACCTGTCATGGACGATCACACCCGACGTGAAATGGGGCTACCTCCCCGCCTTGTGTCTTCTGCTACAGTGCCCGCCGCGGCACAAAGACCTGGGCCTGGGAGCTACAGGGCGGATGGGCCGTCCGTGTCGCAGGAGGTAATAATCGACGTGGACGGACCATCCGTGCAGGAGGCAATCGACGTGGACGGACCGTCCGCGTTGCAGGCGACAATCGACGCATCTTTCAACGAACCCCAACGGTCAACGTCCTCTACGCCTTCTGTGTCAATCGGAAGACCTACGGACCTATACACGTGTCCCTGTTGTTACGAACGGACACACATGTGTGTGTTTAACTGTGGACACGTTGCATGTGAGAATTGCATCCTGAAAAGCGTGACAGTGTCAGGGTTGCGAAGGTGTTTCTACTGTAAAAGCCGGTGGACGTGGTACCGGTTCGTCCGTATGAGTAGCGTGTCACAGGATGTAATCTGTTCGGATTGTGCTAAGGCTAAGATGTACATCAAGCCTTGCGGTCACGCTAGCTGCGAATGTCCTAATCCTGTTTGTTCAGAATGTGTACGCGGAGAAACGGTCAGGTTGTATCTTTAAGTGTAACATGTGTCACGCGTAGACATAGTCTTGCGCACCTGTACTCTACAACGTTTTAGCAAGAGAATGGGCGTGTGTTTGCTTGCATTGTGATGTTTGTACATGTATGTGTTGACATTGTAATCACCATTTGTCAAATAAAACAAAAAAAAAACCAAAAAAACCCACAAAGGTGTCATCGGCTATGTATGAGTACGTGTGCTGTGTAATACCAAAACGTTCACAGACTCAGTTTATAGTACGTACAAGACAAAACTGTATTTGGTTTTATGTACAGTCTGCGGTAGTAACAACAGATGTGATCTTTGTCTTTGGTGTGTCTTTGGACATTTTACAATTTGAACTTGATCTACAACACTGTGATTGATATTAAACCAACAACAATAAAAAGAGACTTTGGTATCCTACACAGGCGTGAATCTTTATTGCTGTTTTTTTTTGCACACTACAACAACAACAACAGAATAGCACTACATCATATAACCAGTTGGTGAATTGTACAGGTTTGAATTTCTGGTGACATATTCCCGCGGCACTGCCATGTTGGTCACAACGTCCGTCATATCCGAGGGGTCAGAGTCACTGTGTTCTTTTTCGTGTTTCCCTCGCAGTACGGATGCCGTAAGTATCATGGTGACCACGTACATCGCGTATATGATGATGTTGAACACCGCAATAGCACATTCGACGTTATGCGACCTATGCTCGTTACTGGTGAGGGGACGATATAGCAACTCCATGCACCCTGCGATCACGGCCATAAACAGTTCCACGTTCATCATCGCCAAGCACGCGTACACAGTCATGGTGCTCCGTGTGACAGGGTTGGTAGAAGTGGCGGCCGAAGCGTCGACCTTCCGTTTGCTGATTGCGGCGAAGTAACTTAGCACTATGCTCACCACCATGGCAAGGCACCCTAGGACGACCAGAGCAATCCCAGCGTGAATGTAAGCGTATCTGTGCTCTTGGTTACTGTCGTCGTCGTTGTCGTACGTCAGCTTGGACGAATGCTTATGGTCGAGGAAATACATGATGTTATTTGGTAGCGTCAGGAAACCCACGATGAGAGATGTTATGACAGCAATCGAGCTTCCGAGGCGGCCTGTGAATCGCGCCATGGACGAGGCTGCGGCGCCCGACACGGGCGCAAATTTTGCCGCGAACATGTCTTTGCCGTTCGACACGAGCGACTTTAACGCGGGCATTCTCTTGCGGTTCATCGTCGTTGCGTGTAACGTGTCTGGCGAACGTGCGGGGTTTTTTTTTTTAGTATCTACTGACTATTAGTACACCATGTCGGCCGATACGCAACGCTTTGCCGAACTGGCCGCTGTTAGTTTTGCTCTGCGCGACGATGTTAGGAAACGCGACGATCGAATTCAAGACCGTGTCAGGCTGCCTGCACGCGAAGTCGACGAATGACCATCGGTGGTACAAAGTGCAAGGCATAACGAGAACGCTGGACTCTATGGCTCAGCAGAGAAGGCGAGGAAACCATAACCTGATAAACATGGACGTGTTCACACGAGCGCTGCAAGACCGACACAGCAACCCCGAAAGTAAGTTGGACTGGGTCGTCGACTACATCAAACAACTGAACGTCTCCGAGAGCAAGGCTTCAGAGTTTCAGGCTGGTGTGCTGCGGATATTTACGTATAGCAAAGTCCCTAGCGTAGCGGCGTGTAGACGGGTGTGGGATAAAACACGTATGTCAACGCACATCGGAGTGGCGGTGGACGCGGATTGCAAAGATGTATTCAACGGGAAAAAAACCAAACCCCAGGTCGGTCCAGTTTCCCAACTTATCCTCACGCAACTAGAGGCCTTGCACCTGCGTCCGATTTGCGGAGGCTTACGAGTGGCCGGCATACCGTCCCCCGACCGCTGCTCGGGTGCAAAAAAGCGGTACACGTACCATAACCGCTGTGTAGCCGGGTGTAAGGGCATACAGCCAGACTGGGGGTTCTACACCGAAATCGACATGGTTGCGTACGACACGGTCACAAACACAGTGGCGTTGCTAGAGCTCAAGACCAGGCATAACGACGTTCTAGATAAAGCGACGCTATGGCGTTATAACACCCAGCTGTGGCTGACGTGGGTGATGTTTTCCGTCACCTACCCCAGCGCGGCTCAGCGCTCCGCCGCCCACTTGGTCATAGTGAGACCCGGGACGAATTTGGTTAGAATACGGAGCTGTACCAAGCCCACCGTATCGAAAAGCATGAGGCGTAATTTCCCTTGGCTGACATGTTTCTGCACACAGGTTCTCAACTGTCTAGCTCCTACTTGTGTGCACATGAGGTCATATAACAGAAGCGATACTATGTACACGGAGGACCTTTGCTCACAAGTCAACCCGGGAGATCTAAGCCACAGGAACATATGTTTCAACGAAGAAAAGAAGAAACTTAAACTCGACAAAGTGCACTCCGACCAACAGCCTCCGCAGCAGCCGACACAAAGCGTGCCTGATCACTGAAGTGTGTGTGTGTGTGTGTGTGTGTGTGTGTGTGTGTGTGTGTGCCCGTGAGTGCGGCTGCTATAATAACGCCAGTCAGGCCGCGACGAGTTGATAGGACGACGTCTGACAATGGGACTGAAGAACCAGGCGCTGCACGTTATGCTCGCGAATCCCCATCTATCGCCGTTCGATGTGATAGAGCGACCCACGGAACGATACGACTGGATGTTAATCGACCATTTGATAATGAGATTTAAGGTCAAGGCTAGCGACTACGTGGAAGGAGATCGGCTAGCGTCCATCGAAAACATGGCAAGAACACTGGCGGAACATTACAATCGAGACAGATGGACGTCAGAGTGTCTGATTCTGGTAAAGGACGGACGGGGAGCGCAAAAGCCGGCGGTTAGAGAAACCAGAGACCGCTACCCGCTTGCACCCCACCTGGATTTCTGTAGACGGAACGCGGACGCTATAGACTATCTCACCTTGAAACTGCTACGCGACACCAACGTGGCAAAAAAGGCAGTGTTTCTGGTCACCGGACGGGACTGGGGTTCTTCCCGTGACATCTTGTGTGAATCTAACAACGAAGACGTGGTGTTGCATCTGAAAAATGAAGTCGACGGCATCGGAACCGTAGCCAGACCGCCCGGAGTCCACGGGGCGTACGTGGCGTCGTTTGCGAATCGACCTCTGGAGGGACACCTCGTGTTTCTGGACGGCGCGTGCCGGAAGAGCTCGAGCACAGAGGCCGATACTCTGATGGTAGAACTGGCCAACGCTCTTCCGGGCACTGTTCTGGTATGCACGGCAGACTCAGACGTGATAGCCGTGCTCACGGCTTGCGGGCGCGAAGGGCTCACACTGCGGTTGGCCAACACGAGCTACGACAGCAATCGACCGATGCACAGCTCCGCGTTTGGCGACCTGCTCGCGGAGGCGCCCACGGTTGGCGGTTTACGGATAACTGACGCGGACTTCGAAGCCCGCAGGCCCAGATTCCGTGCGCTGTACGACATTGCGGAAGACGACGATCACCTCGGGGAAGAAGAGCTCGAGCTCCTGCACGGAGAGTGGGAAAGTCTCGTGGCGGACAAAGACCAAGACTCCACGTTGCCGCAACGATTAGCTAGGTATTTCTATCTGAGTGGAATACGAGGCTCCGTGTACGGCGAATTTCTCACCAGAGTGTTCAAGTTAAATGCAACGGATAAAGCCGAAGTTGCGCGCAAGATACTAGCACGCCTTGCCGTGGTGGGTCCGCGGGGGTTGAAATCGAAATCGGCATTCGTTGACACTTTTGAGTTGTTACCCGCATGTCACGACGCCGTGGCCTCTGAGGGCTCTGCTGTGAATAACAAACGATGTGGGGGAGAGCTCACTGCGGAGGACGACGCGTGTGTCGCGAGCTCAAAGCGACTACTCGAACGCATGAAAAAACTTAGCAAGCTGTACATGGAAGGCAAGGTGCCTCGCTTCAGTCACGGCAGGTACCTGCGACTGACCAAAATGGGCTCTCATCTGTACGTTCGCGTCAAGCAAGACGTCGCGAAGTACCGGCGGCTAAAACATAAACTCCTCGTCCTTCTTATCCTGTTCGGTACGGATTACACCCGCACGTTCCGAGGACTCGGACCCAAGGGGCTTCTAAAGGTTGGTGCGAACGATCGGTTCGCGAGCTGGTGTGACGATCTAAAGGCTGCGTGGGATAACGAAGATCGCGCCGCATCTTTGGAACAGTACCACGTTCTTTATAAGACATTGGCTTTCATGGCTAAGATCCCTGACAAAACGCAAGCCAGTTGGACTCCGACGCGATCGTCGCTGACGTTCAGAACCATGAAATATGTGTACGACCTGTGGAGCTTGACGCATCCAAAAGGAAGCGAAGCTTATGGTTTCCGTGTAGACGAGAACAGTGTTATGACTTTTGCCGAAACGGCGTAAGTTTTGGGGTGGCTGCGTTGTGCTACGTATGAAAGTTGTGTGTTTATGTACATGGGGGGGGGTGGTATGTATCTGTGTGCTAATAAAATTGGGAATAAACCGAGCCTATGACTTGTGTGTGTGTAATTTCTGTTTATTTCACAATCATCAATTCCAACGTACAACACTCGAAATGCTTTACAAAGGCAGCTAATAACAGCAAACATCACACACACTTTCAGGGTCACGTTTTCCGTACTCTTATTCAGCAGTCAGTCGATCCGCATGCAAACCGTGCTCGCCTCCCAGTCATCCAGGCCGTATATGTGCATGTTGTGTGAGAGCAGTATAAGGCTAATGCTGTGTTTAGTAACCGCTGGTATATCCGGATTATGGAGCAGCATGCGAATCATGTCCAGCATTGCATTTTCACACGCATCAATTATGTATTCTCTATCATGTTGATAAACTGTCTGCCACTTGTAGCACGTAAACTGAATATCCAGCAGCCGTGAATTGCCCCTGCGGAACACGACGTCAAAGTCTTCGTATTCTTCTGTCAGTATCACGCGTTCTGCGAACATGTGGTCCACGGCTGCCAGGATCTCGGTGACTTTGGGTAAGAAGCTGTAGTCGGCGAGGGCTTTCGATACTCGGTCGAGCCCGCTTCCAAGCGCTGACTGCGCGTCCTCCGTTAAGGTGTGAGTGGCTTTGGTTCGCTCTAGTGGAAAGCAACAGACAGGGCGACTTAGCATTTAACGTTTAAAAGTCAGCGTGTAACGTGTCATCTTACGAGTTATAGTACCTGGGGGACCTTTTGTCCCGTGCTTTTCCATGCTCTCGTACAACTCCTTGTTGTTAGTCTGCACTATACGAAGAAACTTAGCGGCCCGCTCTTCGTTCTCCAAACAGTGATCGATGATCGTACGGGTTTTCCTCACTAGGTTCGGGGTGGAGAGTAACTTGCACTCCAAGCGGTAGCCTTGGAACGCTTCCGAGGCGTCCTCAACTATGTCGGATAACGATTCGTAGCACTCGACTATGTCGTGCCTGTACGCTTCGAGTTTCTCTAGGCTCATGTTCGCGATCCAAGCTTAGCCTTAGAAAGCTTGTGATGACTACTCGTTCCCGGTCGGCTACTGTGTCTCAGCTGGCTACTTATCTCAATCGGCTACTCGTGCGACGGCTGTATAAGGCTGATGCCGTCTACTAGCCGCTGGTGTATCTGGATTATGGAGCAACTTGTGTGTAAATCCCAGTCGGTCGCTGTAGCCAGGTCGGCTGGGTAATGTAGCCACCAGGTCGGCTGGGTAATGTAGCCAGGTCAGCTGGGTAATGTAGCCTGGTCGGCCGGGTAATGTAGCCTGGTCGGCCGGATAATGTAGCCGGGTAGGCTGAATAATGTGGCTGAATAATGTGGCTGGGTAGGCTGCATAATGTATCCAGGTCGGCTGACTAAGTCGGCCGGTGCCGTAGGTCGGCCACCTTGTTATTTTGGAGTAGGAGTGGGGGGCTTTAGGTGTAACATATAGTGCTTTAGGTGTAACATATAGTGGTTATATGTATAATAAATAACATATCACACTGAGCAAAGTGATCGTGTTCGTTTATTATTTTTTCATTGTTTCAAATACACACAAAGAGCAAAGAGCATTGTGACATGGCAACAAACATACACAGTTTCACAGCGGTACAATGATCCACGTGTGTTGAATACATAACATGGCCTACAAACGAATGTCATTTCTTGTCAAAATATTTCAACAGTGTACCTTTGCTATTGCTCACACGGGTACGTTTCGCGGCGGGCTCGCCATGATCAGAATGTGTTGCGAGGGGTGGTCGGTCAGAGCAAGGTTGCAGTGTTTGGCTGACATCGATTGCTTTTGCCAGCGACTCTAAATATTTGATCATGACGCTACTTTGAGGACCAGGGCACGGTTTTTCTTTTCTGCGCACGGCTGACATAGTGGCCACGGTGTCACAGGGGCAATCGGCGTTTGTAGTTACACACCTCGACCCGGCTCACATAGCAACGATGTGTCCACAAAAGTCCACGCTGTCCTCTAGATCACCGTCGGACTCTACGGGTGCCACTGGGTCTTCCGCAGGGCGATGTGAATCCACAGCAGCGTGGTCGATGTACTCGTCTTCGATGTACTCGTATTCTGTAGGGGCGCTCGTTCTTCGGCGTTTAATCTCTGGAGACTTACACGCACTGGACCCGTCGTCCGTGCTTGAGCTCAGTCTTGGGCGTTTAATCTTTGGAGACTTGCACTTGCTCTCGGGATTACTGGCGTCCGAATCCGAATGAAAAGAAGGTGACTTTCTCCGACGCTTGCCTGGACCTTTCGCTCGATCGCCCTTGTGCTGCTTCTTCCTGCTGGTTGTTGTCTTACGGCTTAAGCGATCAATCGGCGTTTCCTTTACCTTTCTAGGTGGTGACTTTGTAGGAGACTTTGCGGGCGACTTGCTAGTGAACTTTGCACTTGTCGTCGGTCGATCGTCACCATCAGTGTCATCTTCATCGCCGTGGTGTTTGCGTCGTCGCTTTTCTATTCTCGCCGGGGCGGGTTCCTCCTCCTCCTCCTCGGAGTCAGAGGAAAATAACGCGCCTTTATGCACACCAGAGTGTTCGGGGATGTCGTGGTCCGACTCAGCGTCAGAGTCGTCAGCGCGACGGCGGCGGTCAATTCGACCGAAGGCTATCTGTTTCACAGGGCCGCAAGCGTCAGAGTCACTCTCTACGATGCTGTAATCGTCCTCGCTCCTGTCGTCAATGAAGTCGTCCTCCAAGTCGTATTGATCTAGACGCTTGTCATCATCGTATCTGCCCGACAATTCATCCTTGTCATACTCCTCCGTGGCCAGCAACTCTTCGCCTTGGGCCGCTGTGTAATCGTACTCCCCTTCTTCTTCGTCCTGGCCAGATTCCTCATCGGCGTCATCCTCGCAGCTCATTGCTTCCTGGCAAAGCAATTCTTCTCTGTCAGCGTTGGAGCGGGACGTTTTGTTGGCTCTGCTTTTCTTGTTGCACTGATCACGGTCCACCAGCGTGGTCTTTGTTGCGAGCGTACGCGCAAAAGCTCGTTTGCCTTTTCTTGCCTCGGATGAAATTGTGGCCTTTGTTGCGGGTGCACGCGTGAAAGCTCGTTTGATTTTGCTTATCCAGTTTTTGGTCGATATGGCGCCCAAGCGGTCGATCAGAGCCAAACTCAGTTTATCTTGTAAACCGTGGGCGTTCAGCTGTTCTACCACGATGGGATTGCTAGACACCCATTGTTCCAACACCAAACTGTATTTCTCGTGCAGCAGCGTTTTCTCCAAGCCGAGAACGCTGCACACAGCTTCTCGTCTTGTGTTATCTGCGTACAACCAAGCTGCGCTTTGTAATAGAGTCCCTATGTTTCTGACCCACGTGCCCAAAGGGGGGTTGTCAGGCACGATCATAGAAAAGCACCAGGGTTTTTGGGACGGTGATACCGGTCCGGTTGCGACGTCGACGTCGCGTCTCGACGCTTTTTCTGACCTAGGCGAGGCAGATCCGACTGAGACGTTCGACGCTTTGCGGTTGGAGTTACCGTCGTCCGGCGGCGTGTTGCTGTTGTCGTCGTTGTCGTCGTCGTCGATATCGTCGGCGGTCTTGGTGTTCTTCTTCAGCTTGTTAATTTTGTTGTGGTACACCCTCAGGTTGTGGAAGAGCACTTTCATGTTGCTATAATCTCTGCCTCTAGCAGTGTCTTTCGGAGCCGGTGTGTCTTTTATCAGCTGTTGCCACTTCTTAAAGGTGTCGTTTATGTTGTGGGTGCCCAAGTTCCTGAACAGGTCTCTCGTTGCATGCCTTTGCGCTTTGTTGATGACACCGCTGTTCGACGCTCTAATCCGCCTGTCGATGCTGGCCAGGGCGCGCCAGTCTTCCTTGAACTGTTGCTGCAGTAAAGCAATGTTGTTCCTATGAATCTGCGCGCGATACGCGCCGTCTTCGTTGTAGCACTCGTAGGCTCGAACGTACTGGTTGGCTTTTTGCGTATTACACAGTAACAGCTCTGCAACAGCAAACGCATTGGGCACCCTGTCGTCCATTAGCTTGATGCCCAGATCCACTATCTCGCACATTATCGGCTCTTCGATCGCGCAGGCCACGTGTTTTGGGGTGTAGTTACACCAGTTGCTGGCGGGAGGGCTCACCCGTTTTAGGAACGCGGTAAGCGCAGGATTGGTTATGTCCTGATGCAACTCGGGTCCGGCCAGGAAAGTCTCTCTGCCGCTGAGCTCGTTTAGCAGTGTGTAGCAACACTGCAGCAGCTCTCCGCTACCTTTTACGCAGGAGTGTTTCAAGGCCCTGCAAAAGCGTGCGGTGGTAGATATGTATAACGTTCGCTTGTCCTTCTGCTGGTCGCGCAACGAAACCACCGGTGTCATGTTACCTCGCTTACGGCCCACCACGCGTGCCGTGCGTCTGAAGTACACAGTTTTGGCCACGCCGGCGTGACACGTGAATCTCGACAGATCGCATATCACGTCCACGTCCGAGAAACAGTCCACGCTTCCCGGTCGTTTACTGACTTGCAGGTCAGCTGACTCAGTGTCCAGTACACAACACATGGGTTCCACATCAGCAATGGTGTCTCCGGTTTCCCCACACGTCTGCGTAGCAGACGTTCTGTCATTGTCCTCTCCGCTGCGTAACAACTGCATCGGTTGTATGTGCTTGAACGATGGAGTGAGAGCATCCGGATGAGTGGGGACTTCTAGAGACATGTCCCAGAACTCATATCTATCGCCCGTTATGTCCTTTAACAGGTTTAAGCTTTGGACACCCGGCACGATTAGGACCTGCTGCATGAAATAAGCAGCGCTCCCGCTCATCAAATTCACCGTGTACGTGCCCAACATCGATCTGGGCTTGTCACAGAACCGTAGCTCTAACTCCTTGTCCGTTTGGGACCACATTGTCACGACCGGTATGACAACGCGGTCCTCTGCGACGGACTTCAACGCTGTAGAGGGTATGTAAAAGAGGGTGTAGTTTTTCAAAGCCAACATTAGCTGTTTCATACCGGCCCTGTCTTCGGTTGACATACATTCTAAGCCATCGGCTCGCAAGTCCATAATATCCATCAAAGCAGTCAAAAGCGACTTGGAAGGGTTTTGTTTGAAACGGCCGATGTCTTCGATCACCATGTCTCTGACGATTTTCCGTGTCGTCTTGTGTTGAAACGCTTTGCTTTTCTCGGATAACATAGACTCTTTCACTGTCATGGCTTCGGCTACCTGGTCGAATAAACCAACGGTGTCGGTGCACGTGAACGCCCGACTGTCCTTTTGTTCATCTGAGTACCAGGCAGGCTTGTCGGTCACCACGAACTGCATATTCGTCCCGTGTGTGAGTGCTCTGATGTACAAGGGAAAGCAATGCCCCTGCTTTATGTTCTCGCTCCAACCGAGATGTTTCCAATTGCTGTGTGGGATAAGCTCTCTCCTTATCTTCAACTCTTGTGAAATGTCTCTGAGTCACGACAAAACACTCCACACGGTGACGTGAAATGCCTGTCCGACCCACAGCACCAACGTTCCCGACCTGCAGCTCCAACGTCCCCGACCTGCAGCTCCAACGTTCCCGACCTGCAGTTCCAACGTTCCCGACCTGTAGTTCGTTCCAACGTCCCCGACCTGCAGCTCCAACGTTCCCGACCTGCAGTTCCAACGTTCCCGACCTGTAGTTCCAACGTCCCCGACCTGCAGCTCCAACGTTCCCGACCTGCAGTTCCAACGTTCCCGACCTGTAGTTCCAACGTCCCCGACCTGCAGTTCCAACGTTCCCGACCTGTAGTTCCAACGTTCCCGACCTGCAGTTCCAACGTCCCCGACCTGTAGTTCCAACGTTCCCGACCTGTAGTTCCAACGTTCCCGACCTACAGCACTTCTTGTTTTGCTCACAGCAGCTTTGTTGCTGGGCGCAGAGTAAAAGTCACCAAGTTAGTGTGTCACTCCCAGACCGCAACCCGCTCAACTAGGCCTCGTGCTCCTTGTAGCGTTTGCAATTTCTCAGTGCTACACATTTAATTAACTACGGCCTTTGTGAATCATGGACGTCGACTGGATTTCCACATTACAAATGCGCGCAGCTCGCATGCGTCTTAAACTTGTGTATAGGGAAAGTGTGACCGGTGTGAAACACAGACTGGTCCACGTTGTCAACGTACACGTGGAGAACGCTGCAGATCTCAAGGCCACGGGCCGTGGTTCGAGAAAGAAAGAGGCCAAACGCACAGCAGCTAAAGCGCTCTATGCGTTACTACAGGACAGGATCGACCGGCAAACGGCGTCCAAGGCTACCGAACCTTTTCAAGAGCAAATCGACGACAACGCACGCAAGTGTAGCAACCCCTTCCATGAGTACACGGTACTCGATAATAAACGAAAACGGACTGACCTAGAAGCATCCGAGTGTGAAGAAAGTCAACCCGACCCCGACGACTGCACAGAGACACCTCGGTCAAAGGAACACTACCCTCAACAGTCTGATAATCACATTGGACAACTGCAGGTGTGTCAGGCTGCTTGTGTGTATTTACACACATAACGTTACAATTGCAAATATGCTGTACATATAACACATCGTATTGCCTCTTTCAACAGGAAATCTGCCAGCAGACCAATTGGCCATTGCCCAAATATAACTTTGTCTTCACTGAGGGTCCTCGTCGCTACGCATGTCAATGTCAACTTACTATACCCTTGGACGTCCACGCAAGTGATGCCGACTGTGCAGTAGATGCCACGTCTGATCGCGTTCGTACACGACTACACGGTGGGCAACACGGTGGGCAGGCGTGGGATTGCATGTCATATCCATAACATAAATGGCGGTAACAAGTGTAGTAATTCTCTGTGAAACTTTTGTGTTTCCTCACCACAGGCACGGGAGACTCTAAAGGAGCGGCTAAACAAGCGTCGGCTGGGAACACTCTCCTTTGGCTTTACAGACACAAGCTCATCTAGCAATCCAGCCGCATACACCATGCTGAACAACAGTACGACGTGTACTCATCGCCGGGATATGTGGTGTACATGGTCTATGATACTTGTAATGATGGTGTCCGTCCTACTTCTTGTGTATGGTGCGTACTGCATGTGTACGCTTTGCGTCGAAAGAAATAGACACAGGCGAATCGTCAGGTTTCATAGAACTCGTATATAATTTTTGTGTTAGACATGAAATAAAGACAAAAACATTTTCACATTACATTGTTGTCTTCTTCTTTTGCACATACTCATAATAAAAAAAAACTGCACAAAAGTACAAAGAAGGCTTGTTCCGCGACCCGGGGCTCCTCGGACCTCCTGTGTCACAAATGCTGCTTCTAACCAAAAAGTGTGGCGACAGACACACGGTCCAGCAGTGTCAGTCTTGGACCGTCTTGCGATGATGATGTTTCAGCAGTGATTCCTCTTGCTCGGTTACCACGGTCATAACCGATGGACTCTGTGGCCCAACGACGACCGAGTGCCCACCGTCACAGCACTCGTCGTCCATTGCACAGGTGGTGGGTTTGTACACGGCGTTGTATACTGCGGTGCCATCCCCCGGTTTGTAAATGTACGAAGGGGTTCGTCTTTCGTACAGTTTGTAGCTGATCAGTGCCAACCCCAAGACAATGAAGACCGGAGCCGCTATAACTGTGACCTTAAGCCAGTCCTCGTTCTCCGTCCACCACCAATATGGGCTATAATCGTTGTGACCGCTCATGGTTGGTCGTGTAATGTGTGGTGGTATTAGACAAAAATCACAGTCTTGCACAAGGAGCGTCAATGTGTATAAGAGCTTGTTTTTATTAAAAAGCATCATTAGTAATGAGATGTATGCACAGATACATAGGAGCGGTACAACATACAATCAGTGGTGCCTTTTCACAAGGCCAACACCGTTTCAGAAGAGATCCCCAGGTAGACCAGCAGATCCCTACGGTCCAAAAGGTTCAGGATTGCAAACATGACACACTTGTAATATTTTTTACAGTAGTTTAAAATCTTGGGGGCCAGTTCGTAGATGCTCTTTTCTTCCATCCAACCATATGGAATGTGCAGACAATCGCGACTATCCAAAATGTTCCAAGCAAGAAGCATTTTAACCCTACGGATTTCACTGCCGCTGAGTTCACACATCAACTGGCAAAGCATGCGCTGGGCGTGAACGTGGTCGACGTCCTCCAGAACCAGTTGGGTTGGACATGTCGCATTGTAATGCTTGTCGTTTGTCAGCGCGTCGGGATTCATAGCTCGGAACGAAGCTTCGATTGTTTCTCTCGTCACATCGCAGCATAAATGCCGACAAAGGAGTACGATCAGACACTCCGGGTGCCCGTCGGTCTTGTTGTATTTCTCCAAGACGCGTTTGATCTCTTGATGTTGTCGGGTTTCGTACACGAACTCAGTGTCTTCGCTGAGCGTTTTCACCAACCACCGAAAAGCGGACGGTTCTTTGTTCAGGTAATAAGATATGCGGAAATGCCATGATAGTTCCATGTCAGAACACGAGAAGGAGTTCTGACTGCTGTGAAGCTACACTGAATTCAGATGCAACATAAAGCCTGCTTTGAGCTGTCCGGGCTACAGCACGGAGCCCGCCGACCTGCAGCACGGAGCCCGCCGACCTGCAGCACGGAGCCCGCCGACCTGCAGCACAGAGCCTGCCGCCGACCTGTAGCACAGAGCCCGCCGACGACCTGCAGCACGGAGCTGTCGGGGCTACAGCAGTTGCTTGTTGTACAGACGACAGGAGACGTGATGTTTTGTTGAAGTTCAGAGTAACTGTTTATTGATATTATCGTCATTTTATTTGTCTTGCCATGGGCAAACTCACCCGTTTGTAGATTACGCTTTGATTACACAGCAAACCAGAATGTACTATATACATGTGTATATAAACAAAAGCGATTACAATAAGAGACACAATACCAGTAGCATGCGCGTTTTTGCACATAACGCTTTAGGCACCAAGCGAGACACATTCCCTTCAGTGTAGCATTTGTCTTCATCAATTATACCAGATACACATTGGTAAGAAAGACTTTATGGCGAGACACATTCCCTTCAGTGTAGCATTTGTCTTCATCAATTATACCAGATACACATTGGTAAGAAAGACTTTATGGCGAGACACATTCCCTTCAGTGTAGCATTTGTCTTCATCAATTATACCAGATACACATTGGTAAGAAAGACTTTATGGCGAGACACATTCCCTTCAGTGTAGCATTTGTCTTCATCAATTATACCAGATACACATTGGTAAGAAAGACTTTATGGCGAGACACATTCCCTTCAGTGTAGCATTTGTCTTCATCAATTATACCAGATACACATTGGTAAGAAAGACTTTATGGTTTACAACACATGTTGTGCATGTATATCAAAAACCATATAAAAACACGAATATATATATATATATATATATAAATAAATAAATATAAATATAAAAGTACAGTGAGAAAGACTTAGCTTCATGGTTTTACAACACTTATGTTACACGAAAGTGTCAAGTGTATACCCTGTGGTCGTTAGAAGTAAAGTAAAGCTTCGATTGTATTTCCACGTCGTGGTGACATCCAAACTCTTGTCTGATGTCAATTTTGACACCCCCGTCAAAATCATTTGGAGGTTGACTGAATAGTTGCTCTGGGTATCTGTGGTCGATGGTGTAATGCAAATCTGTCTGCGCCCTGCGTTGTGTAATCGCAGGCGAGAACACGGACAAGGCTAAACTTTTAGCTGCCAGCATAGAGATGAAATGCGCAAAGGTTGAGCTCTCGGAAGGCATACAGTCAAACACAACCTCAACGACATCAGCATCACCTTTACCGTAGTGTACGCGGATCCATCTGTGTAGATAATATAGCATAGAGTTGAACGCATTAGACGACGTCAACTGGCGTACTCTCTGGTCCCTTCTGTCTGTGATAGGCAGAACTTCTGCCAAACCAGTGTTGGTTTGTCCTGAGCACCACACGGCCAGTATAGTCTGGTCAACAAACACAAAACAGCACCAGTGGAAATGCAGACCGCCCATGTTCACATCGAACAGTTGTGGCGTGTACACATCGGGCGACAACATGAGTTGCGTGTTAGGCGTGTGGCAACCCATGGCGATGTGATCCCAAAAGCCCGGAATGTGCGGCATGCACACAAATCTGTAGGCCATCGCCTCCGGCATGGGCGAGTTCAGCCAGTACTTGAAAGCCATCTCGTCTCGGTTGTTGATTAATCTCTCGAAAGCTGGAAGACAAAAAAAAATGTTCAAGTGAGCGTAGTGTGCTCTTGTGAAACCATGCAGTGTGTGTGTGTGTGTGTGTGTGTGTGTGTGTGTGTGTGTGTGTGTGTGTGTGTGTGTGTGCAGAACCAACCATTTCTCAGTTCGTCCACAGTCGGAGCACTGCAATGCAGATGCATGATCGTACGCACACCTTCGTCCCCTTCGGTCCTGAAAGCAGCCGTTTGGTCTAGCTCTAGATTCCACTGCACGTGTGCCACGCTAGCTAGCTGGTTGACAGTGACATTGACAATAGCGCGCCTCGACTGCACTTTGTGTATGGCACACCCTTTGTGTTTCGTGTAGCACACAGAGCATATGACACACCCGCAGGCACACTGCAGGGGTCTGTTTAGCTTAATCGTGTAGTCGACACAGAGCACAGTGGCGTTAAATGCACATTGACACACTGTACATTTCACAGCGTTGGAAACTATCTCAAGTATAGACTTGAGTGTTTCGCGGTATTCTCCGTCTTCTAGTATAGACTTGAGTGCTTCGCGGTATTCTCCGTCTTCTGGGTTTACGTGCAGTGTCGGCGGCTGCGGCGGAGCTACAGCTGGCGTACTAACAGGCGACACGCGTTCGCAGGATAATGTATCTGCTGCGTGTGCTAGCATCGCGTGTTCTTCGGTATAGCTCAGATCGTCTTTGCGATCTGAAACACTAGAGTTGCTATAGTACCCATGGCCTGTGACGGCTTCTCCGTTATGTGATGATGTCGATGACAACACATAGTTGGGATTTGGTACGTTTTGCTCATTGTTGCTTCTGTTGCCATTGTCCGTCCACGCTCTCGCCGGGGCAAACCCAAGGTCGTCGTCACCATTGAATGCATTCACGTAATCTGCAGACTCTTGGGCTGTCTCCATGTCCGCGAACCTATTTTGTACACAAACACAGTGTACAAATTAGATGTGAGTGCTTTAGAAAGACGATTGGCGATGTACACACAGACTGTGGGACCCTCGCCATGTAGATGATATAGTACACTTACCTTGCCGCAGGAACCTCGGTTGTCTCCCTGCTTCTCTTGCTGCCAATTAATCTTGGGCTGGTGCTGTGTTGTTGTTGCATTGCACCCTGATATAAAACAACATTGTCTGCTGTCGCTGGGGCCGGTACAACATCTAGGTACCGAAGGATATCGTCGACGGTTTCGTCAGGCGACTCGTGAGGCAACTCGCTGTGGTTTTGGTATTTTGGCACCTCGTCTTGCGGCGGCTGTTCTGCGGGCTCGTCGCTTGTGTTCTTCTTTATAGTAGTGTTACACATGTCTCTCATACACTGTAGGCTCACCACGGCCACAGTAGAATCGGAGTCATCAAAGGGCAACAACTGTGAGCTTGCTTCGCTCGGGCATAGGGGCTCCTCTTCTCTAGGCTCGGTAATGGATGCCAGATGCCGGCACGCGTCGCTTGTTTCGATTGTTTCCTCTTCTCTAGGCTCGGTAATGGATGCCAGATGCCGGCACGCGTCGGTTGTTTCGATTGTTTCGATTGTTTCCTCTTCTCTAGGCTCGGTAATGGATGTCAGATGCCGGCACGCGTCGGTTGTTTCGATTGTTTCGATTGTTTCTAGGGGCTCCGCTTCCATAGGCTTGGCGGGGGAGCGCAGATTCGAACTGATTTCCTTTAGGGCTGCCTCAGCGGCCTTTTGGCTGGATTCTTCTACTTGTACTGAGGCGACCCACCGACATTTAATATCTTGCGCCTGGTTGTTGGATAAAACACGAAGGTCTGGCGTTGTTTGTTGTGTATCAAGCTTGGGTTTTTCACCATTGGGTACTTCCTGACCGTTCACGACACCAGGCTTGCGTTTCCATTGAGGAGTCGTTCTCGCTGCCTGCCCGCGAGCCCTATGCTTGTGGTGCGGCGTTTGCATCGCCGTTCGAGGGCCAGGAGGAGTGGAACGGCTGTGCGTTTCACCTGGTTTTGCTGGAGATGTGACCTTAGTTTGGGTCGTGATGGTTGGCCGTGTGCTCTGCTCTGAAGCGAGTGCGCTGTTGCTGCCGCTTTGAGGCTTGCGGTGGGTGTTGCGTTGATTAGACATTTGTTTGCGCGGCAAGACGCCGACATGCTCCCGCGTACGTGTCCCAGATGATCCTTTTCCAATACCATGAACCTGTCTTGATGTCGTTGCCACGGTTGGAGAAGACCCTTTGGTGGCTGCAACAGCGGCGGTAGTAAGACTGGCCTTTTTCGTGGAGGCTGCGCGCTGACTGTTTGATTTATGTTCTTCGGGTAATGCCACCTCGTCTTCCGAGTCCGATGAGTCCGATGAGTCCGATGACGACGAAGCAGACGGCGTCGCGCTCGATCCAGATGAACTCGAGCCGGACGACCCGGAGTGATGCGATTCTGCATCACTCGCACTGGAATCGGATGATGAGGCATCATCGGCATTGCCCTCCTGGAGTGCTCGGCCGTTCGTCAAAGAGTGTCTTTGGATCTCTGTGTTCTCTTCCTCCTGAGGCGCAGCTCCATAATTATACTCCGTGCTGCGTGTCAACCCGGCATTGTTGTCTTCGTCAGAGTCGCAGTCTTCTGAGTCGGGGGTGCGAGTGAGTTTAGCATTCCTCCACGGTCTTTTCACACTGTTGTTACTTTTCACTCGCGGTGGCGTTTGCTTCGGACTCGGTTGTCTCGTCGATTGAGACGGTTGGGTGGGCACAGTGTGTGAACTGCGAGGCTGCTCTTGGCCGATAGCGCGGCGTCTGATGTCTTGTGCATCGCGCCCAGTAGAACTGAGAGGCGCACGTTGTAAGGTGATGGGCTTTCCTTTAACCCGGAGAGGCTTTGGTTTGTCGTGATGTGGTTGAGCAGCCTTAGCGGGTAGGTATGAGGTGTCCTTCTGCCTATTGCTCCGATTCCTGTCTTGTCCCGCGAGCTTATTGTTTAAGCGACTTGGTGTGACATCCAGACGCTTCTGTTTATACCCAGTCCTAGAATTTGACATAGGTGTGGTATTGGTATCCCGGGACGTAAGGCGCTGACGGTGCTTTTCTTGTGGTTGTTGCCCTTGGTATCTAGACGAAACGGTTTGGTTGCTTTCCACGTTGTATCGTCTCTGTTTAGCTGGGGTGTAGTATTCCTGCCGTGAATGGGTGCGATTCACAGTTGTCGATTCTCTCAAACCTGAGCTCGTGGGACCGCATGGTCGGCTTTCATTGTTGTATATGCGATGTGTCTTATTATTCTCGTATTCTCGTCGCCGCTGCACGTTCCGAAAAACAGAGGATATTCCTGGTGGTCGTACGGGTCCACACCGTTCGCTGTCGTTTTCTTGACGCCATTGGTATGGTGCATAGTACTCTGCCATGTTCCCTAGTGAAAACGAGCTGAGATCCTCTTAAGCACGGTGTGCACACATAAACTAAGGATCTGTATTTCTCTTTGGATACACAACGCCTTCCGGAGAATACACAGGTCCAAATTATGTTGTTCCTGGAACATCAACACATAGCTTAGAGTAATCTGGTGGTCAAAATGCACGAGTGTTACACCCTACCCTGAGAACTATATTCCATAACACTATGTAAAACACACAAGAGACGACTACTTGTGAAAGTTGTATTATGTTCACAGTACACCAATTGCAAAGTGCCCGACCTGTAGTTCCAAAGCTCCCGACCTGTAGTTCCAAAGCTCCCGACCTGTAGTTCCAAAGCTCCCGACCTGCAGTTCCATCGTTCCCGACCTACAGTTCCAACCTTCCCGACCTACAGTTCCAACCTTCCCGACCTGTAGTTCCAAAGCTCCCGACCTGTAGTTCCATCGTTCCCGACCTGCAGTTCCATCGTTCCCGACCTGTAGTTCCAAAGCTCCCGACCTGTAGTTCCATCGTTCCCGACCTACAGTTCCAACCTTCCCGACCTGTAGTTCCAAAGCTCCCGACCTGTAGTTCCATCGTTCCCGACCTGTAGTTCCAAAGCTCCCGACCTGTAGTTCCATCGTTCCCGACCTGCAGTTCCATCGTTCCCGACCTACAGTTCCAACCTTCCCGACCTGTAGTTCCAAAGCTCCCGACCTGTAGTTCCAAAGCTCCCGACCTGTAGTTCCATCGTTCCCGACCTGCAGTTCCATCGTTCCCGACCTACAGTTCCAACCTTCCCGACCTGTAGTTCCAAAGCTCCCGACCTGTAGTTCCATCGTTCCCGACCTGTAGTTCCAAAGCTCCCGACCTGTAGTTCCATCGTTCCCGACCTGCAGTTCCATCGTTCCCGACCTACAGTTCCAACCTTCCCGACCTACAGTTCCAACCTTCCCGACCTGTAGTTCCAAAGCTCCCGACCTGTAGTTCCATCGTTCCCGACCTGCAGTTCCATCGTTCCCGACCTGCAGTTCCAACCTTCCCGACCTACAGTTCCAACCTTCCCGACCTGTAGCACCAAAGCCCCCGACCTGTATCACAACCTTCCCAACCCGTTGTGTTGTTGTATAATTCTGTTAACCAATACCCTGTTAGACCAATAAACCTCGTAGACAACCAAGAACATGACTGATAGAATCATAGCTGTGAAGCCACAAAATCTAGTCACTCACGCATCTTACTGGTGAAGTTCCTAGCTACTGCACGCAGCCAGGACTACGAGTAATATTTACAAGATGGCAATGGTCCATACTGTGTAGTAGTAGTAGTAGTAGTAGTAGTAGTAGTAGTAGTAGTAGTAGTAGTAGTAGTAGTAGTAGTAGTAGTAGCAGCAGCTAGTTAGTTAGTTTTATCGGTACATTCCGATATCATGGTCGACAGGCCCAAGGTCGTGCTTAGTACTGGACAATGTTACCTGCCTGATATTGACAGGGACACTGCTGTGATTGACAATGTCACTGTGCCCCGGAAAAGGAAAGCTTTATTTC
Organism: Astatotilapia calliptera; assembly: GCF_964374335.1. Classification (NCBI taxonomy): domain Eukaryota; kingdom Metazoa; phylum Chordata; class Actinopteri; order Cichliformes; family Cichlidae; genus Astatotilapia; species Astatotilapia calliptera. The sequence continues at coordinate 10,362,002 of NC_137423.1, read as the reverse complement.
TATCGGTTTCCAATGATGTCGTACACGACAGTCCGTCGGACGAACTGTCCTTCTCTGCGTTGTCCACCGCCGATAGAGCTACGTTCCAACTGCTTCTATATCTCACGTATTGTTGCAAAGGTACAGTGCTTCAAGTCACACTAGAGGACCCGGACTTCGTGTCCATGTCGCCACCTATCCGAGAGGATAACGCTCACGGAAGATTGTTTTGTTTTATTCTAAATATGGACAATGACAACGAAGTATCAAGTGGAGACGGCAGTACGCAAGTGCAACCCGACTCCTCGCAGGTGGGATACACACCTAGTAATTATCTACTGGATCTACTTGACATGGACGCTGGTATAGACGTGTTTGGCCAGGACGACGTGGCCGATGTGCAATCGGACGACGAGGACGACGAGGACGACGACGACGAGGAGCTGCACAAACAAGCCTTCAGCGCCTTCATGAGACTGCAGCTGGTCAGGAAGAAACTCTCCTCGCTAAACAATGCAATGGTAGCGATGAAGGATGAGAAAGCTGAATTGTCAGCCATATTCCATTGGGTGGACATTGTCTCGGACGCGTTGAACTCTAAACAGTTGGACAAGAAAACAGTTAAAGAATTACAGGGATCTTTGTACACACCGGTGTGTCAGTCTGGGAAAACTGCAGTGGTGTTGCCGCAGAGCATAACTCGTTTGAAGCTTAAGACCCTCGAGACATCGATATCTACGATGACGGACATTTGCCTGCGAGGCGAAGGCCAGACGTTGTTCAGAGCACTGATGGCTAGTTTAGGACCAACGCGGTGGCTCGAACAAAGCGTCATGTCAACATATAATCCAGATGTGCCTGGCGATGTGACACACGTGGAGAAACTCAAGGCCTTCACCCGCGATCTGGCGCGGGGATCGCAATCGCGAGTCGACTCGCGAGGACTGATTGTGTTTAGATACACCCTGGACAGCCTCATAGATTCTGACACCCCAGACTTGTTCACTCGAAGCATGCTTCACAAACACGTACCGGTGAACAGGAGTGTCGTGGATGTCGGGTTGCGCAAAATACGCACCCAGCGCAGAACTCTACATCTCGCGCGCATGTTAGACAGCGGACGCTGCGACTGTAGCCGCGGGAGTGGCGACAACATGCCGTGCCGAGGACAATGTTACGCGGCGTATGCCTGCTACTACAATCACGCAGAAACGCACCCATTTGTCACAAGCAAAAACGATCACAGCTACTGTTTTGCACACTTGTTCCCACAGTTGGGTAAAGTCGAGCGTATGAGCAAAGAAATGAAACAGGAGTACGGTGACAGGGATCAGTTTGAGCTCATAGCGGATATGGTCTTTACAATCTTGACAAGACGGCACTTTGGCGAACGAGATGCAATATACATGGGTTTACACGAAGTTGTAGATGGGAGTCGAGGCAACGCATCTTTGTCTCTCGGACACCACCTGCCAGACATACATTCACAGCTATGCAGGACAGTCTGCGACGACGGCCAACGGGAGTACGCCAGCGTAAAGGTGTACGACGCGGCAGTGGTTAAACACCTGTTCTGTGACACCTTGGCAATAACTAGACTGTTTCAAGCGTCGACCACCTTTAATTACATCATAACAAACACCGCACCCAGATACACCATCGAACGTATCATGCTGTTGAACATCACCGGTCCCGGGGAAGGTAAAAGTTACGCTAACAACGTGCTGGAGCATCAATTTCGCGCGGTGAGGAATTGCATCGAGAGGCTAACTTCGTTCACGATGCAGGCCTTCAAGTACAAGCAGAAGAGGAACGCTTGTGTGGTGATGATAGACGACGCTCACATAACACACGAGAAAAACACCAAATCGATCGACAGAGAATCAAACGTCATCCCCAACACGTTCAAAAATCTGTTGGACACCAGCACCCTAGAAAGCGACGTCGTGACCAAAGACCCCATGACAGGCAAAATTGCCACGGTGAAGTTCCAAGCTGTTCACAACTGCGGGTTTGTGTGGAACACAAACACCATGGGGTTCATGAGCGACGCCTGGGCGGACAGGTGTCTGATAATGGAATCTGAACATCCTAAAGAGGTCAGTCGCACTCGAAGCACTGTACAAATTAGGGATGTGGTGGAGAAGCGGAAGATGGATCGCATCGCAGCGCTTTGCCTATACAGACAGAATCTAATACAGTCTGCTACGATGATCGCGGACTCCGAGGTCGTGCAATTCGGAGTCCGGTTTGACAGCGCTAGAGACGCGTGCGTCGCCGCGTTTTACGAGACGCACATCGAGTGCGCGGGGATGGTGGGCCGGAGGGTTGCTTTCTGCATAAACCAGCTGGTGTTCGCGGAGGCGATGAAGCTGGCCTGTCATTTTGTGTTTGACATTTGGATCCCTCCCTGGACTCGTATTCCCGATAAGGCCGACTACCCGGATTGCGAATCGTTCACAAGGACGCTGAACGAAAACAGACTGCGAGCGCTGAACAAGCTGTCCTTCGGACAAATATGCTTAGAGACCAACGCCGTGTACAAACTGTGCACGGCGGCCTGTCTGCCGGATATATGTCCTCGCGCCCTCGACTCGCAGGGAAGGTTTGCGTGTAAGGTGTTGGGATACGTTTTAACACAGGTGTACGAACAGAAACTCAAGACGACTATCAAAAACGGCAGCCTGTCTGTTTCGGGGATAGAGGACATGTTTTTCTCGGCGGAGCACAACAAGGACGACAATGGCACTGCGCACGAGATGCTCATGTTGTGTTCGACGTGTAAAGTGCCGGCTAGGTCTGCTGTCGACAGCGAGGTGAAGACGCGTAAATTGTGCACGTACAGATTGTCCCATAGCCAGCTTCCCTCGCACGTGAAGAGAGGTCGGGCGAAGGTGAATAAAAAAGTGAGCACTGTCACGTTGTCCCTTGAAATGCTGTATGACATGTTAGCGACCTACGCCCCCGATTCTCATGCTGGATTCTGGTCTCAAGTCACCTCGGGTATGGTGGAGTCTTACGAGCAGAGCGCCGACGAGGAGGAATGGGAGAATGCTATGGGTCAGTGTTACGAGAACGCGAACGAGCGACCTCCGCAGTGTCCTAGGTTGTCATTCACGCTAGACTTCACAGAGGACCCGCTTCGCTCGCTGGTGTTGGAAGCTACAGCCGGTGTGAAGGCATTGGACGAGCTAACCTTCCACAGATGTGTGCTGGGCGGCGAGACGTTTCAGTGCTCGGCGCCTTTGTATTACGGAGCTGTTTTACTCGAAGCGCTGGGCGAGGAGGCTCCCCACCTGGCTTACAACGAAAGCCACCTCAAAGAAGCCAACGTGGGCCCGCGGCACACGTTCCACGGACCGAGGTTGACGGTGTATTCCGGAGACTACGCGGGTGTACCGGTTAAGAACATGAGTTCGTTTTGCAAAACTAGGACTACGTATCATCAGGATCAAGTGCTTCTGACGAACGATACAGTGGACAGGGACTACCTCTTCGAATTGGAAGAAGATTGGGAGTGGAAGGATGCGTGTGATGTGTTCAATCACGTTTTCAAAGATGACATTTTTACGGTCGACATGTTGAAACGAGATTACGCTGCGACCATGATCACAATGGTCAGCGATTATCGACGCTCGGGGCCTTGTCGTGGGGACCCAGACGACGGTAGAACGGCGCTTGCGTTGCGGAGACACACACCTCTTACACACGGTGGACAGAGAGAGGATTGTAGTGACCCAACGCAATGTTCGCATGCTGCACCACAGGGTAAACGTTCACAAAAAAGAAAACAGACGCCATCGCACCACTCTTCGCAACGGGAGAGATCTCACGGATCGAAACGGGGATCGTCCAAGAAACACAGATCTTGTGATTAGAATGTGTCTGTGCACGTACATGTTGTTGTTGTTGTTGTTGTTGTATATACTTTCCATGAAATAAAGTGTCTTGTTGTTGTCGTTGTATATACTTTCCATGAAATAAAGTGTCGCTGCTTCCTTACTATACACATCTAGTTTGTTTCTTTTTAGCTAGTGTGCGGTGCAGGACAAAGAAGAAGGACAGGAATGTGTAGAAGACCAACATACCTCAAAAAGCAATTAGATTCAAGAAAAAAGTCAGAATAAAGCTTTCGGTGAATTTATTTACACAAAGAACATGTACACATTTACACCGCTTCCCTGGTAGCTAGAAACTGGTACTTTTGCTCATAGCACGCAGAGTACCGTTGGACCTTCGCTTGACGAATATATACAACACAGGGTTTGACAGGCAATATAAATGACCGACACCCGTGCAAATGTTCAACACTGTAGCTACGTTGCAATGTCTATGTGAACGAAAGTACAGCACACTGACGAGCCACGGTGTCCAACAGCACACGAACGATGCAACAGTGACCATCGGCAATATCTTCGCCCTTCTGTATGTGCGTGTTACGCGCTTGCCCAGCACGGTATTTTGTATGTGATTCTTTACAGTGTGTACAATCATGCTGTTACAGTATATGATAGCAACTGTAGGCAAAAGAAAAGACACGGTCATCCTAAGCCAAAAACTGAGGTCCTTCATCATAGGTGGCATGGCGTTGTAACAAAACATTATGGGAGACGTTGGGGATAACCGAATAGTCTGCCAGTAAAACATGTCCACCGTAGCAGATACAGCGGGTATGCATCCGCATATAGCACTCACTAGGCTTCTGCTTCTGCGGGACGCGCTCATTCCTCTATTGTGTACAATCTTCATATATCTGTTGACGTTCACGAAGACCAACAGGCACACCCCGTACTGGAAAAAGAGCTGTGGGTAAAAAAAAAAAAGAAAACACAGTGAGTGTTACACATGTCCAAGTCACGGTGTCACGTCAAACGTACTGTAGTAGCTACGATGTTAGCACATACCGTGGTCAGGCCTTTAAAGACTTTACACATTGCGTATCCGAATATCCAGCGGCCGTGTAACACACTTTGGGTAAGCCACACAGGCAGAGTGAGCAGAGTGCATATGTCACAGATCCCCAATTGGGTAAAATACACATCGATGTTAGCAGGCCTCTTCCTCCTTCCATTTTTCGAATGAAGTATCAGCAACATGTACGAGTTCGCAAACAAGCCCAGTAACATCACCACCCCATGGATAACAGGCACGTACACGGCACTGCTGTTGTATGCTGCGTTTCGGTCACAGCTATGTGTACGGCTGAGCAGGGGCCTGATTGTCTCATTGTACCGCACGATGGTACGGTGTGAAATGTTAGCAATCGGCTCCATCTTGTCAAACTCAAGCCTACGGTGTAGCTGTATTTGTGCTCATGCGTGAAGTCCACTTAAACTGTGCCTCGGGGTGTCAAGCTCGCCGACCTGGCTACGGCACCGGCCGACCTACGGCACCGGCCGACCTACGGCACGGGCCGCAAACCTACAATACAACTGTCCCGTGGTTTATACGACACAACCTGAGAGGCCACACAAACGCTTGCTTTGGGGTGTTTGACATTGCCGGTAAAGGTATCGCTGAAGCTGGCATCCCAGATACAGCCATGTCTTCTGTAGAGATCCACATAATCGCCGGCGTTGTCCGCAGAGGGAGGCCTGATGTGAGACAAGCGCCTCCTGTTAGTTCATACGTGCGACGTTATCGCGTGAGCAAATGGCGTCTGCGTACCCTGGATCGTAGGATCATTGAAACGACTTTAACTCTGATACATGCGGTGATCCCTGCAGATAAATTCGAGCAATACTCGTTGCGACTAAAGGCACGTTTTGAAGGCTGGATAACATCTCACGCCCCGAACGAGCCGATCGCAACGACATCACTTGCAAGCGCCTTCGCCCAGGACGTATCTGACAATAACTGGCCCTATTTTGTCAGCCGTGGAGAACTCTTAAGTGACTCCGCGATTACATTCGGTGCACGTATTGTAAGGTACGAGGAGGCGCATGTACCGTGGTTGTGGGACTCTATGAAAACACAACCTAAGTACACTGACGCCTTGACCGCAGAAGAGATGGCTCGATGCAGGGGAGCTCCCAGCGTGGGTGTGGGCCGAATGCAACCTGTAGTCCGGGAGCCGCATCATCGATCACCATGGGAGGGCTTCGCCTCGCCGGACCTTGAACATGAACGCCGGTTGACATTTGTTACCCAGAATCCAGGTCGCTTGCAAGCGAACGGGCCTGGTGGTCCGCCGGGTGTAATTGGCGCAGACGCTGGAGAACGCTCGGACTCGGATGCGGCTGCAGGATCTCGCGGGGCTGATCTGCCGGCGTGTTGTTGCTGTTACGAAAGGAAGCCAATGTGCATGTTGAGCTGCGGACACATGTGCTGCTCGGCATGCATCGACCAGGGCGTCAGGGTGACGAAGAAGCGCTCGTGTTTTCTGTGCAAAGCGGAATGGACTTTTTGTCGTGCGGTGGACACGAGCAGTGTCCAGCCGGACATTGTCTGCGTAGAGTGCAATAAGCCTAGGGTGTACATAATGATATGTGGCCATGCAACCTGCGGTTGTTCTACCAGGGTTTGTCCAATGTGTAACACTGGGCCGACAGTAAGAGTTTTCATGTGACTGACCTAACTGTGGTGGATACAAAATAAATACGTTTGGATTTCGCCTGTTGACTGTAGTTGCAAATAAACATTACACACGCTGTCTTGTTTTATCGCATGTTTATTTTGCATCCGTATAACACATTCAATAATATACATGACAGACATACATCTCAAAGTGAACACATACAGACTGTACAATCACAAACCAACAACCCGCTGGGGTGCACTTAGATTCTTCTGTACATTAACATATACAAATGAGCAGGCAGGTTGTAGTACGATAAGGGTAATACAGGGCACTGTTTCACAACATCGCCGTCAACAAAATACCACTTGGACATCTTTTTCACAAAGGCTGCGTAATGACCGAACTCATAGGGGCCTGTGTGAGTTATCATACCGTACAGTTCGTACTTTGTAGGCTGTGAAGTTGCAGACATCCTGCTACAGTCTAGTTCTTCTGGTACGTCGATCGCACTGGCGTTGACCATAAGCTCTCCGCGTTGCACACACCGCTGCCCTCTGGCAAGGGTGAAACACAGGACCGCGGGTAGCTCTGTGATATCCGTATTGACGTTCAGCTCCGTCTCCTCTTGACAGGTGCCACAGTGGTAGTCGGACACTCTAAAGGACTCAGAGTAGTCGTCCATGTAGTCCTGTAGCTTACTTGGCTCGTTTTCCCCAATATATACAATCACGTTGTTCGCCGCATGGTGCGAGACGCATTCCGCGTTACACGTTGAACACTTTGCCGATTGTCGTTTCCGTATAGTCCACAGGTCAGATGCTTGTTTGCATCGAGGGTCGCCGTCGTCCGCCAGTGCGTTTAGCACGCACTTAAACACCGAATCGGCATCTTGTTGAACCTCGTATGTCATGCCACTGTATCGAATTAGCGCGTCCACAAGTGAATTCGGATCGCACGGCGGCATTCCCGGAGTGTTACGGTCCATGTCCCGTAAGACACTCGTCAGTTCGCTCGTCACGGTGCTGTAGCTGGCTCTATCGCAGTCGGCGTCGTCGACATCATCGACAACAACAACATCATCATCGTCGTCATCAGATCTGGTCAACGTGATCCTAAAGTCATCTGTGACATACAGACACTGCAATACACTGTTTACGGCGCAGTGAGACCCAACGTTGATCAGCCCTCTCATGTTGTTTATCCTTGCGTGCTGCGCGCGGCAGACAATGCTCAATAGTCCGTCGTGCAGTAAAGTGGCACACCCCTAAACAGTTCGTCCAGTGTCTTGATTGCTCCTTTGGTAGTCTCCTTTGCATCAATATGCACTAGTAGTATAATTATCTTGAAGTGATACGAGCTGAAGTTTGACAGGGGAGTCAACGTGACATGTTTTGTGATTTTCATAACGGGAGCCCAATCCAATAGCGCTGCCCTGTCGTGAGTGTACAGGCATAGTAGATCGAGGGACTCAAACATATCTCGCCTCAGCTCGTCCAAGCTTGGCACTCCTGAAAGTGCACTAGGTCTTAGTGTGATCTTAGTAAGACCCTGAGTGCAGTCCAGAGTGGTAACTGCGAGCGCGTTATCCCATAGCGCCTTAGCCTTTACTCTCAAGACAATGTTTCGCACAAGGTCTTTGACGAGTCCGCTGTGGTGAAGTGTCGCATCAGCCGCGCCGGGGGCCGAGTCCGGGCGGCACGCGGTCTTAGAAAACCTCGTGAACGGAAGACGGGTCGGGTTTCCGCACACCAGAACCTTAGCTGTACATTTATTCAAGTTGGCCTCGCCGACCCTCGAGCCTACCCAATTTGGTACGTCGGACAAATATTCTCTGAACGTAAAGTGCGTGCGCGCTAGCGATGACACAACGGGCTGAACTCTTGTGATAGCGCTGGCAACATTCCGCTGGCTCAACTCTGTGACCAAACGCTCTATGTCTTGGCTATTTGAAAAAGAAGACTGACATTTCTCTAGAAATGGCACAGCGGGAGATCCCGGCTCGTGCTTACTAAGTAGTTCCAAACACACAGATGTAATTCTCGGGCTGTGGGCACCTAGCAACTGTTGATGGTCCGGCTGGGGAAAGTGAGCGCTCAGATAACCCACTATGTCGATCATCACAGCCCCTCGGCCGAGTAGTAGGTGCTCGGTTGCCATGTTCGTAGGTAGCACGTTGTTCTCGGCGGCAGCTTTCAATGTCAAGAGAACTTGCATCAAGCACGGATAAAAGGATTCTCCCTGTTGCAACACCCAGTTGATCATCTTGGTGGATCTAAAGAACTGACCGTATTGAAACACGTATAGCCCATGAGCCTTAGCTTGCTTGTACACAGATTCCCTAGGTCCGGCAAACAATGAGGGATGTTCTTTTGTCAGCCGACATGCTCTTTCCACGACGTCGCGTTGGAAACACGCAACGTCGTCCTCCGTGGGGTTCGTGACAATGACCATGGTGACGTCGGACTCGCCTTTGGTCTGCTTAGTACGAACAAGGCATTTGACGCGACTGGGTTGACTGAGAGACGGCCTAGTCGACTGACGGTTTCCCGCAGCGGCTACATTGTACGCAGCTGGCACCTGTGGGACCGAGGGTGCCCGGGTAAGCGCGTCCTCCGCGGCAACGACACCCGTAGGCGCTCGCCCCCCCGTTTCATCGCTCGGCTGTTGGCCGCTAAGGGCAGCGTCCGCCGTGACATTGTGAAAGCCGGGCACCGCACCCGGCTGCGCGGCGGCCTGTGTTCGTTTTGCACACGGACGAAACGCCCCTACGCGGTCGGCATCTGCAGCACAGAGCGTCTCCAGAGTACTTTCCAGCGATTCGCCAGCTCTACGCTTTTCGGAGCATGCCTTTCTGACGCAATCGGACAGCGCTGTTTCTTTTTCTCTATACCACGGACTGGGTTGTAAATCCGGCGATAAGCGTATCAAGTCTATGCCGTAGTACCTTTTGCTCGTGTGTGTATACACCCCAAGCTTCTTTTCTTGCACTAGTATGCGGAACTGGTCGGGGACACAGTCGTTTGCTACGATGGCATCCGTCGCTCTGTACTGGCCGACCTGCATATTACTGGGGATTACGTGAACCGGCGAGGTGGCGTGTGATACGTCATCGTTCAAATACGTGTAACGGTTCAATTTCAACAACTCGCCGGGCGTGCTACGTTCTTGGGGAAACAAGGTGATGCAAAGCACGCCCATGTTAACGAAAGCTTTGTCTCGAATATTGCGGCCCATTTCACCCAGCGTACGCCCAATGGTTGCGGTGGTGGGCCTAGAGTGTCCGTACTTGCCGTACAGCGTCGCGCCGTCGTACGCTTTCATGTAGTTGCTTTGAAATGCAGTCGTGGGGTCTGAAGGCGTGTACACGCCGACGAGTTTAGAGAGGCTATCCCCGTAGGTCTTCTTACAGAATTCGGACGGCGTCTGAGCACGCCTGTATTCTATCAACGGGGATCCCGTGTACAGTTCCCACATGACACAATACCAGCTGAACACATCGCTGGCCGTGGTGGAATTTAGGCACCAAAGCACTTCGGGGGCCGTGTGCACTCGATTGCCCCGTTGCTGGTCTGGAGTCGAGTAGTTGCAGGCTGTGCCGAAGTCGCTGATCTTAAACGACAGCTCCACCGGTTTTCTATTGGGTTGATGGCACACGAGGATATTTCTGTACGTCAGGTCTCGGTGTTGAACATGTCTCGCGTGTAGGTACTCCAGTCCTCTCAATGTATCCAATTCCACAATGGGTATCAGCGCCAGGTGCACGGCGCTGTCGGTGGAGGTGCTCGATTCGGGCCTCTGCAGGTTGTTCATCCTGGCCATGAATTCCTGTAAGGAGAATAGGGCTCTCTCCATCACGATCACGGCCCTGCCGCCTAACGGATACTGCGGTATGTCGCACCAATATCCTCCAAAGGTACGTAGTATGTTTGGGTGCTTCATCGAAACGCCTATGGCGATTTCTTCCACTTGAGTGGCGATGTGCGCGTATCGGTAAAACTGATCCTCTATAAACGGCAGGCTCCAGTCTGCCATTTCTGGGAACATGTTAACTTTTGCAACTTGCACGTTGGAGGTTTCCACGATGATGCCGAACCCGCCTCGGCCCAACAGCATACTGGGATCTTGCATTGACTGCTGAATGTCAATGGAACACTGCAGGTTACTGGGTAGTCCGCTGTACACGGACCAAGGGTTTACCGTAGTAGCTTCACAGTCAGCAACGTCGACGTACTCTCTATGGAAACTGTCTAGCGAGCTGGAGCGCTTTCTTTCTTTCGCGGGTGAACTGTAGCTTTGTGGTCGATGCACGTGGAGTATCGGGTGATCGCCCTGGATCCTCGGATGTATCTGTTGGTATGGTTGCGCGGTGAACGTGGGTAGGAACGAAGTGCGTCTGGTGTTTGTTTTGATCAGCCGGTTTGTATTGTCCAGTAGGTCGCTGACATTCTTAGAGTACGGGGCCGTAATCTTAGGGTTAGTCATGAGAAACACCACCACAGAGTTGTACTTACTGGATATCGCATTTATTATGTACACCAGGAGGTATTTTGTTTGCTTGCTGATTTTAACCTCTTCCTGTACGGCTATCTCCTGTATGGCTAACAGCTGCACATCGCTCCGATCTTCCTCTCGTATATATCTTTCCAGTTCGGCCACCGTGTCGCAACTGGGACCTGGCACGAATCCGCTTCGGCCGGTCTCCGAGACGACAGACAGTATCCCTTGTAGATCATTATAACGAAACGTCCTCACGTGAAACGGACTGTATTTTTCGACCAGATCCAAAAGCAAGTCGCAGTATCGTTTGCCCCTGCCGGAGCGCGCAGGGGCGGCCATTGGCAGAGCTGCGGGTCGGACGTTGAAATACAGCGAATTCAGATTAATCTTCCGTCCTTTCTCTCTCTCGACAGGTAAATAAATATGAACTCTCGCAGAGAGATCACGTTTTCGGGTACAGCGACAGCCAACCTGTTTGAGTGTTTGGTGATGAGCGGCTCGCCTGCCACGGGCTACCTGCACGCCGCCTCGTTCAGGGATGTGAGGACACTTCAGATGGGCCTACAGCTTCTAAGGGACATGTGGACAAAGGTAGATGGGTTGTACGTCCCGAAATCCGACTTAGAATCCCTGCATGCGATGGAATATAAGAGCGCTGGATCCCACCCTCCGGATATCCCTCAGTGTATTGCAGTAGACGCGAGGAAACTGGCTAGATATTACATATATCTCCTTTTCCGTTACTGTGTCAGCGCAGCGGAGCACGGTTCGGCTGGCAGAGTTCACAAAGAGCACACGCTGCATCTTACGGACATCCCAACGTCTTGGATGCAATCTGTGACATCCACGAATTTCCCCTCCGCTCCTCCGATGATGATCGCACACCAGAGCGTTCCCGGCGTGCGCCAGCAGCAACAGCCTCAACCTAGTGGAATGACACAGGTGAATAGTACCCATCAACACGAACAGAGGTATACCGCTACACATGCTCAGGAACACTTGACGCTCCGTGATATTACACCGCAACAACATCATCGACACCAGCAACTCTATAACCCCGGCGACGTCCCACTTCGGCATACTCTAGCACACGAACAAACAGCAGCCGAACGTAACAGACAACTCACCTCGACGCACAAGGTCAACCCTGAGATCCCACCAAAGAAGCCCTGTGCTATTGTTGGGAAACGACCCCACGTGCAGCGTCGCTCCGGAGGAGCTTATCGGTCCGCCGCGGAGAGCGATGACGATTAGAGCTCTCTCTACCTCACGCACACACACGCACACACACACACAGAGAGAACAGTATAAATACAAACACACACACACACACACACACACATATACAGAAGCAGCTCTAATGTCAAACAACTATGGCTTTGCAAGGAAATAAGGTCGAGGTTGGTCGTTTCAGTGAAGGAATGTATGTCAAGTCTGAGCACCACGTACACGAAAGCCTGGCCAGAACATGTGGTGTGTGCATGGACGTCATACTTACCAAACAGAATCCCTCGGAGCGCGTCTTTGCCATCTTACCAAACTGCCAACATTGCTTCTGCCTGCACTGTATACGAACCTGGAGAAGAAAGACAGATGTTGTGTCATACAACGCGGCGAAGGGATGCCCTGAATGTCGGACTGTGTCCTTTTACTTCATACCGTCTAAATGCTGGGTGACAGATCAGGACGAAAAGAACGAGATCATCAGCCTCTACAAGACGAGTATTCTGTCCAAAATAACATGCAAATATTTTCTCAAAGGCAACTGTGTGTTTGGGCCGGACTGTTTCTACAAGCACAGTGCAGGATCGCCCAACAACAGACCACTGTTTTACTAGCGGATCGACACAGCCAGCGCAGAGAAGTGACTGTAGACACTGTTACACGGCCTGCAAGGGACTGCAAGCGTCCTATTTGGAGATGCTGTGATTCATAATAATACTACTGTGCTTGTCTCTGGGTCGTGCGTTGAGGCTGCGTTTGGTATCTCGATGCCTCCCATTTGTACCTGCTGCATGTATCTACGCGTCTCTGTTTAACAGTCACTATTTTTGATGGTAGCTGAATAAAATGTATAAAATCTTTTCTTTGTGTATGTGTGAATCATTTGACCCAATGTTTACTCGAACACTAACAAACAGAATCGCACTGCTGTTTAAATGTTGACAATAAAAAAATTTTATTACGTGCCGCAGTTGGTACAATATCGTCGTACATTTGTTGTCAGTCAAATAACTGTCATATGCACTTGTTACAATATCTTTATACATTAGTTGTCTTGCATTGTACAAGTAAAGTCCAGTCTTCTTCTCAACTCAAGTCTTCGTCTCACACATCGGTGAGACATACTTGGTTCACGAAGTTTCACTGGGGCTCCCAGTCTGGCTTTGACAGGAACCCGAGTCCCCTTCGAGGTGTACTGCTTATTCCTGCGTGGCGTATAGTACATATTCACAGCTTCAAACTCGTACGACAGGTTTCTGCGAATACGGTCCTTGCCGCCCGCACGCTTCAAATCGGACCGGTCTCGACGTCTCAGCCCGAGACGACTTTTAACCGGAGCTCTGGGTGGCACTGGCGACACGGCAAGCTGCGCCATGGGTGAAACGACCCCTTCTGTGGGATAGCCCCCTGTCTCTTGAGCCAGTGCAGACGTAGTCTCAATGCAGGTAGCCTCAGTCGTCCGGCCCTGGACTTTGTTCCACGCTTGCAAAGAGTTCTCGTGCGTTGTATCCATAAGTCGTTTTGAATACAACACGCTTCTAAGTTGGTTACACAATCTTTGATGGCGATCGGCAAATTCTTCACCGTATTGATGCAGAGCGTGGTGACGCGTCATGCCCAAGAAGGTCGCGAAAGACGTGTTTTTAAACCGATCGCACAAATGTCCAAGGTTCCAGATGGTCAGGTAATGGTGCACAGCCATAGCTTGTGTACGAGGTGTAACTCGAGAAGCTGTGTTGGATGAGACTTTGTTTCTTGGGTGGATTGTCTTATACTCCGGGTCGGCCGGGTAATGTAGCCAGGTCGGCCGAGTAATGTAGCCAGGTCGGCCGGGTAATGTAGCTATGGACCCCCCCTCCCCCCAGTGTGTTTGTGAGAATAAGGGGGTAAGTCGTCGACCGACTGACACAGAACACAGTGATCGTGGGAGCACAAAAAACACATAATACTGTTTATTTCCAAATAGTATGCGTTAAACACATGATACAGAATGAATGGTGATAACACAATTGTCATACTTTCAAGCAAGCTGCTCCTGTAGCAAGCCTATATTATGTTACATTTGCAAAAACATTAGACCGCCAGGATGAACGCCAACATGCTCAGGGAGGCTATCACAACGGAGCCTCGTGTGGATAGCGTAGAACGCGAATATGCACCATCTCCGTGCATTGTGGTCTCGCCGTGTGCTGCGGTCGTGGTGTCGAAATACCATGGGATCTCTGTTGAGACCGTGAGCTCTTCGTCCATTGTGGACTCGCCGTGTTCTGTGACTGTGAGGACGATAAGGCATTCAAGCTCTGTGGGGTCTCTGGATTCACCTGTCCGAACCGTACACGAGTACAACCCTGTGTCAGCCACACTGACGTTCCTTACAATCACAGAAACGTTTCCGTTGTTCATGGATGGGTCCATCAGCCGCACTCTGCCGTGGAAGTCTGCGTGTTGCTTGGTCTCCTTTGCGTGTTGCTTGGTCTCATTTAAACGCTTATTCCAAACGTGAAACACGTATCTGTCATCGGTGTATCCTTCCTTCGTCCACAATGCGATCAGGTTGTCGTTGGTACGCCTCAGACTCTCACAGTGAAGAGCGACATCTTGTCCGCTCGTCGCGCTTACGTGTTTGGGATCTGATGGCAAGAAAAAAAAAAACATTCGAGTAGTCACACAGCGGGGTACGATCGAAAGGTGTTACTTTGGGCGTGCAATGGACAGTGTTCACGTAAAGCAAAGGCAAGAGTGTGCAATGCAGGCCATTAAACGTTGCAAGTGACTACATACCTGTTGTGTTGAGAGCCGTAGCTAGGGACAAGGCGCACAGCAACATCCAAAAGCACGAAAGGCGTAACGTTGCCATATCGTTCGCTGTCGATTCACCGAGGTTATTGTTAACGTGTGATACTTGTGGCTCCTATTACTGTCTGTGCCGTTCGGACTATATGAGTCTAAATACTCCCCCTCCCCTCCCCAACCCCGACCTAGGTAGTTCGGATCCCCGACCTAGGTGAGTCGGATCCCCGACCTACAGTCAGACACACAAGCAAAAAAACAAAACAAAAAAAAACCACACAACAAGACCGACCGATGTGCTCAACGAGCGTTTTATTTCGATGTGACATATGAATTAGCCAGTGTGGTTCCTATACTCTACAACAACAAAAGGTTCACACAGTCTATCGTTCACCTGTAATACACTTCGCCCTGCACACGGACCATTTCGCCCCCTTGTTGTAACTCTTCTCTGGTGTGACACAAGGAAAGCATTGCGGACTCGCTGTGTCCTGCGGTTGGTGATAACACAATTGCCATACTTTCAAGCAAGCTGCTCCTGTAGCAAGCCTATATTATGTTACATTTGCAAAAACATTAGACCGCCAGGATGAACGCCAACATGCTCAGGGAGGCTATCACAACGGAGCCTCGTGTGGATAGCGTAGAACACGAATATGCACCATCTCCGTGCATTGCGGACTCGCTGTGTCCTGCGGTTGTGGGAATGACATGACGCGGGATCTCTGTGAGCTCCCCGTTCATTGTGGACTCGCCGTGTCCTTCGGTCGTGGGGTCGAAATTGCGCGGGATCTCTGTTGAGACCGTGAGCTCTCCGTGCATTGCGGGCATGCCGTGTGCTGCTGTTGTGGGCATGACATGACGCGGGATCTCTGTTGAGACCGTGAGCTCCCCATTCATTGTGGACTCGCCGTGTCCTTCGGTCGTGGGGTCGAAATTGCGCGGGATCTCTGTTGAGACCGTGAGCTCTCCGTGCATTGCGGACACGCCGTGTGCTGCTGTTGTGGGCATGACATGACGCGGGATCTCTGTGCGTTCTCCGTGCATTGTGGACTCGCCGTGTCCTTCGGTCGTGGGGTCGAAATGGAGCGGGATCTCTGTTGAGATCGTGAGCTCTTCGTCCATTGTGGACTCGCCGTGTTCTGTGACTGTGAGGACGATAAGGCATTCAAGCTTTGTGGGGTCTCTGAGTTCACCTGTCAGAACCATACACGAGTACAACCCTGTGTCAGCCACACTGACGTTCCTTACAATCACAGAAACGTTTCCGTTGTTCATGGATGGGTCCATCAGCCGCACTCTGCCGTGGAAGTCTGCGTGTTGATTGGTCTCCCTTAAACGCTTATTCCAAACGTGAAACACGTAACTGTCATCGGCGTGTCCTTCCTTTGTCCACAATGCGATCAGGTTGCCGTTGGTACGCCTCAGACCCTCACAGTGAAGAGCGACATCTTGTCCGCTCGTCGCGCTTACGTGTTTGGGATCTGATGGCAAGAAAAAACATTTGAGTAGTCACACAGCGGGGTACGATCGAAAGGTGACAACCTTACTTTTGGCGTGCAATGGACAGCGTTCAAGCAAAGCAAAGGCAAGAGTGTGCAATACAGGCCATTGCACTTAAACATTGCAAGTGACTACATACCTGTTGTAATGAGAGCCGTAGCTAGGGACAAGGCGCACAGTAACATCGCAACACGGCAAAAACACGAAAGGCGTAACGTTGCCATATCGTTCCCTGTCGATTCACCGAGGTTATTGTTAACGTGTGATACTTGTGGCTCCTGTCTTTGCCGTTCGGAATATATGAGTCTTAATAATCCCCCTCCCCTCCCCAACCCCGACCTAGGTAGTTCGGGGTTGGGGTAGTTCGGATCCCCGACCTACAGTCAGACACACAAGCAAAAAAAAAAAAAAAAAACAAACAAAAAAAACAAACCACACAACAAGACCGACCGATGTGCTCAACGAGCGTTTTATTTCGATGTGACATATGAATTAGGCAGTGTGGTTCCTATACTCTACAACAACAAAAGGTTCACACAGTCTATCGTTCACCTGTAATACACTTCGCCCTGCACACGGACCATTTCGCCCCCTTGTTGTAACTCTTCTCTGGTGTGACACAACAAAAGGAAAGCTGAAATCATGTCGTCTCTGGTGTACTGACCGTCCACGGACCTTTTGCCGCCCGTGCTCACGACATCCAAGCCCTTCTGTGATTTTGTTATGGTGACCATGGACATTTCCTCTCTCAGTTTACCCAGTAGCAACTTGCCCTGCTCCGCGTGCATTTTGTCCGTCAACCTGTGATCCGGTAACGATATCACATCGTGCGACTCCAGCACGCTCGAGGTGATAGCTGTGGGGAGATTGCCACCCCTGCGAGATCGCTTGTACATGCCCACGTTCATAGTCGAACCCATTCGGTTGCTGGAACCGGCACCCTTGGTGTAGCCCATAGTCATTTCTACAGCGTTGGTCTTCTTCGTGGCCTCGGAAAGCACGGCCCAGCCTAGAGACATCACGGTGTCGCAGTAACAAAGCGCACCCTTGCATATGCCGGAGACCGCGCTGAGCACCATGTCGAGTTTGGTCTTGGCGCTGACGTGTTTCCCGAGCATGTATTTGTTGTTGACGTGAGACCATTTGCTGTAGAATTTGATCAAAGACCCCGAACCCAACAGCGATTGTTCCATCAGGTTCTTCACGTCCACGAGTGCGTTGACGTACGTGTTTTGTTCGAATACTATAACCACAGGAACTTCCTTCCACATGACTCTGGGCATGAGCACCTTCAATAGCCTGACGTGAGCGCACAGCAGAGCCGAGTACACGCGAGTCACTTGATCCAGGTCCGCTATTTCCAACTCCTCTAAGCCCACCACCTGTAAGGGCAAAGAAAAAAAAAGAAAAGGACATCGACACACACATCATTGTCGGTCTGAGTAGATTGCGGACACACAATGTTTTGCGATACGTGTGAGATGTGCAGAAGAGACATCCGCCAGTTGCTCGCTGCTCCGTGGGACTATGTGATATCGCACTACGAATTCATGATCGTGTTCACCGCCTACCGCCGCAACATGACGTTCTACTCTAACATGGACTTGGGACAACTTAAGACCATGTATGCTCAACTGGTCTCGTACTCCCCTGCCAGGATCCTAGTGATCGACAAATTGGCGTCTACGTACAAGGCGCAGCACCGTCACGCCGCGGAGCTCGTCAGGCCCACCGTGCCTTGTACGCTGTCGGACGTTATAACCCTGGCGTTGGGCAACAGAGTGCCTAAGCGGTTCGTGCACGTTTGCATAGCCCAATGTAATTTTCTCAGTTACGACAATATGACATTGGCGTCTTTCGCGTCCGTAGAAGGCATCCGCGGCGGTGCTCTGAGATACATGGCTGTGTTACAAAGTCAGGGAGAGCGGGGGCGACGCGATCTGCACGTAATCATTTCCACCGCCATCACGGGGTGGATGATGAGATTGGCAGGTTTAGAGTGTACGTGCGGAACGTGGGCTCAGGTGATGGACATGGTGTCGTGCTCTACTGCGGATACCGAAACCTCGCTGACGTTACAATCGGAGGCCAGGGTGACCGCTTACATTTGTACACTGCTAGACCTCCACGCGGACGACTTGCCTCAGGGCGACACACAGGGAGACTCGCGACGACGACAACAACAACGGGCTAAGGTGGATTACGACTACGTGTTCGACGAACTGCTCGTGTCGGGCTTGTCAGCAGACGACCGCACTCACCGCCAATTGTCCGCCGCTTAGCTCCACGGCGCAGCACACTCCGGCGCAGGACTTGGAGCCTCCGCCGAACGTGGGGTCCATGCATATGTAGGCCCTGGCCACGCTACTCTGGACCATGCGTTCCAACTCCACGCAGTTGCTGGATAGGAACTTGTTTATGATACAAGCCTCGAACGGAGTAGTCGTGTCGCTCTTGGTGTCCGAAGAGGACGTGCTGCTGCTACCCGTCACCTCGCTCTCGAAGCCCCTAGGCACAATTATGTTCATCAGTTGCTTCAGATGGCTGTCTACGGAAATGTGCTGTGGACAGTAGATTCCCATGCAAACGCAGGTGGAGTCCGGGTCCCTGGCGTGGTGTTTACATTTGAAGCTCTGCGATACAACGTGATAGGCGGGTTCCCCGTCGTCCCCTCGGATGTCTGCTACTTTATTCAACCAAGGGGTGTTGTTGACGTGACTGGTGATGTGCACTTGTTTACGTCCCCTGAACGCTATATTGGGGAGAACGGCTAGTAGCACTTTGGAGCTGACGAATCCCACCTCGTCTACCAAGATCAGATCGGCGCTCTGGCCCCTACTCGCCTGTAACGAAAGCACAAAAACACACGGACAAAGTGCGATCAGAACCAACTGCGCGTCATCGCAATCGCGGCGAACGTGCATGCAACGGTCACAGAGGAATCGTGACACAAGACAGGAGGAAAAAAAAGGACAGGAAAAAGAAGGGCAGACACACAGAAGACGGCGATGGGATCGAGGGATCCGGGTGCGAATCTCCTACCTATGGGGTTAATAGACGATCCCCAGTGGGTGAGCTATTGCGTCGAAAACGCATGCACGTTCAGCAGCAGCGAGGCCCTAGGACACGTGTGTCACGATCACTGTAGTAGACACGTGTGCTCCGGCCCGGGGTGTACCTTGGTGCGCGACATGGTGGACTGGACGAAACGTAAGAGGTTGCCTCCGCCAGAGTGCCCCGTCGAACAACTGCTGGTGTTCCGCAAACCGCAAGTGGAATTCAGAGCCTCGTACCACATGCCGTCCAGGGACCTCAGCCTGGAATTGGGATACGGAGGCCTGGAGTACACGTCCGGACAGAACACAGCGCCGCCTCGTAACACGGACCTGAACCAGATGATTTTGACGGCTTCGTTGCCGGTGACGGTGGCGCTTTTCGCCACGCTATTGACCCGGGAGTTTTCCGACGAGTACCGCCATGTACATTACGATAGAGGGTCAACCAGCACCTCTATCGGAGTGTTGTGCTCGCCCTGGATGGCCATTACCCTGTCCCTTGCCAAAGAGGTAGCATTTAGGTCTGCCTTTCCGCTGAGGTGCTCGAGGGAACATCTGAGCGTAATTCGCGACGCGGCGTTCGGCAACGCCGTGGCCGTGTCGACTCTCTTCGATTGCAAAGAAGGTAAAATCAACCGGTTCATGAGAAAACTGGCCGGCAAATACAATGACAAGCACGCAAGTCGCACCGGGTTCTACACGATGGTGGCCATGGTCTCCCTCTGCCTTTTCCCGTATTTAAAGCATCGTGTATTGGGTACTATGTTCGACAACAGAAATCTGGTGATCATGTTCTTTGACAAAACTACAACTAAGCACAATCAGTGGTCCACTTTATCCACGCACGTGCATCGTCACGCCAACGACGCGGCGTTCGCCAAGAGAGTGCATCTGACGAACCCGGACAAGCGAAAGAGGCTACCTACCGCGGTCAGCGCGATCTTGGATACGTACATTTCAAACGCAGTATTACAGCAAGAGATGGACGACAGAGACCTCGCAGATGGCGGACAATGCAACGACCCACGCTCACAGCACACGGAGGAGACCGCGGAGAAAGGATCCGTCTCCGACCGTGCTACCGAGCGGCAAACCAAAAGGCTCTCGTCGAGAAAACGAAAAGGCCCGTGTTACGGAGGATACTACGAGGACGAGGGCGAGCGAGTTGGACAGAAAGTGACAGTTACGCGTCGGATGCTCGACCTACACACGCCGTGTTAGAGTTCACGCCGTATGTTATGTAATGTCATGTTACGTTATGATGTTTACCCGATGTGTGAGCGAGTGAGCAAAAAAAATAAAGCATCGTGTCATGAACACAGACTGGTGTCTTTTACTTTCTTTGTTGTCTTTATTGTCATCACCATTAGATTCATATACATGTTCATATACATGTTATACAGTACAACAAACAACAATTCCACCCTTAGACATGCACACAGTATGTATACATATTGGGGTGGTATGCACAACGGCAAAATCCGTGGGGCTCACGGGCCGCATCGGCCCGTCCTCTTCTTTGGCCGTCTTCTAGGCGTTTTGGCAGCCGACACCGGCCTTTTCCACTTCACGGTGTTTTTCATTCGCTCGGTCGAAGGTTTGCGCCTCCGTCTCGACTGTCTCGATTCTTCGTACTCGCGCCTAAGGTCTTCGATGTGAACGGCGTGGTCTTCCGCCAGCGCCGCGTTGTGTTTCTCCAACACGTCTCGTTTCCATCTCATGTTCACCAAAACGGTCAGAGGCATGTAGCCGCATTGAACGAGTGTATCGTAACAATGTTCGGGTTCTGACATCGATATCTTGTCAACAAAGTCTTTCTTTAGCGCAATCCCGCAACGCAAGCAGTTCCAGAATGCGTGAGAAGGGCATGTAGGCCGAGGCCCAGGGCACTGAGCGTCGATCGCCTGCTGCTGCGGCCGGCGTTCCGCCGGACACTCTAATCCCGACGTGGTCTTGGTCGAACACGTAGATTCCGTCGGCGTCCATCTCGTCGGGCGAGTCCCCCATGCGCACGTGTCCATGGTCCAGCTGACGAAGCGTGCAATACGCCGCGATGTGCGAGAATAACCAGATTAGAGCCGACACCTTTCTGTTATAGTTTGTAGGATTTAGCGTTTTTCGCAATTGCAACTCCAGGGCCGCGTCCAGGGTCGACTCGACCATGAGCGAGCGCTTCACCGATAGCACGTTCTTCACCAGCATCGAGGCGCTTTCCACGGGAAAGCCGGACGCCGTCAGGTGTTTGAATAGCACGACTCTGTCGGCCACGCATCCGTACCTGGGGTTGTATCTACGCAGGGGTCCTATCATCGCCATGCACACGTACGACAGTAGCTTGTCGTTGTTGCCGGTCGTCGAGATGGACTTTAGATTCATGCGGAGGTCCTCCGTTTTCACGGACACCGCGGTCCTGTCCACGGGTGTCAGTGCGTAGTGGTCCGAGAGCAGCTGCGCTCTCTGTCTGCTTCTGTTCAGCGAGCCGTAAAACCTGTACAGCGACGCGATGGGATAGGCGCTCAGATACCGAGGCGTCTCGAGTTCCCGGAGAGTTCGAGTGTGCAAGCAAAGCTGATGGAATATTTCTTTGCCCATCGTCTTCTGTTTAATCGTTTCGTCTCGTCTCTTAAGCATCGCTATCTGCTCGACGAACTTGCCCGGGTTCGCGACGCGCTCGCCCTCGTCGGCTCCCTGATTTATGAACATGGTTCTACGAGGTCCCAGGCGGCACATTTCGCCGTTTCCGTCGATGTGAAAATTCACGTTCGCTTGTCGCGCCTCGTCCCGCGCGTAAGGTATGTGTTCGTGTCTGAGCGTGAAGTGACAACAGGAAATCTGCCTCCTGACTTGCTCCCACGAGTCCATCGTGATCTCGGTTTCAAAATAGCACTCGGGGCACTCTTTGGTGTCCACCGACAGTTCTGGCATGAACGGATACCGTAGCATTATTATGAAAAAGCCCTGTAACAGGTCCAGCGTTGCCACGGTCTCCTCTATAGAGCAAGTCACAAAGTCCCGCAGTAAAGCTCTGTAGACGTCCACGGCCGCCGACAACGTGATCGGTTGAGCTTGATTCGACAGCATGAAGTGAGATCTCTCTAGCGCTTGGATCGTAAGCCACAGCGTGTACTCGCCGACTTGTTTATCCGTCGGTTGCTCCGGAGTACGCGCGGAGGACTTGGGTTCGCTGTAGGACGAGGTGAAATCTATCAGCCTGGGGTCGATCGTTCCCGTTATTCTGCCTCGACAGGCCATGTCGTAAAGCTCTAGCGTGGTCGACGGAGCGTTCGAAGCGCACACTCTATCGCCCCCGGAGCCAACTTGTCCGCTATCGACAGTTTCCTCTCCCACTCGGCGAGACACAAACTCAGGCCCATCCATCTCGGGTCTCGCGAACTCGTAGGGTGTTTCACGTCACCTCGTTTGGCGAGATGCGGCCAATGTTGCATCAGTTTGCTGTACAGAGACACGCCGACACGGCATAGGAAATCCGTGGGGCACGGACAGTTGCTGAACCTTGCCGTTATAGCCCTACTAGGGAGAGCCACGTTTCTGAATTCAGTCTCTAGCGTTTCGGGTAGCCGCTTGAAGGAGTACGCCGCAATTATTCCCCTTTGCTTAATACGAGGCGTTGTCACCACGACGACACGGTTAATGTCTCTGGCGATTGCTAGGGCTTGCTCGCGACCTCCCGGCGTAACAACTGCGACGGTTCTGCACGGGGTGCGGGCCATTGGTGTTATGTGATGGGATACCGCCACGGCGCACAGGGCTAGATTCAGCACATTGTCAGCCGCGGCATCCGAGTGCGCGATCCCACTCTCCTTCGCAAACACCGGCGTTAGCCCGCATCCGTACATCAGAACGGTGTACAAGTCGCAGGTGAGAGATCTGTAGTTGTACGGCTTGTAGAACTTGATCAACTTCCCGTCCTCCTGCAACTGCACTACTCCCGCGTAATCCTTGTTGTGGACGGGGTCGAAGAACACGTGTCCCTCGGTGGCAGGGGTAGCGTATGTAAACTCGATGGCAATGTGAGAGTTGAGTACCAGCACACCAGCTGCAGCCTCGTCGTACCACTCGCAGCCCAACGTCACCGAATCCGAGTCCTCGGGCC
This sequence comes from Astatotilapia calliptera, assembly GCF_964374335.1. NCBI lineage: Eukaryota > Metazoa > Chordata > Actinopteri > Cichliformes > Cichlidae > Astatotilapia > Astatotilapia calliptera. The sequence continues at coordinate 10,338,319 of NC_137423.1, read as the reverse complement.
TCGGGTCTGCCCGAGGGCGACCGTCGGAGTCCTCGCTTTCACACGATTCGCCTTCGCTGACCGAAGAGCGCTCAGTCGTTCTCGCGAAAGATCTTTTGTGATCTACCGAATACCAAAACCTAGCTTTTTTGGGGACGAGCATGCCGTCCGAGACGCACCGTTGCCACCTGTGTATTTGCGTCTCGTACTGAGAATGGACAGCGCCGGCGTCGCGAACGGGAACCTGCGTGGGCTCATCGAGCCCAGACTCCCATCTGTATTTCAACTGAGATACTTTGAAACAAAAAGCCGACGGGTTGGTCTTAGACCAGGGTATAGGTCTGGCCCACAGTTCAGGTCCCCGTATCCCCTTAGGCACATTGTGGAATTCACAAAAACGCTTCAGTGAACGATCGCAGTAAATGTACACTCGGTCCAAGTCGTCGCCGGTTTCGGCGCCGTGCGATGCGTTGTCACAGTAGAGAGTCTCGACAGCTACATGCAGTCCGGCTTCTCTCTGTTGCCGTGAGAGCTGTACGCTTTTGCGATCCGCGTGCAACACTAGGTTACCGAAGCTGTTCACCCTCTCGGTTGCCACACCGTTAGCGAGCATCGCTTTCACGTCCGATCTCTCGGCGCACTGAGACGTACAAGATACGATGTAACTGCTTCTGCTGGACTTCAAAACATCCACCGCCGCGGGGAGGGTATGCGTCCACGGCTTGGTGTCACGCTCGGCTTCTGGTGTAAACACGGTCACGTTACGGGACCTAAACGGCCCCGCGGCTCTGGCGAACCAAGCCACAGAGCGTTGAATGTACGCGTAAACTCCCTGGCGAAAGCACCTAATCTCCAGTTCTTCGTGCACGGTCCCGGAAAGCATCACACGAGCCAAAGCGTGAACGAATTCCGCGGCTGAACAAACCTGCGCGTCAGAAAACAGAAGGCTAGACTCGACGGCCGTGTCGCCGGTGCCCAAAGGACGGGCGTACCATTCGTTCGAGTGTACTATCGTTACGAGGTGCGCCGCGGGAACCGTGGATCTTTCGTCGAACGCATCCAGCGCGTGGTTCGATACTGTACAGAGACCCGTGGACCACAGCTTTTCGGCAGGACAGGCCATCACGCGCGAACACAAGATGTCGAAGCCTCGCCACACGAGCGGGTCTTTGAGCCGAGCCATCTCGGAATGTAACTCGATGCGATCCAGCGCGCTGCCCTCGGATTGCAACGTTGCTGCCACTCCGTTGCAAAAACGCTCAGGTGGCGCTCCGCATAGCCATCTGATAGCAGCAACGCCTGAGTCCTTAGGTCCTACGCTGACTAGGCTCTGAGATACAGGATACTCGTTTTCCCAGTCGCGTTCCACACCGCCGCGGTCGCGGCGCTTGACAAAAGTCCATTGCGCGCATACGAGCGAAGACCACGCTCTTCGCTCCACACTAGATACCTCCAACGGGTCCCTGTAACCGTTCCGCATGAACATCTCGTCGAGGACGGCGTGTTTAGGCCTACGTCTTATGGGGTCTTGTATGACAGTAGGATCTGGCCAGTCGGGTGTCTCGTTTCTCAGTACGTCCGTCCTGTACTGCGAGCTACTGTCCACTATCACCGCGACCGATTCCAAGTGTTGCACCAAAGGACCCTCGCCTTTGAGGTAGAACAACGGCGACTCCGAGGCGAACGCCACGGTGTGGCCGTCCACAACAGTTATACCCGGTAACCGCTTGACATCTGAGGATGTCGTCGTCAGTCGCAGAAAACGCCACGCGCCCAAGCTAGTGGTGACTTTCCCCGGGAAAGCGTCGACCTGTTCAAATTCAAACACCGGTCCTAGGGTTCTGGAATACGCTGCCCGAAGCAGCTCTTCTTCGTCCCCGCGAGGCAATAGGCCGCAGCCGTTGTAGAATTCCGAGCAGAGCAAAGGCGTCGGGTTGCAACATCTCGCGAGTAGCGTGGCCAATCTGTGATCTTGGGCGCATAGGAAAGCGCCCACCGTGTTGGCTCGCAACATGCGAGAGTTTGTCTCGTCCGTGCCCCTGGTCCATACCGACGCCCCCCTGTGCCTACTCAGGATTATCAGTCTATACGAGGGAAGGCAGTTGACCCTGCAACTCTGAGCCAAATGACTAAGAAGCGCATACACTGGATGAAGCCGGCCTCTACCGTGCACCACGAATTCGTAATCGAGCACGATGTCCCCTACTCTCATGTCGGGCACGCAGGGATGCACCGATCTGTAGAAACACGTCAAACACGCACTGACGTCGAAGTTCCTTTTAGCGCCCGCCGTTTCGGTCACCCTGACGCAGTGTCCGAGTAACACGGCCTCGTCCAAACAGGCCTCGTACGCGCAACCGCACTCGCCCACGGATCTGTCGGCTCGGGCCATCGCGTGCCGTCCCGGTTGGGACTTACGGGACAGGTGGAGTTTGTATTCGGCTAGAGGAGACGATAGCAGCTCCTCTTCCTCGATCCTGTCGCGGTCCGAGTCCACGGCGACGTGGATCAAAGGGAAAAACTCACCGTCTCCTATGACGGCTTTCTCCTCGCGTACCCCCGGAGGTTTTCGTCTCTTAGCCGCCACGATCCATGACATCGTCTCTCGTCGACACGCCGACGGATCGTCGCATTCTTCCGTCTCTACGTCAAATAGACATTGTTCGTATTTCGCGTGCGCAGACTTGAATAGGCGTACGAGTCTTTGTTCCTCGTAGCCTCTGGCGGTGTCGCTGCATATAGCTTGTTCGATCCTGGACATCGTCACCTCCGGCGGGCATTCCGATGCGGTCTGTTGCGCCCGCTCGTACGGGGATGACGGGGAATAATTTAGTTGAAAGAAGAAACCCGTTTGCTCCATCAACGGAGCCGGTAGGCCGTCGGCGCGACTCCCGTTGAGTTCGATCACACACAGGTCGTCGCTTAACACCGTGTCTTCACCCAGCCATTTGGGTCTTGGAACGACCCCCTTTGTCCGAGGTATGTGGAGCACAGCTCTCCCGCTCCCGTGCTTCTTGTGAAACACCCCACACGCTCTCAATATCTTTACGTTCAAAAGACCCAATGTGCGTACACCAACGGTCACACGTGCAAAGCACTTGCTGTCATCAACACCATGGCCAAATAACACACAGTGTCCCGTCGGAATCATGTGCGATCCAAATCTCAGCTTTGTTGTTGTCAAAGGTAGAACGCGATCCGACGCTCTGTCCTCATCGCGATCCGTTGCCCCCTGAGCGTGTTCGGCCGTTGTAGTAGTAGTAGTAGTAGTAGTAGTAGTAGTAGTAGTAGTAGTAGTAGTAGTAGCGTCTCCGTTTTCTTTGCCTTCAAAGTACAGTGCTTCTTGTGCGTCGAGCAAACCTTGCTCTATGTCAGGTGCCATTGGTCTTTCGGTACCCGGCACATGCAGTCTCACGGTCGAAACCAAAGGCCTGGGGTTAGCGGATAGCATCTTGCGTAGTTTCATCAAGCTCCCGTGCGATTCCACCCTTAGTTCAAACGTACTGTCGGTAGGCAGGACAAACGAGTCGGATAACGACAGATAAGTCGCCGTGATAACTTTAGCTTCGTCTAACTCTACATTCCAGGCAAAGAGAAGACCAGTCGGAGTGTTTGACAACTCTGTGTTGTCGTTCAGAGTCAGGCCTCTGAACGCAAGAATTGAATACATGATAGCAATGCAACTGGGAATCTCCAATCGTTTCTGGGTTACAATTGACATAGAGCCTGGCAACAGGCACACCGCGTGGTCAAACGCATAACCGCGAAACCCACGGCGTGTTGTTGGTGCTACACGATTGGAAGGTGTAGCTGGGAACACGCGTAGCGTTGCCACTTTAGCCGATGTGCCGTTGGTACACGTGGGAGCGTCACCGCTCATCTGCGCAGTGGATATAGCAAGCGGAGGCACGCCCGTGACTCCTCTGCGTATCACAAACGAAGAGTAATTGCACGAAAACCATTCCGTTACACAACCCTCGGGTACGACAGAATCAGGGCAGTCTGCGGTCCGGTTCGTTTCCAAACAAGTGTCCTTGGGCACGACGATGACAGCGTCTCGTAGTATGTGTCTCAACACTACAACTAGCTCGTTTTCGGCTACGATCGAGAATCCCGCCGGCACCCTGACCATTTCCTCTAAACACATAAGGCCTCTCTGTACACTCGACGCATCCCCACGCCGACATTGATCGACGTGCCCTATGTTTGGCTTAACTAGGGTGTTGTCGGCAGCCCGCAACGGTTGTATGCTTCTCAGGTCCAAATCTCGTACTCCTTCTGGTATGTTGCACCGCAGCGTGAAAGCGCTCCCGAGCTCCGGATCGCCTAGGGCCAAAGCGCACAGTGTCCGAATTGTATCGGTTCGACAAGAGCTGTCAAACACCAAACACACCGACGTGTTCCACGAGGCCACCATCATATACAGACACACGCCGTCTGCGGTGTACACGAACTCAGAATCCATTTCCAATCCACGTATGTCTTTTTCCTTCACTGTGAAATACGCATCCCACGAGATACCGACAGACGGCTCGTGAAGGGACCGATGCGAGCCGTCACATAGGACCAGAGACAAAACCGCTCGATCGGCACGCTTCACAAACGCCGCATTGTCAAACAGGACTGTGCTCTCCTCAAAACGAGCGCATTCTTCACACGATAATTCTCTGGTTTCGTAAGGATCTGCAAAGTTGTGAAGTCGCACAATGCGCCCGCGGTCATCCGCCACGGTGTGGGTGCTGCGGGCCGTTCTCGCTTCGTACAGCAGCAATTCGTCGCTAGAGAGCACGGAGCTAGACGAGCGTATGTGTTTGCTGACATAGTCATCGTAAAATATTTTGCATCTAGTTAGAAACCTCGCCATCCAGATGGGATCTAGCTTAGGGTACACGGTGTTATTTGGTCCAAACAAATGTGACAACTCTTTGTCGACAAGCTGTAGCTTGCCTCGCTTTAGGCACGTGTACACATACGTTATGTATTTATCATGCATACGAGGCGGCCGTTTGTGGGGTCTGCCGTTGTGAATGATCACAGAGTTGTGTTTCGTGTCCTCCGGCAGGTTATCGCTACCATCATGACCGAACCTACGGGCGTCTCCGCTTCTCTTTGGAAGCGACATGCTGATTTCGACTACTCCGGGTCGCTGCGACCCTTGCTGTCTAGTGCAATTGATGCTGTGTTTCATAAATACAAATTAGCGGTTGAGGAAACCGCAGTGTCAATAACAGACGGACAATCGCCGGAATGCGAAGAGTCTATGACATTTAGCAACCAAGGGTCTGCTCATGATGTTGATGTTGGTGATGATTGTGATTATGATTATGATGACGATGATGATATGAGTTCAGCTGAATCACACGGGCAGCCAAACGCAAGCGGACCGTTTCTCAATTTTGATGACAGCGACAGCGACGTAACCATGACCATCTCGCCATCCGAACTGCATCATCAGCCGGACAAAAGTGTGGATCGGGACGTTGAGATCGCGTGGCAGCCTGCTAAGTGGCCACCAGCCGATTTACATAACACCTCTAGCTACCACAGAGAGCGCAAGTCAAACGACGAAGTAGCGTGCCACCGGTGTAAGGCCTACGATGCTCACTGCAAATCATCGGCTGAAAAGTACAGGAGGACGTTAGACAACTACACGAAAACCGTTTCAGAACTCATGGCGGGTTTCAAGAAAGTCTTGGAGAGATACCCCGAGCTCAAAGTAGACTGTAGCGATGAGCGTCTGTACTACATGGTGCAGGCGGCCTTAGGTCGCAATAACCTAGTTCGAGAAATGGTACGCTTATCCGCGACGAGAGCTGCCTGCTCGCCAAAGTCCTACGGCGAGTCTACGACGGCTGACATCGCCGCGGTACACGATGCCCTGAACATCTGCTACAACGACGCAGATGCGCTCAGGTTGATATTAGACAGATACGCTGATCTGTATGTGCGATACATACAAGTTTGGCGCGAAATGTGCGCGAAGGTGTCCAAAGACATCACGGTGATGGAACTGTTGAATTACACCGAGGGAAGACCCGGTGTTGAACACGGAGAACCCTGGTGTGAAGCCAGAGCGTACATACGCCGCATAATCGACAGGTCGAAGCGCCTGGCGCCGCGCTCTGTGGCTGATTACTGCGCTGAGAAACTGAACGCTCTGAACCTCAAATTGACACGCGTTCCCCGGGACCAGGGTGTTCACAAAGAGGATCTCGAAGTACTGCTGGAAGACATGCGACAGAGACTGGACCTGGATGCGAAACAATGCGCCTCGGATTCTCACATGTCTGACCTGTACTTGGACGTTCGGAGCGACCTCGCGGTACTAGACACGTTAGTTGGTGTGGGATCGCTCTCTGCCAAGACGCTGTTACACGAGAGACATTTGCTTGTGTGTCAGATACGCAAATTGGTGAAAACTCAGGGTTGCGTTCAATTCCACTGACCGAAATGCCGCAGTGGAAACGCGCCCTGTGAGTGGAAGTGCGAGCGGTACTGGAGATCACGTTACCGACATGTACTAATAACCCCTCTGTTGTATATGTGATTGTTTAAGGCAACGATATCATGGACAGTCAGTGTGACTACTTGGTGTTGGATATACCTAAAGGGCCAAAGGAGGATGATGATGATGATGATGATGTGGATTGTGAAGTATGCAAAGAACCGATACGACAAGGGTTTTACGAATGGAAAGGTGGGGCGATATGCGTGTCGTTGGACCAAGCCACAGCCGGAGCCATGGTACCCTACGTAGATGCGGGGATCAGCGAGCACGCTTCTGGTGAGGCAGTGGCGAAGTCATCCACCACGGCCGTGTGGTACGTGGCGGACAGCACTGTGGTTGAATTGAAAGGGGACATACATCTACAAGACATACCACCCAACGGCACCTGGTTGTCATCGCCCGAGGAATGCTTGCGTTCGATTCTACGGCTACGGGGCGCGTATTTGGCATGCATCGCTCTGCCCGAGCTTAACAGAATGGTGATAGAGCAGAAGAACGACGACGGATTGCTAGGCTTGATTCGCGACTACTTGGCGGACACTGACAATTTATCCTGGGCCGTGGATTTGTTCGGTGCGTTCGCATGCGATGCCATGCTGGCTCCCGTGCTGCATGTGATCTTGCGATCGAGCTGGGTGAAGGAACGCAAGGACACACTGGACACTAACAACGATCTCAAGTTAGGTTGGGCGCAAGAATTCTACGACTACAAATGCGTTGCCAAAGACGCCAGAGGATGCCCGATGTTCACGCATCTGCGTGATTGTGGAGACGCGTGCGGCAACGAGCACACGGCGATCACACGCCTCGTGCTCCGCTCAATGAGACTGTCGGGTTACACGCCTTGGTCCGCTGTGCATGCTGTCCGCGTAGCAGAGGTTGCTATAGCGAAGGTAAAGTGTCGACTGTGCAGAGCTCGTCTTCTGGCCTCCTGTGCGTTTCTAATAGAGTGTGCCGCCGTAGAAGCGTCTGGGGAAGGCGATTGGCTTGTGCGAAACGAAGCCGTGATAGAATTATGTTGGATTCTGTACGGCATAAACTTTGGAGAGTGCCCCGGGTCCGATGATGAAAACTTAAAAAACTGGGCCCTGGCTACGGTGGCGCATTCCGTGGGATACCATGTGTACAAGCCTCGAGAGCAACAGGACGCAGAGGCCCTGGTGGTTATGTTCGCAAATGACCACGTATCTACGAGAGCACGCGAGATGTCCGACGAATCGCCGCTGCCGCCGCCGCCGTCGTCGTCCAGTCAAGCGTACGAACCCGACCACGAGCTCGAGAGTAAAATACGCGCAAACGCTAGATACTCCACTGGCGAGAAGCTGTCGCGTCGCACAGATAAGGTAACGGAAGAGTTATACGCCGACATATCCACTGCAGTGGATGTGATGGACGTGGCTCCGATTGCCATGGAAGCCAGAGCGCAAGACCCGGAGGACGTGACTTTAGCCATTCTGTTGTGTTTCCCCAGAGTCGCGGAAAACGCGATAGATCAACTGACGTTCGAGCCGCCTGGGAGAAAATGCTACACGACGGAGTTGTGGCCCGTGTTTGTGAATTCCACCAGGGCTTGTTACCAGTTATTTAGAGCGCTGGCCATTCCGGTCGCCCCGAGCCCGGCGTACTTACTTGAACTGTTGGCCAGGGGCTGGAGAGGCCTACCCGAACGCACGCTGCAACGGTTCCTGCCCATGACAGCAGGCCCGTGTTGGCACGTGGATCGCAAACACTACGACGTTTACTTCTTAGGTCCACTGGGGAATCTCGTGTCGTTGGGGGTGATGACGGAGAGCGACAGAGGGGCGATCGTCGAAGCGCTTCACCGCGGACTCGTGCCCTGCTTTGCAGGTCGAGGCGATAGCTCGTGCGATCGCCTCTTGAGCTCGACTTTAGCGCTGAGCTTTGCCGCGTGCGGGGTCACGGCGCTGTCTCGGTCTAGCCAGGCCGTCGCCTCGGCTCTTGCGTGCGACTTGGTCTGCGTTACTTCGGGAGGACTGTTATATTTCGCGGCTTGGTATCTCATGGTGTATCTATCGGCTATATACGCTCACCCGACGTTACGGAGCAAGTTGTTACAGTCGGGGTCCGACGCCGACAAGTGCCTGTGTCGCACGTTTGACATTTCCGACGCGGCCGACTCAGTCGTGGAGTACAGGAGCGGGGAAATGTCAAAGGCCACGCGCTTGGTGTTTCGGGACATGCTCGCCGAACACACCCGCCTCAGACTGGTGCAGCTTTACGTGCCCGAGATGCTGACACAGCTGCCTTACGTACGTCGCACGGCCCTGCTACCGGCAACCGTGAAGATGGCTATAGAAAGCAGAGACCGTTGGTTCGCCGAACATCACGGCCGAGCCAGTCGACGCGAGGCCGATGCTACTACGGGGCCTAAGTTCGAGTACCTGGGTAACATAGCGTACGGTCTTCACAGCAGCATTAAGGGCAAACTGAGCGCAGACACAATTAGACCCGTGGCGACGTCGCTGGTGGACGGCACCGTCCGAGACTTTGATTTGTGGTGCGATTCGCTATTCGTGTACAGTAGTAGTACGGACCACGGTGACACAGAAGAATCGCTCCGTGGCACACTGGAGGACGGTGACACTACTTTCACGGATGTTGCAGAATCAGTCGACGAGGGTCTCGTGTCGACACCGGACAAGCCGATCGACGAGACGACAAATTCAAATACAACCACCAGTGAGGAGACTACACATCAACACGATGTTGACGTCGAGGTGGACATGTTGACAATGGGTGTAGCTAACCTTAGTGTGTCCCAGGGCGTCGTACCAAGACAACACTGTGTATGCAAGGGACTTGTGGTCGACAGCGTCGAGAATCTGGGGTTTGACGAGGAGGACGCGTTCTTGGCGAAGCTGGCCCCTGCGAACAAAGAGGAGTACACAGTAAATGACGATCCCGTGATAAACAATCCCTGCATGACAAACATAGGTTGGACATCATACAGTGTACGGGGGTCCAAGGACCACCACGACGTGAACGCCGACAACATTTATCCATGGTTGATACAAGCGTTATGGGTGCTCACGACTAAACGGTCCCATGCTACTAGCGAGCCCAGGACACCAGAAACGCTCGCAGTTATGGTACATTTGATAGTGAAAAGACTCCCAAGTCAACACAGTACGCTTTCGGTGTGCAACGATATTGTGCAACTGCGTGAAATCTGCGACAGAGAGCGTGAGTTTGTCCCTATAACGGCTATAGTCGGAGGTATGTTTGGGCTGAACATCCAAGTGATCGCGCACGGAAGCGAATACAACGTGTTCAATCCGCACTATGTAAACCGGCCCCACGGTGCGTTGCATTTGACCCAGCGCGGTTGGTGTGTCATCAGCGATCAACCTACACCACGGGGATCGATACCCGTGGGTGACACCTTGAAGGAATATCTTCGCTTGAATGACATTGCAGTGAAACCGGTGAAAAGCGACGGGTACTGTGGATTTCACACCGCTTCGGTGTTATTGGACCTGGGGCTAGAATGTTCATTCGAGGCACGAGATATATTGGTACGAAAAACGGCGGCTCATATCTTTGCGCAAAGAGCGCAGAACCGAGAATTTACAGTGTACCTTAATGACAATAAAGTCGACGGTGAAAATGCTTTGTACACTCTGCTTATGACACCGGAGAGATGGCTTTCGGTGGATGAAGTACATTTCATCTTATTAGCCCACGGGAAAAACTCTCTGTTCATAACAAAGAACTCATACCCTCTGTACAGCGATGAACATGTTTATTTCCACATTGACAATAATCATTTCCAACCTATTATTAGGGCAACAATGCCCTGAGCGGTCCTTGAATGTACAATAAAAAAAAAAAACCAAGCACTCGTAGACATACAGCAAATGTAATCTGTGTGTGTATAATAAAGAACCCTTGCCCTATGTACAGAGATGAACATGTTCATTTTCACATTGACAAGAATAAAAATCACTTGTGGATATATATATATATATATAGCAAATGAAACCCAGTGCAGCAGGGACTAGTTGTGGCACTCATTAAAGCATTAAAGCAAACACACAGGCGTGCACGCGCATAAATTGGCATTCATATATACATGTACTGGTCAAAGTGAACAGGGAGACAAATCAGTCGTAATAAACACTGTGACGTGTGTTCATATAGTCAACACCGCAGTTCAATGCGTGCACGTAGCTATGATTGCGCTCAGTGTCAGGGACGGGCGATGCGGGTTGGGGAGGTTGCTCTGTTTCGAGGGAAGGTGGTGTTCGTGGTAGCGACACGGCATCTGCTCTCTGGCGGGATGCTCGTGCTTGTGACACGGCTGGGGTCGGTGTAGAAATTGACTTGCGGGGGGCTCTGCTTTTGGATGGTCTTGGCGCAGGAAGCTGTCTTTGAGCAGGAGCGGTTTCGTTGGGCTCACGTGCAGGAATCCTCGTTGTGGTCGAAGAACGACGCCGTGTGGTCAAAGAAGAACGTTGTTTATTTTTCGATGAATGTTGTGGGATCAACGTAGGCAGTGGCAGAGCGTCCGCTGCCTGTACCGGTTCGACTATTATGACCTTGTTCCACTTGACGTACTGATTGTGTATTTGCACATGAAACGGCGCAAACGGTGCAGACCGGCAGTTTGCCGTCGGTACAGTGAAAGGCTGATATGTTTCGCATTCACCCAGGAGAGACAATATGTGCACGTCCCGCACGTCTTGCTGTGTTAACTGCTCATACATACTATAGAAAACCTCTATGTCGCCATCGGGAACGTCGTTTTCGTAATCGTCGGGCAGGTTTTCCCACTGAGGTACAAATCGGTCGAGGTCTAACGTTCTGAGCGTGTCGGTGATGGCACGCACACCACCCGGCACTGGCGCAATGGGACTGTCAAAGTCCTCTTTCGCGTTCTTGCGCACGCAGACCTGCGAAATCAGTTTGGACGTGATGTGATCGAGCAGACATGCCAGCAAATCCACTTTGAAGCGCGCGCCGTCTCTCCATATCCTACCAGGGTGTAGTCTCAACAGGGGAAACCCGAGTATACTCATTGTGAGGATTTGTGCTTTGATAAGACAAGTGGTGACGTGGTACGCCAGCGTACACTTTTGGCTGTCGGTCATATTTGCCAATCCGTCTGGACTCCCTAAATTCCATTCGCCCACATGCTCCCCGACAAAGGCCCCGGTGACGCCTGTGTCCGTGAAGGGCATCTTCATGAGGTGCAAGGCGAATGTCCTTGCCACAAACGGGTGTATCTGCAACCGCGTGTGCATGTCCAGTACAGTCTCCAATAACTCTGCGTCTTCGGAGAAAATCCTGTGGATCAAAAGCCCGGCGACGTTCTGTGTAGTCAGTACGTGGCCCAAGTACAAGGCTTCTGTGCTCTTGATGTCGAGAATGGAATCTATTCTCATGCCGATCGGGAATTCGTTGACGTGTAGACACACGTAGCGAAACCCCCGCTCGGGTGGCTTCGATAGATCTACTGCGTAGTATACCCTAGCGCCCGTCTTGCAGTTTATTGTCACCGATGGTATATCCGATCGTGTGTAGGTGAATTCCTTCGGACGGGTAAATTTTCTCGTCAGTCTAGAACATACGTATATGCCCATAATGTAGTTCGAGTTGATATCCTCGACAGCTGTTCTGTAAACATCGGACGCCTGCTGAGCGTTGGCATCGCAACCGTGCGTGCAAACGACTTTCTCTAAGCCCACGGTGGGGTTGGTTTGAGGCGTGTCGGGGGTTTTCCTTAGCATTAGCTTAGTGGCATAGCCTTTGTGTTTCTGGATCTCGAAGGCTGTCGTGAAAGCCATTGTGAAGTAGGGCGAGTGCGTCGTCCCGTAGCGTGCATCGTTCAGGTGACTGTACTGCACTCCGTTAGACCTCCATTTTGGCACTTTATCTAAGAACCTCAGATCGGCTTCGGTTGTAGCACGCAGTACTTCTGGCTCGTCCGATGTGTATTCGCTTGGGTACAGGACACTGTCAGGTAGTTCGATCGCCGATGCGTCGTCTGTCGGCAGTGGATTTCTTTGGGCGCGCCGTGCACTGTCACCGCTCACAGGGCTCTCGAGTCGGACGTCATGTACGGCCTGGGTTGGCTGGTCGTCTCCATGACTCGGACCCGCTGGCGTGTCATCGCAACCACCCATCTGCTCACACTGTGGCGCCACCGTTTGCTTCTTGCGTTTGTCTGTGTTACTCAAAGCCAATATGTCACAGTCTTCGCCATTTCTAACATGCATTTTGTCGGCCGCTACATTGGGAAACAAGCTCGAGATCATGGTGTTGACATCAAAAGAGGTTACATCGTAGGGGTCTACCTCCTCGCCGTCTACCTCCTCGCTGTCTACCTCCTCGCCGTCTACCTCCTCGCCGTCTACCTCCATGTTCAGCATTGGAGCAACGATGTCGTAGGAATGATTTGTGGCGTTGTGCAGCATCAGCGTGGAAGCGTCTATAGTATCGAGATCCTCGATGTGTGCCATCAGCGGATATCCAGCGTTTAAATCATCGACGTCCGCCAGCGAGGTCCCAGTGTCGAACAAGCGGCTGTCGAATGAAAAGCTGATGGAATGGCATGGCTCGCTCGGGACAACGTTGTCCCCTATACTTGGAAATGTGATGTTGTGGGTGTCGTTGTTATGGGGAAAGTTCATTAGCTCTATGATGATGGGCTCATCGGTGTGCGTTTCAACATAAGACATTTTAGGTCGAGCGCTGCCGTTGTCCTGCGGATCGCTGCCGCTGTCAGGAGCCAAGGGCCTCTTACCGGGTCCGTGGTAGGCATTATTACTAGCTTGGCTACGACGGAATTCATGTCGGCGTATTATCATGTCGTTGGGCATAGACACACACATAGCATTCACTGTGAGTGCACTTGCCAGTCCTCTGAAACATTCTAGCACTCTTGTGCCAGGCCTGTGGATCGGCGCGGTGAGAGATCCTTCAGATGGCACGGTTTGCTTCGGTGGTATCTCGATGACGGTGACGCGGACAGGTTCGGTCAGGCCGATCTCCGACAGCCGATCTCTCATAACGCTGTCGTCCGTCACGCTGTCGCCCAGCCAGACATAGCCGCCGTCCACTATCGACATGCATCGGACGCCAAACGATTCGGGTTGTAACGCGTCCCAAGTGCTCAGATCACGGAAGCCTTCTTTGCACAAGAGTAAGAACTGCGACTCGATAGTATCGGCACTGTCCGACGCGTCACTACTCCACCAACTGTCCACTGCACTCTCGACATCACCGGTGAGGGGTAGCAATATCTGCACCATTATCCCACAACAGGCCTTCCTCAGGCTCGTCTCGTCCGCCGCACTGTTTACTGCCCTGTACATCTTATTCATACAGACATAGGGTAATAGAGACACGACGTCCCACGTGCGCGTGTTCACTAGCAACGTCTTGATCAAGTCTCGGTGGGTAGCATACAGTTGCCTGGGAGGCACTGTGTTTTTCTCGTAGATATCTCTGAAGCAGCCCAACACGCCCGCGGCAACCCTGTGCCTGGTCACGGGTAGAATGGGATTGTCGTTACAGTGTTCCGGCGACAGCCACGACTCGAGAGGAATCCAGATCTCGTGTAGTGATACAATTGCACGCAGCGACAGCACGGTGCAGTCCACAGACTCCTCCAACACCAGCGAGTCCAGCCTGGGGGCGAGCGGTTTGCAACACGGCAGCGACATACCTAAGGACTCCCAATCTCTGGTGTTGTACGTTGTCACAGTGGCGTCCAAGACTGTATTGATGTGAAGCTTAGGCACGGGTGTCTGTAGCGAATACACGACAGAGTTGTCGTTTGCACGTGCGACGCTTTGTAATGTCGGAGACGAACATAGCGGAGCGTTGTACGCGTCGTCCTCGCACCACACGTCGCGGCATATGCACGCACTCTTGACAAACGAGTAGAGGGGCTCCGGTGTTCTATCTGCAAATTTGTCGTGTACAGGGTTCCACGTGCCGTGGGTTGTGGTGTTGGGCATTTCAAGATAATAAGGGATCTTGAGATTCAGTACCTTAGAGCTTTGTCGGTTCGTGTATCTCCACCACAGCTTTAGGAAAGTGATATCCTTATTCTGTCTATCGTGAAAGGTCAATGGCGTCTCTCCGTGCCCGTACTTGCTGTAGATGACAAGCACCAGTTCCTGCCTGCTCGCCTGATCGCTGTGTAACACGTGTCGTTTGTTCTTCACTGACCCCAGAAACAACATCACAAAATATGGCGTGTGGTACACAGCTAAGTGTTCCAAGTGTTTCAGAGACAACTGTTCCAAATCCGACATCTCACACCACGGTCTTCCGTTCTCGATCCCGTAGGCGACGGTTCCGTCGGCGGTCGGGGCCATTGTCACGCCATTGCACAATGCGCATCGATTGTCAGTGGCTACCCCGGGAAAAAACACACTCAATTTAAGTTGACATTGATGAGTGCGACACGGTTTGTCTTTATGAATGTAGCAGAAATCACGATACTGTCCATGGTCATGGCCGCTGACCGCGGCGATGTATGACTCCTGGTAATAGTACAGATGGTTGAGAGCGTCTTGGGTCGTTTCGAAAGTCACGTCGTTGTGCAAGGCTCCAGAATGCAGCGCTTTGGCAATGCGCTTCCACTCTGTAACACCATAATCCTGTTGAGCCATGACACTGTCCTGAAATACAAAGCATGAAACAGTATGGACTAGATGATAGTGTGCTTTATAAATAGTGTATAGTGCTACCCCAGTCTTTGCCTGATGGTGTACTACCTCAGTCTTTGTCTGATGGTAGCCCCAGCAGTGGCAATTTATTCACACACACACACACACCCACACACACACACACACACACACACACACACACCCACACACACACACACACACACACACACACAATTTCCAAACGAAGGAGACAGCTTAGAGTATCGCACAATACGACGATCAAAGCCTGAACATGTTAAGCGAAGTGTCTGCGTCTGGTACAGTGTGACACAACATCATCTTGTACTGAGCGGTCTCCCAGTGGTAATACAGTGTGTGCTGAACGGCAAGGCCTTGACAGTCAGCGGCGTCTGTTTTGAGTGTCCATTCGATCAAGTCTGCCTTCATCTCATCTGTTATGTTCACGTCTGCGTATCTATCGCCACAAGTGTAAGGTGTTGGATGACACGAACCCATTGAGGGTAACGTGTACCAGACGTCGAGCGGTTTACCTTGACAAGGCGAGCCCATCCTGCTTCTAGGGCCCGTAACGTGGCCGATTGCGGCCGTAGCTGTGGCTAAATCGCCGGTGAAATGTGTGTGTGTGAAAAACGACATGCCGGCGCGAGGAGGCTGCGGTAAAACGCCGGTGAATGTGTCCATGTCCACTAGTATATACCGGACTCCGAGAGTTTCGGCAGTGTAGTCTACCATCTGCACGTCCGAGGGCAATTCGTTGGAGTGGCCAAAGAGCCAACTCAACACTTTGCATTCTGTGTTCTGTACATCGCCGTTGTGGTTAGACCATAAGATGGCTTTCATGCCTTTGATCCTGGGTATGGCGTGGACGCATCTCGTTCTGGTGTCGAACGCCTTCCACCGTAGGTCTAACACATACATCCTCTCTGTCCTGATGGCCACTTCGTAACGCTCGGAGGCTGACATGTATCCGGGTGGATGCACCGACTCCACGATACCCAACGCTGCGGCCTCTCCGAATATCCTATTGCCGTACTCGGGCGTGAGCCTACTCTGTTTGCGCATCACAATGTACATGGCGCTGTAGTTATCGCAGCCCGGGAACATGTCAATCGTTATGGCGTTCGGCAGCTCGGGGTCGACGGCTGTTCGGTTAAGGTTGAATTGTTCAATCACAGCTACGGGTCTGTCCACTGTGCAGCCAAAGTGCGTAGGCCTTCTTCTGTACACGTAAAGCCCCGGAGGCAGCCACTTGGATCTCTGTATCTGATACACAACCACAGCGTCGCAACACTTGGTGTAGTCCGTGCTGCGATGGTTCAATATCCATCTGTACGCTGTGACGACTTGGCTCATCTCGAAGGCCCATAGCGGCCTGCCTCCGGATCGCGCTCGATATGCTGCTGCTCTCGCGGAGACCCGGTCGTGTCTCACGTGATCGACTCGTCGCACTATATCACCGGCTTTGCCGTCTGTACGCTGATCACAAGGACAGCGTACCTTTGCCGAACCGGAGGTCCGCTGCAGCAGTACGTGTACGCTGTGAGCAAAGTTGAACCTGTGATCTGAACACGGGGCCACCGACATCATTTCAGTCAGACGGAAGCCTTCCGCCCCGGGGACGTAGACCATGTCATCTATCACAGGCATGGGCTCCAGCGACAGTGCTTTGAATAGAGCACAGCAAAGCCCTCGGTTCGCCATCGAAAACGCTTCGTTGTCCGCGACTCGGGTTCCAGAAGAGCTGCTGAGAGATTGCGAGACGAAACGCAAAGACGCTCTGGTCAGGTCTGTGTGCAAAGCTACGAACCTGTACAGGCGCGTATCTACGACGAGCTACAAAGACACGCGGAGCGGCCGACTGGGTAAACCCGGACACAAAAAACACAACAGCAATGACTCGAAGTGCCTAGTGTGTCGGGTGACCTTGGTGAAAAGCAGCAAAGACAGACACAGAGCAGGCGTCAAGCTTCGGTGTCCCTGCAACGTGAGAGTTTGCAGCATGTGTTTAGGAGGCAATCCTACATGGTACTTAAGTCAGCCGCACTTCACGTCGTGTGAGGTCATGTCGCGCTTTGTGTGCGGGATATGCTCGACCTTTCAGGATGCTGTGGAAAAAGTGTGCTGTCTTTGGCTCTGTGCCGGATGCTCGGCCGGGCGTAGCGCGGGCGAGCCTTGTGTCAAATGTTCACGAGAGACTACACGCGGCAAGCGTCGTGAAATGTGCACGTTGTGGCCAAAGACGAGATCTGCGGCGGACTGCCCGGCGGATGACACACGGCGCGTTTGCGACGTGAGCAAAGTGGACCGTTATAGACAGGAGATCAGACATCGTGTACTGCGCAAAGTGTCGCAAAGCAGACACATTTCTCCATCTGACATCAAAGTATTGTTTCATGACACGCACGCCGCGTCCGAGCCGTGTGCGTGTGATTCCACTCAGGGATCGGCTCTGTGCACAAGCTGCACTCCGGTGCTGACCATAATGGAACTGCTGGCTAAGAACCCCAAGCCCCTGATGGCGTCTCTCGCAGAGAGAGCTATACCGGGTAGAGCCCTCGTTCGACACACGTACAATAGAGACCTGTTACTGCAAATGTTAAACGATCAACGTTTGCCATTTTGTTCAAACGCACATAACTGCAAAGGCATGCTGGTCAGCGCAGCCGACGGCAAACGCCGGCCGCTGAGAGCGTTGATATCACCTCAAGCGTACGCCGACGTCGCGAGGTGTGACAACGACACCGCGAACACATATGGAGCAAGCCCTACGGCTTGCATATTGTGTTTGCTGTTCAACCAGTCGAGCTCTGTGTCACGCATGCTGAGCTCAGAATCACTGTACCTAGAGCCACCGCCAGCTGGACCCGTGTACTATTTCAACATAAAGTTGTCACCTGACGTTGGAATACCACAAGTCGACATTGGAGAATATCACAATTACACAGTGTGCTTTAAAGGCACGGCGTGCTGCTTCAAACCTACATTCTATTACAACTGGAGAGACGTGTTGGCTGCATTACGGATTGACAACGTGGGAAAGGTAACACTCTTACCTGTGTGTTGAACGAAGTGAAGCTCGACGGAATCCTGGGCTTGAACTGGTGTGAACTGGTGTGAACTGGATGAAGCGGTCTCCTGTGTGTGTATTCGAGAAAAAAAATCACAATCAATTACACGGTCTGCTTCAACACTAGGTTTACTAACCTGCTCAAATTTGCGTAACTTCCCTAAACCCAACACCCCCTAGAATTACTGGCTTTTTTATTTTCTGGTGCAAGTCCCGAAGTGTTAATCACCCATGCTGAGATTTTCACAGGTCGTCAGCTTGTTTCTTCTCCGGTTTTTTTGTTGTGCAAACCACCCATTATCCTTGAGGCCTGGCACATTTACATTTGCTCACTCGGAGTTGCTCAGATCCAAGGCAGGCCAAACCTCTGTGTTAAAACTTTCAGAAATGCCTGCCGTATCTATACAAAATATGCCACACATTCACACCTCCCTCGACTCTCAGCACAGATCTTCCATTGTGCCATGCAGGTGCAAGAGAGCTGCAACAGGAAGCGCAGCAGGTTTACCTGTGCGACATGTCAGAAATTCACCTGTGCCAAATGCAGGGATGATGGATACTGGGTCTGCAAACGCTGTAAAGTCTGAAACACTTGGAAATAAAACAGACGTGTGTACCCGTATATTGTGAATGTGTGTCTTTTGCATGTAGGTTGTAACACAGACGTTTGGCCTGCCTTGGATCTGAGTAAACAAATGCCAATGTTACACACACACACACACACACACACACACACACACACACACACACACACACACACACACACACACACACACACACACACAGCAAATCTGGTTCTCACCGACCCACAGCTGTGTTGCCGATGAAGAATAAAGCCAGCTGCTGACCTGTGTGAGTGCTACTATTGTTCTGAAACCATGGGCACGAAGGTCGCGGTACCTGTCAAGACATACGATGGTGATGTGTTCCTCGTTAAAGTATGCCCGAGAGGTACGGGTTGCAATACTCCTATAGATGACATTAACGTCAAGGGACGCGTGGAGCTTGGAATCCACCTCGACCTCTGTAAATCGGAAGCCTACCCATGTTCACTCGGGTGTGACCTCACCTCATTGCCGACCGACATTGTAGTGTCCACATGCAGTGGGAGTGTGCGTTTGGGAGACACGTACCACATTACGGCAAAAGGCGACGTTGTGGTGAACGACAACCTGGACTCGCTTGCAAAAGGCCCAGCTAAACGTGATGAACTGCGAGTGCACCTTAACAAGGACGAACGCTCCTGTGTCGTCTACACTGCCGGCGCGGACCCCGATCGGCGCGACCACGGCGTATGCATTATCGCCTCTAACTTCATAGAACCGAATGGTAGATTGGTGGCCGAAGAACTAGAGGTGATGGAAAGGCCTGGGTACACGAAACTCGAACCACAGACTGGGGTGAACAATGAGGTAGATGGCTCCATGATAGTGGACTTTTACATACGCCCCATCGCCCCGGATTTACAATATGACAAGTTTTGGTTTTCTCTTAACCCTGTGAGCGAACAATGGTTTCAACCTCCAGCTAATGTGAAGACGCGCAGGGCGGGAAGCCCCGATCAGGTCCGTGGGGGGCTGACGATATGCAGAGGAGATGCATCTGTCTTCATAACGGCAACAGGCATGGTTCACCTTAACGGACCTGTGTGGGTGCACGTTGGTACTAGCACCGATCAGGAGAGCCCTGGAGTCAGAACGGTGGTTGTGTTTGAGTGAATGTCTCCATTTTGTCAATGTGATCTCCCGAACATAATTGTACACTGTTGGTCACGGAAAGATCACATCTGTTGTTACTACCCCAGACTGTACATGAAACCAAATAAAGTTTGTCTTGTACGTACTATAAACCGAGTCTGTGAACGTTTTGGTATTACACAGCACACGTACTCCATACATAGCAATGCGTGCACCACCGCCAGCGTCTTGGTTCGCTGATCCTGTACGCATTTCCATTTGCTTACATGGAAACGCTTCATGTACACGGCCCGCGGTAGCGCCCGCTTGGCGTCCGGGGTTGTGGGGCGTACAATACCGGCTACGATGTGCTTATTTGCCAAGGACATGACTGTAGACACAACACAAGTCTGCTACCCTGTGCTGTTCTGTTAAAAAAGCTCCTGCTCTGGGTCGGCTGGCTCGGTGCTGCAGGTCGGTGGCTCCGGTGCTGCAGGTCGGCGGCTCCGGTGCTGCAGGTCGGCTGGCTCGGTGCTGCAGGTCGGTGGATACTCTTCTGCTGTACTACACTCCTCAAGGATATAAGCCTTGTCTTTACACCAACTTACACACACTTACGACCGACTGTCAATACAATGCGTTGGTTTACTGTGATTGCTACTCTTGGCCTTGTCCTAGTGGGACCTGTGTTGGCTCAAACCGCATGGAAATCTCCGTGTCCACCACTGAACTGCAGGCCTCCTGTGTTGTCTCATCTGATCACGGATGGTAGCAGGCGGCTAACAGTGATACACCGGTATGCCCAAGATCATCTGGACTACAGGCCACAGGCTAAAGTGATATCGGAGGTTATATGTGGAACGGAAGAGCACCAATGTATACCTGAATTTGACAAAGACGATGGGACCCGATGGAGTAGTAGCTGGCGTTATGGGGCTGTGAAGTGTGATGTGCAACTCACGAGCCCTGATGCGTTACAACACAATTGCAAGGTACGTCTTAATATAGGTGGCATACGAGAATCAAACAGCCACGTGAATCCGCAATGTGGAGTAAAGATGGCCAGCCCCACTCTGTCCGTGAGTTTCGACGAAGTGACTTTGAGCACATTTTCCACGATTTGGACTGCGGACTACACTGCGGAGATTGAATGGACCGTCACAGGTGCCGATGAGCCGAGTGGGGTGAATACCGTCCAATGTGAGAATGGCAAGCTTTGTGTAGCTCACATTCAAGACCTTGTGACCTCAAACTACACCATTAGAGCACGCGTCCGACAGCAACAGAACACCACAGGCATACTATGGAGCGAGTGGAGCAGGGTTCTATCTCGGTCTGCGGCCTGTACACACCCTGTACGTTTCCAATGTCACAGGGATGCCCGTAGTGGAATCCACTGTGTGTATCGATGCTTTCCACCCACACAGGACACTCTTTCGAGACTGAAGGTCACATGCGGGACTGAAGTCCGTCGGTGTACGATGAAGTCTACACAGCAAGGTCTGGAGTGCACGGCGGAATTTTCCACCGGAGACCTTCTGGGTACTACACAGTGTCACGTTGCGGTGCTGTTCAACTACGCAGAAGCGGACAAGGGCACAATCTCCATCTAATGTGCAACTATGAAAACGTCAATATCAAACCACCCAAGGTTTTAGGCAGATGACAGAGCTGTAGTTTAGGGTAATACTAAAGCAGTCTATACAGGCGTGATACCATTTGATTTGTATCAACAAGATATCATGCTTTTGCAACAAAAGTTACTAACATTTTGCTTGTGCTACTAAATGAAAGTAAAGCATGCTCCTGTCAATGCACGGTGTACAATATACTGTATAACTGTTTGAAATAAACACTTGGAAATAACCACAGATTGTTTGTGTTTCCACACACATGAACACAATCGATCGATCACATCTGCGTTCATTGTCACGCTAGTAGACAGTGCACAATCCTGGTGTCTATGTTGCACACGGTCTCTGACCTCCGACTGTGTATGTAGTACAAACCACTAAAATGACAATAATTACCTTACGAATATATCTCATTGACAGATCGTATTAACAGATGGTATTAACCATACTAAATATGTGAGTATGGGTTACCCGTGACATGTGAACACACGGCTCTTCAGAGGCTCATTCTGTGATTTGTCGACAAGGAGAAATGCCCTTACAAGGACGATGATGGCTCAACATACGTTTTTCAAAGTTTTCAAAAGTACAATGTTGAGATAGACTGCGAAGGAGTGAAATACAGCGGCGTGTTCAAGCCTTCTTGTGCAATTGTAACTGATGCCCCCACCGTCAGCTGTGAAATTGGAACTTGTGTTTTCGAAGCCCGATCTCACGAGCGTTTAATCGACGGCAAGGATGTCACTTATAAATACCGCATCAGATCTGTCCTAGGGGATTGGAGTGATCTACATTCCATCAATGGCCCCGCAACTGGACTTACCGTGGACATCAACGATGAATGCGATCGTCTTATGAGTACACTAGCCGTCGACATTACTGATGTTCGTATGGAAATTGAAGTTTCCGTCTGGTACACAGCTGAAACCGGACACACTCTGTTTAACACTGAAGCTATCTACAAGAAGCACACCTGGCGCCCTTAAACCCAGTGTAACCAAATGTGTAACCAAATGTGTAACCAAATGTGTAACCAATGTATAATCAATGTGTAACCAATATAAACCAATATAACAATAAAAACATTGAAATCAAATACGTCTAAAGTAATTTATTTATATTACAAATCAAACAGAAGTAGTACGAAGTGGATCTGGCGGGCCTCTGTCACCGAGAGAAGTGTTATCTGCGAAGCAATGGCCAATATATGACATAGAAAGTTTCTTGTGATTCATGTTTATTGTGGCACAATGTACAAAGCGGCAATCGTAGTACATAGGAAACATGGTAAGATGTTATATTTGTCATTCCGCGGCGTTGCTGATACACACTTGCATTAGTCCCTTCTTCTGTGTACGTTGTGTTAGTGTGTACATTCAACATACCCTAGGATGTAAGGGCGGCCTCTGCCGGCCGTGCATCATATCAACATACCCGGAGACGGAAAAAAGGCGGCCTCCGCTGGCCGCGCGCCATAGAGCCTGCGCGAAAACGCAGGTATTTCAACTAGGAGGATCTCTGCCTGGAAGGAAAGGCGAGGCTCGCGCGGGTAATGCCATTAGGGCCGCCCACGACAGGGGGGTGCGTTTTTAAAACGCCCCCCTGTGGCTGTATATTTTTTTACAGCGTGAGGAAAGCTTTGGCGTCGAGGCGCTTGTTTCCGCTTAACCCTTGTGCGCCCGCCTGTTCTCGGGGCGTGGGTCGTGGTGACCCCCCGAGGTGTGTGTGTGTGTGTGTGTGTGTGATGATGATGATGAGTGTGTGTGTGTGTGTGTGTGTGTGTGTGTGTGTGTGTGTGATGATGATGATGATCCTGATGATGGTGGTGGTGGCGATGGGGGGTCTTGGTAACCCCCTGGGGGGGGATATGTGTGTTTTATGATGATAGGTTTGGGGTCACTAGGACCCCTCCCGGGGGCATATGTGATGATGATGATGATGATGAAGATGATGATGATGATGATAGGTTTGGGGTCACTAGGACCCCCCCCCGGGGGGGGGGGGGCATATGTGATGATGATTCAATTCAATTCAATTCAATTTTATTTATATAGCGCCAAATCACAACAAAAGTCGCCTCAAGGCGCTTCATAGATACAGAGAAAAACCCAACAATCATATGACCCCCTATGAGCAAGCACTTTGGCGACAGTGGGAAGGAAAAACTCCCTTTTAACAGGAAGAAACCTCCGGCAGAACCAGGCTCAGGGAGGGGCGGCCATCTGCTGCGACCGGTTGGGGTGAGAGAAGGAAGATGATGATGATGATAGGTTTGGGGTCACTAGGACCCCCCGGGGGGCATATGTGATGATGATGATGATGATGATGATGATGATAGGTTTGGGGTCACTAGGACCCCCCCGGGTGGGGGGGGGGGATATGTGATGATGATGATGATGATAGGTTTGGGGTCACTAGGACCCCCCCCGGGGGGCATATGTGATGATGATGATGATGATGATAGGTTTGGGGTCACTAGGACCCCCCGGGGGCATATATTGTGTGATGATGATGATGATGATGATGATGATGATAGGGTGGAGTGGGGGGGGGGTCGCTAGGGGACCACCGTTGGGGCGCTTGTGTTATCACGGCGTCGGTGGCGTCCGGGGAGCGGCGTCGCGGGAAGAAGAAGAAGCGGCGCAGTTGGGACAGTACGTGACGGCGCAGTTTGTACACACGTGCGCTCGGCACTCGCGGCACAGGATCTTGGTCTTGACGTCTTTGCTCCTGGGACACACGCGGCACCTTCGCCTCTTGACCGGAGAGGAGTCGCGTGGCGTAGCGTTGTTGTTAGAGGCTGCCTCGGCGGTAGCGCCTCGGGCCGCGACTCTGCCTCCTCTTCTTCCTCCTCCTCCTCCTCCTCCTCCTCCTCCTCCCGGTCCTCGCGCTAAAGCCGCCCTGGCTTCGAGCATGGGGCGCGCGAGCGCTTTGCCCAGTCGCTCGAGGAAGAGCCGTCGTCTGTTGAGCTTGCCCGGCATCCAGTCGGGGTGAATTTCCCTCCACAGCACGAACGCGTTGTAGGCCGCCACGTCGACCATGTTGTGGAAAAGGGCCACGGGCCACCTGCGGGTCTTTCTCCTGCAGCTGTACGTGCTCACGACCTTGTCCAGGTTGTCCACTCCTCCCTTGGTGCGGTTGTAATGCAGCACCAAGGGCGGTTTCGCGCCGCTGCTGTTGCTGCTGCCGCCGCTGCTGTTGCTGATGCGGCGGCTAGGCCGGGGCTCGGGGCCGGAGCGATGGTGGTAATAACGAGGAGCTGTGGTGAGGAGCAGCACGTTCTTGTTCTTCTTGGCCACGTAGGAGAGGATGATCGTGTCGGGCCCTCCTCCTCCTCCTCCTCCTCCTCCTTCTCGTCCTCCTCTTCCTCCCCCTCGTCCCGCGGAGCCGCCGAGTACCACGGATTCGACGGAGCCCACGGCCCTGCCCTTGACGCAGCGCAGCTCTCTGGGGATCTCGGGTCTGTTCGACCGCAGAGTGCCCAGCACGGTGTGGCCTCTCTCGCGATAGAGCCTATCGGCGAGCTCGCGCGAGGTGAAAAAGTTGTCGCACGTGACGTTGCGTCCCGGAGTCAGTCCCTCGGTGAGGTCCACGACCACTCGAGTGGCCATGCTTTTCGGGAGGGCCGCGCTTGTCGGGCTTGCCGGTGTAGACTTGCATCTTCCACGCGTAGCTGGAACGCGCGTCGCACGCCACCCATATCTTGATCCCGTACCTGGCCGGCTTGCTGGGCATGTACTGTCTGAACGGACACCGTCCTGATGGATGGAGAGAGAGAGAGAGAGAGAGAGAGAGAGAGAGAGAGAGAGAGCGAGAGAGAGAGAGATGTGGGAAAGTGTGGGGGAGATTGGGGCAGAAACGCAAGGAGAAGACATTCAATTCAATTCAATTCAATTTTATTTATATAGCGCCAAATCACAACAAAAGTCGCCTCAAGGCGCTTCATAGATACAAAGACATAAAGAGTCATAGACTTCATAGCTTCATAACTTCATAGACATAAAGAGTCATAGACTTCATAGCTTCATAGCTTCATAGACATAAAGAGTCATGCGAAAGCAGCACAAACGCGGAACCCAACACGAGTATGCAACAGAGCAGCGAGCTAGCCCGTTTTCGTCATTCCCGCTCCTATTCCTCCTCTCTTCCCCCAGTCACACACACACACACACACACACACACACACACACCACATAGTACGTACGTACGTACCTCTGAACGGCACCAGTCTCTCGTCGACGGTGACCTCCGGTCCCGGGCGGTACATGGCGGGCAACCTCGCGCACCACTCGTCCCACACG
Organism: Astatotilapia calliptera; assembly: GCF_964374335.1. Lineage (NCBI taxonomy): Eukaryota > Metazoa > Chordata > Actinopteri > Cichliformes > Cichlidae > Astatotilapia > Astatotilapia calliptera. Next base: position 10,312,491 of record NC_137423.1, on the reverse strand, counting down.
GCTCTGATGGGGGCCAGTTTGTCGTAGCAGCTATCGCCCTCGCCTTCGCCTTCGCCTCGCCCGGCCCTTCTGGTCTCCCTGTCGTCGAAGCGCAGCGCGCTCGAGTAGGCTCGAAAGGTCTTGAGCGGCATCGTGGCTCTGAACACGGACCTGCCGCTCTCGGCGTCCCACAGGCTCTCGCAGGCCTCTCCCCGGGACCTGTACACGCCGGCGAGCACGAGCAGCCCCAGGTAGGCTCGGAACTCGACGCGGCCCATGGGCTTCCATCCGTCGATGGCGGGCCTGCGCCTGCCCGCTTCCAGGTTGGTCATGGCGATCACCGAGTCCTCTATCTCCGGCGGGAAGTAGGCCATGAACGCGGAGGCCTCGTCTCGCGCCGCCGCCACGGCCTCTTCGGTGGGGCCTCGTCCCGGCGGGTCGAGGTCGTCGTCTTCTTCTTCTAATTCTAATTCTTCTTCTTCTTCTTCTTCTTCATAGTCTTTGTCTTCTTCATCGTCATCGTTATAATCATCAGCGAGGACGTCTTCTTCTTCTTCTTCATCATCATTGGCGAGGATGTCTTCTTTTTCTTCTTCATAGTCTTTGTCTTCTTCTTCTTCTTCTTCTTCTTCTTCTTCTTCTTTTTCTTCTTCTTCTTCTTCTTCATCATCATTGGCGAGGATGTCTTCTTTTTCTTCTTCTTCTTCTTCTTCTTCATTGTCTTTGTCTTCTTCTTCATCATCATTGGCGAGGATGTCTTCTTCTTCTTCTTCATAGTCTTTGTCTTCTTCTTTTTCTTCTTCTTCATCATCATCATCATCATCGGCGAGGACGTCTTCTTCTTCTTCTTCTTCTTCTTCTTCTTCTTCCTCTTCTTCTTCTTCTTCTTCTTCATAGTCTTTGTCTTCTTCGTCATCGTCGTAGTCGTAATCGTCGGCTACATCAGCGTCGCGAGTTTCACTGACAGCGCCGCGGCCGCGATCGCGCCCAGGATCATGAACGCCACCTGCAGCGCGGCCGGCGTCGTCCTCTTGCCAAATCTCCCGAGTCCCCCGCCCCGGTGGGTCGGCGCCTGCTTCTTCTTCCTCTCCCTCTCGGCGGTTCGACTCGCCTTGCGAGCCGCCGTCCTGGCAGAGTTGCGACGCCATTTTGTAACCGCGATCGTCTTCCTCGCAACTACCCACCCCATCGTTTTCGTCCTCCTGATCCTCCGAGTGGCTCTCCTCCTCCTCCTCGTCTGCGAGCGTTCGGGCCGTCGGGTCGTCGTTGTCGTCCCCCTCGGCCTCTTGCTCCTCTTCCTTGCTCTCGTCCTCCTCCAAGTTCTCCTGTAGCTGCTGCTGCTGCTGCTGCTGCTGCTGCTGCTGCTGCCGCTGCTGCCGCTGCTGCCGCTGCTCTTGGTCTTCCTCGACCCCTAGCCCTCGATAGCGAAACGTGGCCGGTCGCAACAACGGAGCCACCGGAGCCGACCACGCAGCGTACGCCAAATGCGATGGCGATGGCGACGGTGATGGTGATGGTGAGCGGGAGGAGGAGGAGGAGGAGGAGGACACCGCTGGCGATTGCGATCCGCCTGTACCACCGACCTTAGTGCTCTTTGGCTCCCACGGTCTAGTGCGTGACATTATCTTCTTCTTCTTCTTCTTCGTCTTCTTCTGCTTTCGCCGGGGTGTTTCTCAACCACCTTTTTACAAGACTTTATATCTCTCTCTCTCTCTCTCTCTCTCTCTCTCTCTCTCTCTCTCTCTCTCTCTCCAATCCCATCCCATCCCTATCCCATCCCATCCCCATCCCATCGGGGGGGGGGGGGGGGATCTCGCGACCCCAACCTCCTCCCTCCCTCCGCGGGGGACCCGTATCCCCCGACCCCGCCATCCCATCCCATCCCCATCCCATCGGGGGGGATCTCGCGACCCCAACCTCCTCCCTCCCTCCGCGGGGGACCCGTATCCCCCGAGCCCGCCATCCCATCCCATCCCCATCCCATCGGGGGGGATCTCGCGACCCCAACCTCCTCCCTCCCTCCGCGGGGGACCCGTATCCCCCGAGCCCGCCATCCCATCCCATCCCCATCCCATCGGGGGGGATCTCGCGACCCCAACCTCCTCCCTCCCTCCGCGGGGGACCCGTATCCCCCGACCCCGCCGCTCTCCCCCTGGCGGGTGCATCAGGGTTAAACGCCACAGTGCACAGGAAGTCTTTTTTTCATTCTGTTTTAACTTTTAGTGATGAAAAGATTGATTAACAGAGCAGAAATCTGCCATTTCAAAAGAACATTAAGAAATGTGTAGAGAAAAAATGGGACCATGTGAATAATATTTTATGTTTAAACAGAACTTTTGTTTCCAAAGTTACGTTTGACTGAAACACAAGAAAAAAGTTTGCATTTATGAGCGAAAACCACCAAACCAGATGGACCTGTGCAGGCTGTGAAACCAGTTAGGATCATGTAAATATTACAGTGGTCAGATTTTTCTAAAGACGGCCCCTCCACCACCTCCCCATCTGCAGATTCCAGCTCCGTCAATATGAACTTCCTGCACTAACCCTGTTTCTTCACCAGCAGAAGATTTTCTGCCAGTTTTCTGACTCTAACCCTCATTTGGCTGCTGGATCAGAACTAGTCAGAGGAATGTCTGCCACGTTTCTTTCTTTTTTTTCTCTTCCCAGGAATCGTTTCATGTGGCGAGCCTCCTGCCTGCTCCCTGATCCAGTTTACTGCTTTTCCCATGACATGTTTCCTGACAAGTTTCCCTGTGTGGTTGCAGACGCTGCCAGCATGTGAAGGACGGAGCTTCAGAGCTGAACGAGGCCTCCACGTCCAGGAAAAAGACTCTGAAGTGTTCGGATCTCAGTGTTTTTATTATGGCCGAAACACGACAAAAATTAGAATAAAGCATTTTCATTCTTAAGGACACGAAATATAGGATTTCCCTTCTGTTTCTCGTTATACTAACTGATATTTATCACTTGGAAAAGGCCTCAAGCACACAGAAACTTTCCTGATTTTGTTTTTACAACTAAACAAAATAAAAGGCAAATTTTCAGCAACATATTTTATATATAGTCATGGCCAGTAAAACAGCCATCATTGGAGTGATGTCACAACTGGGTTTTTGGAAATAACATGGGACCTAAAAATTAACCTAGTGGCACACCAAAGGTTTTTAAATTTCACAATGATATTATGTTGTCATGGTTTGGGTTTTTTGTTCTTTTGTAATTCATTTATCAACACTGAGGCTGAAAAACCAAGTAACCAAGAGGCACCAAAAGCTGCAGTTCCTCTAATGTCCAGTAGAGGCGCCACCAGTGAGTCAGTCCTGACTGTCTGGCATGTTAAAACTTTACAGCAGAAATAATAATAATGGATGGCATTTATATAGCGCTTTTCTAGATCCTGAAAGCGCTTTACAATTCCACTATTCATTCACTCTCACATTCACACACTGGTGGAGGCAAGCTACAGTTGTAGCCACAGCTGCCCTGGGGCAGACTGACAGAAGCGAGGCTGCCATATCGCGCCATCGGCCCCTCTGGCCATCACCAGTAGGCAAGTAGGGTAAAGTGTCTTGCCCAAGGACACAACGACCAGAACCGAAAGAGCTGGGGATCGGTCCGGCAACCTTCCAGTTACAAGAAATGAACATGTTTACAGCCTGATTCAAAACTGCTTGATCTCTATAGGTAATTTAATCCATCATAACAACTGTACCACTGAGAATGTTTTTATAACTCACCTGTTTAATTGTATTAAGTCTTAAAGTTTGCATCATTGGGGGCATGGCCTCTTTTACTTAGAGGTGAAAGGGGGACACACGTTGGTGTAGCTGCTAGCTGTCTGCAAGGCTTCACCTCAGCCCATTGAAATCCCTGGACTGGCCCTCTGGACCGTATTTGTGCTGTTGGAGCCTTTTGGGGAATTTTTAATCACCAATAATTTGGCTGTTGTGAGGTTAATGTACTAACAGACCATCCGAGAAGGCTGTGTTCCATTTTTGGTGAAATTCTAGGATTTTATGTAGCTAATGTAGCTGATAACACCTTCTCATCCAAATATGGTCACTTCCACAAAACAACACGTTGGGGAAAATAGTTGGAACAAATCAAGTGTTTGTTTTTACATCTAAGCTGCTCAACATAAAGAAAAACCTGAGGGGGGATTAAATAAACTTAATTCCTTTTCATGCTGTGGTTTCCTCAGTGACTGAAAAACATGGAAATTAATAAAAACATGAGGACTAATGTGCTGCTTTCAGCCAAACATCTCAATTAGCAGATGAATACAAAGGCCAGAAAACTTGTGAGCGATCTGTCGGATGCTCCTTACCAGTTTCCTTTTGTTCATATTAACGCACATAGGTGGTTGTGTCAGAGTGAAACAAAGAAAAAATAAAGACGGTAACCTGGTTTTCACAGGGAGGAAGTGAGAGAGTTGCTGTCGGAGACTGAATTATCCTGTAAGACAAGTGTTAGAGCAGGGAGGGAAATAATTACTGCAGCAGTAATAAGCAGCAGAGTCTTAATAGGATTCAGAGTTTGTTTGGAGCTCAGTTAATGTGTCTATTATTAGAGCTGAGATATTGAATCCACTGCATGTTTTCGGGATAATTGTCTGTGCTGCCTCGCTGTGCTCCAATAATAGGATGTAATAATGATCATCACACTGTGTGGATGAAGCAGGCGTGTAAAGCACTTAGACAAGACATGATTACTGATGTCGAATAGAAAACACACACAGTGACGGCTGCTGCAACTTGTGGAATATTAGCTGCATTTCAACATCAAATTATCTGCACGGCATTGCCAACATTAAAGACGTCCTGTCTCAGAGTTAAGAACTCATCCATGCATTTGGCCCTTATATTTGGGTGTGTGTCTCCTGGATCCAAACTGGAAGCTGGTTTATTGTACTTTAACAAACTCCATGAACCGCAAGTAAACCAGCAGCCTGAGAGTGAAGTGCTCTGTTGGGATAAGGTGGCACTGCGAAGTCTTTAAGATAGGGGTGTGTTCTGAGCCCCCTGCTGTACTCTTTGTACACATATGACTGTGTGGCCACTACCAGCTCCACCACCATCATCAAGTTTGCTGACGACACCGTCGTGGTGGGCCTGATCTCTGATAACAACGAGACTGCCTACCTGAAGGAGATTAGGAATCTGGAGAACTGGTGCCAGAGGAACAACCTCCTTCTAAACGTCAGTAAGACAAAGGAGCTGATAGTGGACTTCAGCACTAAGCAGGAGAGGAACTACCAGACCCCTGTCATCAACGAGTGCCCAGTGGAGAGAGTGGACAGCTTCAAATCCCTCGGAGTTCACATCACGCAGGACCTGTCATGGTCCTGTCACATCAACACCATGGTGAAAAAGGCCCGTCAGCGTCTCTACCACCTCAGACGCTTGAGAGACTTCCAACTGCCCTCCAAGGTGCTCAGGAACTTTTACTCGTGCACCATAGAGAGCATCCTGACGGGAAATATCTTAACCTGGTTCGGGAACAGCACCATGCAGGACAGACGAGCTCTACAGAGGGTTGTGCGGTCAGCTGAGCGCACCATCCGCTCCGAGCTCCCTGACCTGCACTCAATCTACAGCAGGCGGTGCTGGACTAAGGCCAGGAAGATGGTGAAGGACCTCAGCCATCCCAACAACGGACTGTTCTCTCTGTTCAGGTCAGGAAAGCAATTCCGCTTCCTGAAGACCAACACAGAGAGACTGAGGAGGAGCTTCTTCCCGCAGGCGATACGGTCTCTCAATCACACCACCACACAATGCTGACCCACACATATGGTTCTTACACACACACTGAACATTCTGGACATTGTTTTCACTTCATCACTTAAATCACTTTAAGCATATTTGCACTGCACAAGACATAATGTGGATTGCACAACACTGGACATTATATTCTTCATTTCCAGTTAATACTTGTACAGCTGCTGTTATTGTGTATATATTTATTTAGATTTAGATTTCTTCATACATTCTTATATAGTTCTATATTGTGTATTTTGTTATACAGTTATTTTATTTTCAACTTTAATTTATATATTTTATCTTATTCTTCCCAGTTAAATTTACCCTTCATTCTAATTTGTGTTGTACAGTTATTTCATTTTTAACCTTAATTTATATTTTATTCCTTCCTAGTTAAATTTACCCTTTTTAATTTTTCATATTTATTTCCTATCTTATTCATAGCCTTTTCCTTTTTTTTCTTTAGGTCACGAGCAGTTGTCCAAGCATTTCACTACATATCGTACTGTGTATGACTGTGTACGTGACAAATAAATTTGAATTTGAATTTATATGTGAGGAGAAGGATTTGAAATGTATTTCTGGATTCAAGAATGAAGAGAAGCTAATATAGGGGAAATGTGTTCTGTCTTTCCCTGTCAGTCCTACAGATGTGTTTAATGTGCACACTGAAGGAGATATCCTGGTTAAAAAAGACTCCAAGGTTCCTCACAGTGTTTCAGGAGGCCAAGGTAATGCCATCTAGAGTAAATGTCTTGATGCATGCTAAATCATCCAGGTAAGTAAATCCCCAAAGGTTGATACTGTTCATCTGGACATAATGTTTTCATTGGGAGAAACGTTTTGTCACTTGGATGAGTGACGGAACATTTCTCCCACTGAAAATGATGAACAGAATCAACCTTTAGGGGCGTCCAGAGTAAAGCATCTGGTTAGATAGACACCATGTTTCTGAGGTTTTCAGGGTCAAATAGAACAAACTCAGTTTTGTCTAAATTTAGAGAAGAAAATTACAGGACATCAACCTTTATGCCTTTAGGACATGCCAGGAGTTTATAGCTCAGTCACACTGAGGGGAAAAAAGGACATTAGTCTCTTTGAGATCAACAAAAATTGATGGTTGGCTTCTACTGTACTGAAGTTTTCCCAGATGAATGTGCCTGATCCCATCTGCCGGTGGATCACTGACTTCCTGACGGACAGGAAACAGCATGTGAGGCTGGGAAAGAATGTCTTGGACTCCCGGACCATCAGCACCGGCTCCCCTCAGGGCTGTGTTCTTTCTCCCCTGCTCTTCTCCCTGTATACTAACTGCTGCACCTCCACCCACCAATCTGTCAAGCTAATCAAGTTTGCAGATGACACCACCGTTATTGGACTGATCTCGGACGGGGATGAGTCTGCCTACAGGAGGGAGGTTGAACGTCTGGTGTCCTGGTGCAGCCACAAAAACCTGGTGCTGAATGCCCAGAAGACAGTGGAGATTAATGTGGACTTCAGGAAGCACACAGCCCCACTCCCCCCCATCATCCTGACTGACACCCTCATCACCTCTGTGGACTCATTCCGCTTCCTGGGTACCACCATCACCCAGGACCTGAAGTGGGAGCCCACCATCACGTCCGTCATAAAGAAAGCCCAGCAGAGGATGTACTTCCTGAGGCAGCTGAAGAAATTCAACCTGTCAACACGGACGAAGATGCAATTCTACACTGCAATCATCGAGTCCATCCTCACCTCCTCCATCACCGTGTGGTACGCTGGAGCCACTATCAGGGACAAACAGAGACTGCAGCGTGTTGTGCGCTCTGCTGAGAAGGTGATTGGCTGCAGACTCCCATCTCTACAGGACCTGTACACCTCCAGGACACTGGGGCGTGCAGCTCGGATCACAGCTGACCCTTCTCACCCTGGACACAGTCTGTTTGACCTGCTCCTCTCAGGCAGGAGGCTCCGGTCCATTCGCACCAGAACCTCTCGCCATAAGAACAGTTTCTTCCCCTCTGCTGTTGGACACATGAACAATAACCGTATGACTGTTCCCACCACTAACACATGACCCTACGCTGTGTCACTGCATCATTCCATGTTTGGCACTGATCACCACCTGCACTCATGTATATATCTTTCTACTTAGCACTTTTAATTCTTATTCTCATTTTTATTTTCATGTCTATTTAAGCTTAATTTATAACAGTATTTATAACAGTATGTTTGCACTGAAGCACTGCAGCAATTTCCTAATGTTGTAAACCCGCTCAACATTTGGCAATAAAACCCTTTCTGATTCTGATTCTGAGACCACCTACTTTCCCAGAGATTGAACATAGGTCATAAGCTTCTGCGACACATCTTTTTGCAACAGGGGACTTAATCGCTTGCCAAGTGCTTGCATTCTGATTATATTCATTAAAAAAATTTTTTTTTAAATTCCCCTCTCACCCCTACGGGCGCCTATTCTTCAAGCTTGTGTCCTCTACCAGAGGCCTGGTAGCTTGAGGGTCCTGCGCAGTATCTTTGCTGTTACCACTGGGACCACTGTTACCTTCACCCTTGGTACTTCTCCAGCTTCTCGTTTTCCTTCTTCCTGATGTTGCTGCCACATCGAGGTTCGACTCCCGACCGGGGCGTCTGTATCCAGTAAGGGTCCTAGGCTAGACCCTGTGATAGTTGCAATTGTGTGGTGTCTCTTTAAGACAACTTAAGTTAATGTTTAGTGACGTCACCAGTGTGCGCCATTGCCCTCTGTAGAGTGTGGGAGAAACATGCTTGCACATGGACCTCATATCTTTACCTCCCTTACTCAAAGTAACCTTACGGGTTGTATGAACACTGCTTGCTTCATGTATGATAAGACAGCAGCCGTTCAACCAGGCCTTGTAACGTTGGTGAAGAGTGTGTTCATTAAAGGACAAGCACTGTGGAATTTCCAGTACCAGTGTGGTCCTGGGTGTGTCTGCCGCCACTGGTTCCTCAGGATTCAGGGTGAGGAAGACATCTCGTTTGGAGTTTATGAGGCCATTTAAACCAGTGCAGCACGTTTCCTTTAATGCCAACAGTGTGTTCTAGTCTCTGTGTAGACAGTGTACTGTCTGGCAGGACAAGCACAGAGATGAATCCACTGTCAAGGGCCATAAGAAGATCATTAGTCACCTTCACTAGTGCTTTTAGTGAAGGTTGGACTTCAACCCCAGCAAAAGACTGATGAATAGTTATAAACATGGATTAATCTTGGATTGTAATCCCAAATAAAGTCATGGCTCAAGATGAAAATGTGTCCAAAGGTTTATGCCTCCTCCCGGGATCAAACCGGTGATCCTTCACTTCTTAAGCCAATGTGTATATTTACATTACATTTTCACAGTAAAGGCTTCCAGCTGTCAGTTTATAGGCATGCTTTTAATGTGAAAAGTGTCAGGAAGTGTTTTTTTTAATCTTTGAACTGTGAATATTTCTCTGGATGATGAAGCAGCTGCTGCATCTGATGCACGAGTCCTTTCTTTATTCTTCCAGGGAGGAAAAAAAACACAATTCATCTCTGCACATGCTCAGATCCCCTCAGGACAGCCCGGGTTATTCTGTGTGTGTGTGTGTGTGTTGACAGCGCGGGATGGTTGACCTTTATTCACACTCCCTGTTTCTTTTTTCCTCGACATTTTGTGCTTTTTCTGAGGCACGAGTGAGGAGGTGGTCCGACCCTTCTCGTCTTCCTCTTCATCCTCCTCTGAACCTTCACAGCAGGGTTAATGTAAGGCCACATCCCCTGACACACACAGACACACACACACACACACACAGACTTCATCTACTCACATTCACTCCCTGCAGGTCGCGACTCGACTGAAAACAGTTGCTTTGTGTTCGACATCTGGCCGGCTCGCTTCTCATTTCCAGATGATCTCTCCAAGGCAGAGGCTTTAAAGTGGACCTGTTCTGCTTTTCCTTATTTTCTAATATTTCATACATCTCCTGTTCTTTTAGTGGCTGTTCATGTTAAACATGCCTGAAGTTTCAAATAACGAGGGAAACGCATGCACAAGTAATCATTGTGAGCCAGAATCTGAAAGGTAAGGCTCAGACTGCTCTAAACACTCATGTTTGACACAGTTTTTTCTCCACCCTTGTGTTTGAGAGGAGGAGCAGATCAGAAGATGGTTGTCTTAAAGCACTGAGCCCCAAAGTGCAACAGTGCAGTCTGCTGTGGTAGACTTGTGATATGGTACCGTTACCTGGTGGCGTTTGTGCTGGAACTAATTCTTGTTTAATTTGTTGACGGCTTAGTCATTGCTGATGTGTTCGTACAGTAACATCTGGATATTAAATAAAGATTTCAGAGTCTTTAGATTAGATCTGCTGTTTAGTCAAATAACACAGCTTTTCTTTTATTGAAATAAAATAAAATAATCATGAAAAATCATAAATGGACAAAAAAACGAATCCAAGGCAAATTTGGCAATAATATTTTTTTATGATATTATATCACTTTTTCTTCTGTTCTTATTTGGAATTTAGCGTGGGAACAGCTTCAGACTAAAAATATTTCAGTAGCAGAAATGCCATCTGAACTATTACAAGCTGATGTTTTATCAGAGTGTAGAAAAGCAATCATCAGGTCAGACTATCGGGTCTTTGTTTGTGATGCTACTACTTCAGACTTTCTGTCTGTTGCTTATGGTGCAGTGTAAAAATAGGATGACCACCTCTGCATGACTAGAACAAAAAACGGGGTTGCTGAGTTACTGCATAACTTATTTTGCAGGTAATTAAGTGATTAAATGGTTTCCCAGAGGTTAAGGGTGCAACATTTGATTAATTGCACAGGTCATCTGGATTGAGGCAACCCATCTCCAAACAACTGTTGCCCAACTAATATTAATTGCAATCACTTTTGCAAATGACTTCAGTCTAGTTTATAAACTCAGATTCCCAGCATGCTGCAATCATTCTGAGTCAGTCTGCACTGATAGATGGTCAGAAAATAACCACTATACAACCAGCTGGCAACCAGTTGCATATTGCAGACAAGTTACAATAATATTCAAATTAAATTGCTGCAAGTATGTCACTACTTGTGAAGGAATTTCTAAATTAATGCTTCAGATCTTTGATTTAATGATCACAAACAGACTCGATGTAATATCCAAATTGACCCCATTCAGTTGCAGACTGATTGCAGACTAACGCCTTCTTATTGCCATTTCATCGCCATCTTTTAGAGTATCTTTTAAAGTGGTGACTGACCACCAGTGGTCCCTGACCAGCCCCCCCACCAGGTTCATTGGACACAGTTTCAGAAATCTCGATCTCCAAAGTTTCTCTCTTGTGCCTGTAAAGGTAAAGACAGAAGAAGAAGAAGTTCAGTTTTGGAGATTGACGTTTCACTTTGGACTCCTTCAGCACTCTCAGTGTTTCCTTCTCCAGGAATATCTTTCTGTATTTTTTAAGATCGTGTTTTTGATTCATGCACGAGCGAAGCATTAATCACAGCTGTAGACATGCTAATAACTTAAGTTTCCAGCTTTCAAACTTCTTGTGTCTCCACAAGAGCAGCAGGAGCTTCTGCCCACAGCTGAAGCCCCGCCTGCTCAAGTAGAGCCCCGCCTTTGTAATGTGAGCCCCACCTTCACCATTTGGGGGCTGTAATATGCTGCTACATTTCCTCTCCTCAAAACCCTCCACATGTCCAGGACTGAGTCAACATGTGACCCCACAAACCGCAGCTCTGCGGTGGTTCTTGAAACCCTCCACGGTCGGGTTGAGCCCCGCCTTCCTCTTTTCCATGTTCCTCACTGTTGTTCCTCAGGGATTCCCCGACTTCTCTGAGAGTTTTCCATCTTCAGGAACCCCTGACAGTTTTTTTTTCCCTTAAAAGAAAAACATCCCAGAAAGAGGCGACTTTTCTTTCAGTGTTTTGGAAATGCTGTTCTCATGAGTCTCAGAGGTGCAATCTGGATTTAATGTACAGCCAGCAGCAGTCGTCAGAGCAGCTCAGAGATGAAGAACAGGAAACCCTGCAGAGAGGATCAACAGTCCGAGTGCACCCAGATTTTACTTGGAGACAAAAAATAAATCTGCTTCTGAAGTGTTTTTAGTTTTCTTGTCAGTTAGTTTTGGATTGAGGAGACAGAACTCTGAACGCTTCCAGAAGGACCACGAGTACTCACCCAGGACACCCTACAACATCCCCAAAGACCCCTGAAACCCCCGTTAGCGATTCCCACAGTGCTGTGTAAGCTCTGAAACCCTGCACTGGTCCCTGTAAAGTCCTATAAACCTGAGAGGCTCAGTATGAAACCCTCTTAATCACTCTAAACTTAGAACTTTAAAAGTTTTAAAGACGTAGCGTATTTACAGTTTTTCAGCTCTAACAAGGTACCAAAATGACAGAAGGCAAACAACAAACTGCTCTTATTAATTAAATAAATGTCAATCCCAGAAAACAAATAACTCCCAGTAAAACTCATCAAGAAAAATTTCTAATTTGCTGTAAAAATCAGGTCAGTTCAAAAGACAAAACAACTTTTCTGAGTCTGAATGATTTAGAGTTCACAGCAGGTCCCCAAACCTAGCTGTTATAAAAACTGAGGCCCAATAATGTTGGTTAATTTTTATTAGAATGAAGTTGATTTTATTGCTGTGACTATTTTCTAAAACTTTTCTCAAATGGTTGAATCTTTCTGCCAACCACAGTGAAACCATACTTAATTACCTTCACAAAGACATCCTATTGAAATGCATTACTTGCTAATTTGTGCTCATGAACACAAATACATAGATTACTTTTCCGTGGCTATTTCATAAACATCTGTGAGACCGGGCTGTTCAGGAGGAGCTCAGAGCAGCTGCTCCTCCTCCACATTGAAAGGAGTCAGGTGAGGCGCGCCAGCATCTAATCATCAGGTGACCCGAGTGGCATGTGTTCACTGTGAGAGTTACAGCACGAGCTGATTGCCAATCCCCTGCTGAGATTCTAGTTTCCAACTCTAGACAGAATGAAAACACAGTCACTGTGTTTCCTTGAAAGTGGATGATACCTGTCCCCAGTCTTTTAAAGACCTTTAGAGGCCTAACGTCTGCTCTTCCTGGAGTAAAGAACTGGTTGGGGCATGCTTGTATAGTGATGGAGAGTTTGGTTCTTTTAAATATTTTGTCACGTCAAACTAAATTTGAATTGAACCAGGTTCCATTTTAACCCACAACACTGAACAGGAAAGTCTAACCTGGCTGTTCTAATATTTTATATGAAAAATTCCCAACAGCTTTGTCTAGAAGCCCTCAAGCAAACTCCCAAAGAGAGAAATAACACCCTTCAGGAGTCCTCGAACCCTTTCAAGGATCCCTAATGAGACCACAACCTCAAAGCATTTGAGCCCTGACAAAATGTGCCCTTTGTAGAATCACCCAAAATCTTCCAACTTCCTTTATAACCTGCTGCCCTCCTTCAGGAACGTCTTCAGTGACTTGTTGCACCCTGTAAAGCACCACCATACCTTTTCCAGGACCCCCCAAATCCTCCTCGAAGACCCCAGAAACACTCTGAATGACCCTTGGAGTCTGCTCAACAGTAAATTACATTAAACTCTTAAACATTAAGTGCCCTAAGAGCTCTGCCAAGATGAGTATGCAGTGTTCATTTCACAGTGCTCGGCCATGTTTTATTATTATAGAAGCTGGAAAGCTGTCTTGTTCTGAGGGCTTTGGGCTCTGTGTCAGAAAATGTAAATGTTACCGTACATGTTTGTCTTGTATGAGGCTGGATATTGAAAATATTAACTCAGTTATTCTTATCAGACAGAGAAAACACTCTGCAGGGCCTTCAGGGAGCCTCGGACTCTGAAAACACATCAGGCTGAAGCGTGATTTATCCGATCAGACGCTTTAGTTTTAGGGGGAAAAAATCTCAGACATATGAAACAAAGAGCTGATGGGCTCTGGAGGGGGAAGCTTTTCTTTTCTTTTCCTCTGATGGAGCGATCCTCTGGGGACCCGAACACCTCCCGGGGCCCTAAACGAAGGTTCGACAACATCGAATATGGAAATGAACACGGCTTGTTTTGCTGTAAAGTGTCAGTTTTTCCCCTCCTCCTGTTGTCTTTAGAGCGACTTTGTCTTCTTTTGATGTTATTGTGTTCTTCATTTCTTCATCGCCTCAGACGATGATCGTACATATTTGTTTCACTCCCCAGCGACAGCCGATATTAAAGCGACAGTGTGAACACGATGATGAAACACAGGCAGGAAAACCGACAACACGCTCGCCGAAAACCTGTTAACCTCCGTCAGCTGCTCAATATTTCCTCTGCTTTTCATTCATGTGTGGGACTCCACTTCAGCGAGAGCCGCTTCTCATCTCCAGGCGGGTGAAGACAAAGGAGGGCAGTAAAGGTTCCCACTAATTATGTTTCATAAAGCAAATTAAAGTGGAGAGCAGAAACTGAACAGGTTCGTGTGATTACCATTAAATCAAAATGGATTTTTAATGACTCGTTTTATAATTATTTTTAGGCCAGAAAGCATTCGGAATATTTAGTGTTTTCAAAGAAAGAGGGCGATTTAGTAACTCAGAGGCATAGAGATAATGAAAGAGAGCGAATGACTGAAGTGAAGAAAACAAAGAGTGATAAAGCCTAAAGGCACAAATTAGAGTTTTAAAGAGAAACACTGAGCAGAACAAAGATTACGTTTTATCAAAGATGAATCCAGTCCAAAGTTTAATCTATTAAACCTTTATCAACACTCACAAGATACATGTGGAAGCAGGGCGGCACTTTGGTGCATTGGTTAGAGGTCGAAAAGGTCCTGGGTTCGAGTCCAGGCAGAGGGTTGCATGTTCCTACTGTGTCTGCATGGGTTCCTCCCATAGTACAAAGACATGAATATCGGCGTAAAAGCCCCGTGACCGATTGGCGACCTGTCCAGGTGTACCCCACCTCTTGACCTATGTCAGCTGGGATAGTCTTCAGCTCTCTGTGATCCTTATTTGGGTAAGTGGAAGAAAATGAGTCGATGGGTGGATTTGGCAGCACTCCTGACACTCATTCTTATCGACATTAGTGCTGTTACGATCAGAGGTGGGTGCAATACGTTACTGAAAATTGACCACTGAAACGCGTTATCATACTAAATTCAGTAACGTGAATTCAATCTCATTATTATTTGTGTTACGCGCTACAATCAGCTGACTTCAGTTTATGTGCAGGGTGGAGGAAAAAGGTGGAGCGGTTAGTTTTGCCTGAGACACGCTGCTAAACGTTTCTCTGGATCAGTCGGCTCGCTGAAATGATTTCTCCGCCTCCTCAGATGTGGTCCCAACTCTGCCAACGAGAGCTCGAACTGCCCCTCTGACCTCCTGAAATATGTATGAAAGAGGCTGCGATACAGCTTCAACTCCTGGATCAATCCATGAACTTTTCCTGTTGCTGCTGTCTCCTGAGAATTGGATGAACCCAGAATCTCTGTTTATTCCTTTTCTTGTTTTCAAACACCAGGAGCAGCCTATCATGGCTTCACAAACCCCTCCATTTTTTCATGTTGAGAATTAATTTTTCGCAAAACCGCAATGCTGTCGATGTGAACATATGTTACACAGAAAGTTCCCATCTGAAAAATTCAGAGTTTTGTGTGTTCTTTCACAACGTGCTTGGTGTGTAAAGGCCATGGAGTTAGCCATGAATCCAGGATGATGTTAACGCTGAGCGTATGCAGACCCGAGCACAGCAGCCAGAGCCTGATCAGGTAACAACCTGTCTTTTAGGCGGGTTGTTATCTTTGCTTTGTGTTCAAAGCTAGAAGAAAGATCGTGTGTGTCCTTATAGAGATTTGTGTAGCCTCGGGTTTATGTTCATGTAATGTTTCAGGTCATTTTATGGAGCAACGCGAAAATAGTGTGATGAGTTAGTTTCTCCAATTGATAATTAAGTAGTGCACTGGATTAATTTTTTCTTAAAGTAATGACTAATGTGGAATACTTTCCTTTTCGAGTAACAATCAACATTTGGGGTAAATGACAAACTTGAGCATCATAAAGTTTTGGTTTTTTTTATGTGAAAAACAAGCTTAAAGAAAAATGTACTCATTGAAAAAACGGTCGACTGCTTATGTGCCTTTTAACTTAGCAAAATGATTTTGTGTGATGAAGGTTAGAATTAATCATCTTTAGCTAAAAAAAAAAAAAAAGCTGTAATGAAAATGTTAAAAAGGCGACATTAATGGAAATATCCACCGTGCACGGGGTCGTCTCTAAATCGTCCTAAATCACACACAACAAATAAAACACAACAAACTTTTTGTTTTATTCAATAAGCTTTTAAACCAGCAACTGAGATCACAAACTCACCTGATAACAGTTTACTGAGGTCAGAGGTCGGGTGATCAGCTCATTTTCTCATAAGCTTCTATGCAATCAAACTGCTTTTACAACCGGAGGAGTCGCCCCCTGCTGGTCATCAGAAAGGCTGCTTCATGCTTCAGAAGGTGTGTCGGTCTATGATCCTGATTCTCTTTAAAGACCTCGACAAACTCAAACGTTTTTATGCGTGTGTGCTCATAAACATGATAAAAATCAGTTCAGAAAAATAAAGACTCATAAAGCTGTCAGATACTCAGATCAGATACCTCTCTAGCCTGCGTGTCGACAGGTGAGGACGGCGTTTATTAGCGTACACAAGGCAGGTCGCGCGCAGGGGCTTAAATCTGACCCACCCTGCAGAAAGGATGGGAGGAGTTATTGCATGCGTGTTTGGACATAAATCCAGCGAAGTTCAGGTAGATGATGAAAGCCCACCGCTGGCTGTTCACATGGATTTACTGCCACGCACCTCGGCGCTTCTTCCATTAAAATATCGAGAATACTCTGAGAGCTACAGTACGGCCGAGAGGGCCGCAGGATTTATGAAGGGAAACGGCTGCACTGAGCTTTTTCAGTTTTATTATATTTTCCAGGGGAAAGTGTCACGTTCCAGTGCTCGGTGGGAACTGGACACAGGAAGCAGAACGGCGAGCCCACGACAACATCTGGATGTGATTTCAGGGAGATGGCAGTGAAATATGAAAAGTGAAGGGGGGACAGCTCAGCTCAGCATCCGAGTCTGAGAACGACAAACTTGGAAAATCTTACTTCTGTTAAGGGCAATAAACTAATGGAGGTTCACAACCTCTCTCTCACACAGAGACATGTTGTTCACAGCTTAGAGTTACACTGGTTTCATGTTTCTATTTGTAGTTTTCAGATGCTGTATTTTCTGAAAACCTTCTTAATAAAGTGAAAATGGACTGCTCTGTAGCTGTAGATTGGTATAAACTTTAAAGTATTTATTTCTGTCATTTGGCCTGTTTGTCTTTAATTTAAAATAATAGGATCCATGTACCCACAGTACTACAGTAATACCAGACTGCAGACTGCTCTAAAAACAGTTTATCGCAGTTTATTCTACTTATGGATCTGTGTGACGTCACAGAGAGGAGATATCCTCCTATTGTCATCTTGGGCCCACCTCCGCCCACCTGCTGTGTTTGGCTTCAGAAGAAAGCTAATGTGGAAGTTTAGCAGACAGGGCCGGCCTGAGGATTTTGGTGGCTCTAAATAAGATTTTATATGTAGCAAAAAAAAAAAAAATCCAGCACAACTGCTAACTTTTGTACAAAACAGCTAAGACTTTGGTAAAAACATCTATCCATCCTTTCACCACCATCAAACATCAGTGAGAAAGTCCTAAAAATCTTAAATGAGTCATCATGTATATCTTTTACGTCTAGCCAGCAGATCAGGTTAAAGTTAACTGTTAAATATATTCAAACACAACTTTGACTGCCAAATTCACTCATATAGAATAAATAAATCATACATACCTTCATCCTGTCTTATTTGTTTTAAATCTCTAATTTTCTTTTTCTCTTTCTGGAGCTCCACTCCTAAATAATACTAAATATATATTTAGGATTCATTTATGCAACGTTAGGCTAATTACAATTCTGTATTGAGATGCAACGTTATGATGGCACTGTTCAAGTTTTGCCCAACCATCGCTGGAGCTAACCAGAAGTTAGCTTCCCAACCAGCAAAGTCGTTTGATTCTTGGGATTTAACATCTCCTTATGTGAACTACACAGAGATTTATCTGGTGCTGATAGGCTGATTCAACATGACCTCATCTGATAAAAGCTTAAATGTGACAGAGCTTTATTTATATGTAAAAGTACTACAACCGCAGTATGTGCAGCAAGCAACACAGAAAAGCATGCGCCTCCCAAAAGTGGTTGTGGTCCTAAACAACAGCATAGACCGTGGACAGCCCTTCGAGCAGATACGCAGCAACCACATCGCCACATCACCTTTCAGTGAAAGGGGCCACGCCCCTAATGTTAACCTCTCTACACTCTCCTTGTTCTGACTCACTTTTGGAGGAACTGCAGAAAAAAGTACTTTTAATAGTTTAATTACACAATCTTAGAAGATTATGAGGACTGGGGACACGATCTGGTCTTTTATTTGACTGCAGCCAGCAGTTATCTGGGCCTAGATATTGATTTCTACTTATATGTCATTATTTATGCTTCCAGAAACATGTTTTAAAAAGCAAATGAAAACTACGGTTGTGGTCGGACTGATTGTTATCCCAGTGCATGTCCAAATGTGGCGTCCCCATCATTCATAGGCTCTTAGAAATTAATGCACTTCCAGGGATAAAGTGGACATCTCCCATCTATTTTCTTAAATGCTCATCCAGCTTAGACTGTCTCCTAATACTAGTAATACTCAGTTTTAAATGTTAACCTTTCTCTGCACCTAAAACGGTGTACAGTTACACTAAGGTCCTACAATTATCCTCGGGGTGTACATACAGGTAAATTTTGCCGGCAGGCACAGGCATGGACTTTTACTGTACCCCTAACTCCAGCAGTGTAGCAGCTTCTGACTCACAGGCGGTGTAATGGAAGTATTACAGTCCGTCCTGCTGAGGCACATTCAGCGAAGGATTCTGGGTCACATGTTCAGTTTCTGTTGCCTCACTGGAACCAGTTAAATCCTTAAACACTAGTTAAAGACCTGATTCCAGGCCAGCTGTGTGACAAGCCTTCCTGTGAGTCCAAACACACCTCTCTCCATACCACGGGGCAGGAAGTGACATCATGGAGCCGCTGGATTAGAGGCCGAGCCGAGGGCCGGGCAGAGCTTTAACTCAACGGGCTAATTGTGTCTCTGGTGGTGTGCGGTTTCCAACGCCTCCACGAGGAAACAGGCCGCGGAGCCTCGGCGCTCTGATCGCTGTGTGTCTCTAAAACTGAACTTTTGGCTTCTTTGCGCTGCTGCGGAAAAATAAAATGGCCTCCATTGTTCTTCAACCATCGGAGATGCTCCTCCCAGGCTTTCTCCTGCCAGCAACAATCACTAAAGCCTTTAATCGGTTTTCAAAGTGAGTTTCATGTCCCGACTTTTTAAACTGATCTGATGAATGAAAACATTTTTCTCAGTGATGAGGTAATAAAACTCTGTGACACAATCCATGCTAATCCTGAGGCTGACCTTTTACTGCTCAGTTAAAGCAGTTTTAACACAGAGCTGTGCGGTATTCACCCTAAACGTATAAAACCAGCTCCTACTGTCGTGTTTCTAACTGTTAATAATGTGCATTTCCTCCTAATCTGTGGATTATTTTATTTTACTTAAAGGTACAAAAACTGTTGTTGTTTTTACAAAAAGTAAACAGCTGTTAAAATACTTTCTTAAATTATTTTTTAAAAAGTAAGTCAAATTTCCATAATTTCCTGTGAGATTACATCATTTTCTCTCGGATTAATAAAGCATTCTGATTGATTCTGAAAATAAAACGATTCTCTTTGATTTTTTTTAATGATCTGGTTGAGCAACCAATCTGGCAAAGTGAAGAGATTTCGTTTCTTTAAATTTTTCATATTTTTTTCTGCTTGTAAATTATTGGCTATAAATTAATTTACTTTAAATTGATTGTGCTCGAGGTTTCTTCCTGTTAAACTGTGGGTTTTCCTTCCCGTTGTCAACAAGTGTTTCCTAAAAGGGTGTCATTTGATTGTTGGGGGTTTTCTCTGTATTATTGTTGAGCCTCTGCCTTACAATATAAACCACCTTGAAGTAACTGCTGAACTGAAAAACTGAATTTAAATTTAAATGAAAAATGTATAATCTCACCAAGTGTTTTAAATCTTTTAAATGTAAACAATTAATTTTAATAGTGGTGAAATAATCAATTCTCATGTTTTTATCTTAATTTCAGTCTCTATTTAGTGAATAAACTCATATTTACTGTCAAATATTAAAATAATCAATGCATTCATTGATAGATAATCACATTCATTTATCATCAGTAATCAGATTTAATCAAATCAATAATCAGCTTGCACAGACACACACACCCCTCACTCAAAATTATTGGGATTTACATGTTTTATCCTGATTTTCTTCAATGATGTGTTCTGGTGTTAGACTGCTACAGTCCCGTTTATGCTCCTGCTCAGCACCTACCACAGGTGAAGAAGGCAAAAGGAGCAGATACATTTTTTCTACATGTTTTCTTGTTGGGATTTTTACCTTACCTACCTGAGCACAAGGAAGCAGGTGTCACAAACAAAGAAAAATAAATAAATAAATGTTGTAATATGAGCAGAATATCAGCACAAGCTCTACTTTTATCCAACTTTCAACCTCAGTACTGCAGTTCTGCTCACGACAGATCCATTCACACAGATCAGTTTCAGTGTTTTTTTTATAGTTTTGGGTTGTTTTTTTACAGCTGATCCTGCACTGCTGGTTTTATTTCCCTGCGTCCTGTTTAAGTCTCACAGCTTCTGTCTGAAGTATCAGGTCTTCATTTGAGGCTGGACAAGGTGGATAAAAGTCTTACCTGAGGCGTTCAGGTGTTTTCTGAGGTGGAACATTAGAGGAGGGGGTCGTCCACATCCTGCATTCAGTCATTCAGTTTCTCCAGGATTTTAATTTCATTATAGTTAAATCATAAATGTAACTCTAACTTTAATTTTATTTTCTGTTAAATTAAATAAGGATAAATATCAGTAATGGAGGAGAATTTTACTGCCTCCAGCTCCTTCCTTTCACAGAAAGACCGCCATGTTTAACTAGTACCGATAATCAGCAATTAAATGTTGTTTTGCTCTAGTTTGCGGTGATTTTGGATTATTTTGGCAAGTTGTTGCTTTTCCAACTGTTGGTGAGGCGGTGTTTCTTTAATCCAGCCATGTGTTTGTTCACATAAGAAAATACTCTTTAAGAAAAATCCTATTTATTATCATTGAAAGATGTCTAAGAATACATGGTGTGCACACTTTTCCAGTTTTTTCACCACATATTGCTTTTTTTTAACCATTCGGGCCTTGATGTGCTCTTTTCTTTAAACAGTTATATTATAGCATTACATGTGACATGTTTATTTAGCACACTTGGCTGCACAAACTGTGCACTTCTGTGTTAATCACAGACTTCTTGGACTGACTCAGGGTTCTCAAAAACGTCACAAAATGAGCAGCAGACTAAAAAAGTGAAAGCACAAACAGATGAAACGAGTTCAGACATAAAAAGAGACATAAAGCGACCACACTGAGATTAAAAATGACAACAAGACCAACAAAACTACTACAAACTCGAGTCCACTACTTCCCGACTGAGATCTCAGGCTGAGATTTCTGTTGTTTATAGTTTTTATACTTTTTCAAATGTTTTCTTTATTTAGCTTGTCAATATTGGGAATTTCACCTTACCTACCTAAACACGAGGAAGCAAACGTCACAAGCAGAGAAAAATAAATAACTCTTGGAATATGACCGGAATATCGGTATAAACTTGACTTTTAATCAAAGAATCGACCTCCGGTACTGCAGTTCCTCTAACGTCCACCAGAGGCTCCAGCAGTCAGTCAGCCCTCACAGACTCACGTGTTAAAGTGTTAGCAGAAATAAACATGTTTACAGCCTGATTACTTACACCTTCATAACAACTCAAAGGGAGGGAAAAAAAGAATAACTCACCTATTAAACTTTGTATCATTAGGGGCGTGGCCTCTCTGACTGACAGGTGGATGGTGACGCAGGCGGCTGTAGCTGCTAGCTGACTTCCCAGCTTCGCCTCAGCTGAACAGGACCCCTGGATCGTGTTTGTTGGAGCTTTTTTAATGACATCATCATAACACAGCTGCTGTGATGTTACTGGACTGACAGGAAGTCGTCTGTGGATTCTGCTTTAAGTCGGGTTGTTGTGATAGAGCCTAAGATTTCTTGTAGGCAGTTATTTCACTTTAGATTTAGATTTTTGTGGAGTTTTCCTAATTTTGTACTTGGTTAACTTTTACTTTTAAATGAAGACCATGCACCTGGATTGGAAGCCGAGATTTCCTGCAGCAGAAATGAATCTGTGCAGTCGATTAAGGTTTAATGTGTTTTTTAAATTAAACTGTGAAGGTTTCCCACCAGCTGCTCTGGTTCTGTTGTATTGCATTAACAGACTGTGGTGCTTCTAAATGTTGTTTCCTCTCTTTTTTCCTTCGTCGTCATCTCATAATGAAAAGGTTCTGATTTTAGTAAAAACTTGTGACAAAATACAAAAAAATTGTAAGATATCACAATGAATGTGTGTTTTAATCACTTTTTAAATTCTGCTGCTGGAAATGTCTTTAAATTCTTCAGCATTTCAATTTTTACTTTTTAATTTGTCCTTTTTGAAGCTCCGACTGTTTGCTTCTGACGCGAGCTGCAGTGAACGTTTGAAGAAGTGAAATCAGAGCCAACTCGAGTGGATCTCCTTGCTCGTTATTTGAAGTTTAACCCTTCGTGTTGCAGAGCGTCATGTGTTTGCTATTACGAAACGCTAAAAAGGTGTGAGTGACTGCCTGCTGCCGCGACCACCTGTGGTCCTAAATTGAGCAATTAGAGCGGCGAAGTGTTTTCTTAGCGGGTAATACTCCGTAATGAGTTCAACAGTGCAGATCTGCCCGAGGCCCCACCTTCACCCCCATAAAGGCAGGAAGGAATCGAAGGGAGGGAAAACTCTCGACATCGCATGATGTTCGGCCTGTCACTCTTTCTAATCTCTGGCTTCGGCAGCGAGCGCACCTCCTCCACCTCCTCCTTCACATGATTCATTGACCGGATCCCCAAAGAAGCTGCAGCCAGGTCGAGTAAATCCCCCTCTCTTAATTAAGATTTCTCTCACCCCTCATCGCCCCCCCATCCTCGCCCTCAGCCCGGGCTGAAAACTTCTGCGGCTGACAAGAAATCAATGCGTCCGGGGCGCTCAGGCTCAGGTATTGGATTGCAGGTAGGCCCAGGAGGGGCTCCGGCCGGCCCCGGGCCCCCCGCCTGCCGCACAGACCTGTCCGCTACCGTTAGCCCCCGCTGCAGCCGAGATGTGAAGTCTTTGGCTGGCGGATAAAAATGTCAAGCACTAATAGGCTCCGTTGTGATTAGCTGAGATGGAGTTCACAAATCCTGGGTAGAAAATCTGTTAGCAGCGATCTTTACAAGGTCTTAGGGTTTGTCGGTCGGCCGCCCGGCTCCTCCTCGCAACACAACACACCCCTCGCTTATTTTTCAGCGGCCTCTCAGGGAACACGCAGGATAGCGGCCATAAATAAATAATTGTTTGAACTTTCCGTCAATTAGAAAATAAGAAAAGGTGGGCTTGTTGCGAAGCCCCACACAGAATATTCATGAGCTGTTTCATTACCCCGGGACGCTCCTGTTTTCATGGATTTGCTTTAACCCCCGTGAAGGAGCTCTGAGGTAGAAAATATTATTTACCCTTTGTTGAAGATTTCTTTTTTCCGTGCTTCTTTACTTTTTTTGTTGTTTTGCCTCAGTGTTGCGAGTGAATCCGGGCTGGGAGTCTGACCTCTCAGAGCTGGAAGGTATCCAAACAGAGAGAAGAAGCGCATCATTTATTTAGGTACGGGCCTGTTTTTAATCACCTGGAGATGGCTGCGGGACTCTGAGGGTTTAACACTCCAGTGTTAGCTGTTAAACACCTGCAGTGCAGCCAGAAAATAAGAAGCAGACAGGAGAGAGGTTTCAATGCTCTGAAAGCTGATCCATCTGCATCGAACTCTGCACTTGCACCGAGGGTTTCAGACTTTAGGAGAAACTTGCAGAGCTGCTATACTTTTTGAATGTTCTGCTCTTTTTTCAGTTAGACACTAAAAAGATGCAACAAAGTGCCAGAAATATCCACACGGGCTTTCTTTTCTTTGGGCGTCATCGGATACCTGCTGCCGCCCTGGTGGCCTCAAACGGGCCCTCGGAGTGCAGTCGGTGAAGGAAATGAAGGATGACGTTTCATAAACACCTTAACAGGGCAGGGCGTTAGGGTCTGGAAGTGCAGGAGATGGTGCCTTCCATCCAGGGAGCGCTTAACACCCAGACTCAGAGATGGATCCGCTCCAAAATTTTAAACAATATCCCACAAAGTCGACAGCGACACACTCGACGCAAAGGGCTGGAAACCAAAGCTACCGGACAGCAGTCCTCTAACCTTTTTATTTGTAGGAGAAACTGACAAAAACATCCTGAACTTTTTGAGCCAAAGACTTCAGAAATTAAATCAATCTGAAGATTCAGTTTGGAAACTCAAGCTAAAACTTGCAGGTAAACTTCAGAGCACCAGTGTTTGAAAGGGAGCTCTTTCAAAATAACAGTAATAATAATAATAATAATAAGTAGAAGGACTTGAATATTAATCCCTGCTGCCACAGAAACCCAAACTGTTCTCCTGACATGCCTTTTTAAAGGCTGTTTTTGTTTCGCTCTGGTAGGTTTGCAGTTTGTTAGAAAAACTAGCGGGTCTAATTTCAGGGAACATGGTCGAGCGAGTTTTGGTTTGGATCACGTTTCCTTCTTTAAAGGTGAAACTCTGAACTGACTTCAGTGAAGGCCGCGCTCTCCCAGCAGTCTCATAGTTATTATTATTATCACTTTTTTATTTGTTAATAAGTAACTCAGGTGCACAAAAGAGACAACGATGTTGTTTCCACTGCTCACGTGTGTTTGTGAATCGACCTCGGACCAAATTATAACGTTCAATTTATTTATAATATGACGTATATAACCAATAAAGACTTCCACAGCACAAAGAGACATGGACACATTTTCACATATCCTGACAGAAAATACTCTATTTAAAAAACTCTTTAAGCATTTTTGTTATTGTTTTGGGCTTAAAAATACTAAAAATAAGTGTTAGATTAATAATACGCCTCATTAACTGTTACTGTAATTTAAAAAAAAGAATCAAACATAAACAGAATTATTTACAATGTCAGCATCATTTTTGGGCATTTTATGAAACGTTTAAGGTCATAAGCACAAATGTTGTATTTGGTTTTTGTACATGATCAGAGCTGTTATTTCATTTCACCTTTTCTATGTTCTAATTAACGTTGCTCGTTAACCACATTCAGTTGTTTCCTTCTGCTGTATTTAAGCTACTTTTTCAGCAGTACAAGATAATAGAATAAATAAATAATATATCGTAGATTAAAAAACATCACGCTCAGTCACAGTTTGAAACGTCCACATTTGGAGGTTGGAGCAGGTTACAGGACTTTGACTTATTTTTGTTTTTACCTTTTGAAAACTGTGAACAGGTTTAGGAAAAGGCTTTGGTTAAAGTGCGAATAGATTCTTTCACATAATCTTCTAATAAAATGTCTGGATGTATAAAAACATCATTAATAAAATAAAAGTGTGATTTTGTGTGTGTGAATATGCATTTAAAAAGGAAATATTGGCAATACTGGTGTCAGTAATACACCAGTAATACACATATGATAATTCATCGATTATTCTTTTTGTATATCTTTTTAAGTCGCGGTCACCGAGGCTCTCGTCACGTCAAAGTGTTCATATTTTAATTAATGACAAACACAAGATAAAATTAGAGATGGTTATTTATGTGATCAGAATACTTTATTTATGTATATTTCACTGGTACCTTTCGCAGAGTTGATATTATTGTGAGGGAGACTTTATGAGGAACACGTGTTCTGAAGCACAGACTGTATATAGAAGATGAATGTTGCTGATGGGGCTTTAATGATTGGTCGGGCACTTCCTGTCTTGTTTTGTTCGTGTTTAAAACAACAAATGATGAATGAGAGTGGATATGACACAGCACTGCCACAGCGTGATTCATGATTGATTTTCACTCTTACACAGGGATGTCAAACTCATTTTACACGTACAGCTCACTTTGCTCTTCAGTGGGCCGGATCGGCGAATCTCCCGTTTCTGACAGTGCTAAGAAGTTTAACTACACATTTAATCTGTCAGATATCCTAATCTAAGAATAAGAAGCACGTCTGAGTTTTTCTGCATGATAAAGAAATGCTGCTGTGGTAAAAAAAAAAAAAAAAAAATCTAAAAAAGTAGCTCATTACTCAGACTGTCCTGTAATTATAAAAGTTTCTTTTAATTTGCAGAAGGATCTACTTAAAAATACTGAAACATTTATATCACTGAATTGTTTATCGATTGCTCTGGTGTAGTATGAATAACCGTGACGTCTTTGTCAGCAGAAAAACCTGCAAAACTTTCTGTAAAACAAAAAAATCCTCACATTTTCCAAAGTAGTCCAGTGGGTCAGACTGGAGTCTGATTCTGGGCCCCGGGCCTTATATTTGACACTTCTACTCTAATGCTACGATAATTAGTAAATAATCATGTTTTTTCCAATAAAACTCAAAACTAGCGACTGACTACGTAAACTCGTCAGGAAAGTGTTCACTGAGATCATAAATAGAGTAGAAATAGAGGTGTCGCCCCCTGCTGGACCTTAGAGACACTTTTAAAGCTAAATGTGTGCTGTATTAAAGAGCGCTCCTTATATTTTGCCCTGCTCATGTTTGTTGCTCGGTTATTCCTTCGTATTTGTTCCTGAAGTCTCTGGAAACCGCCTGTTGCTAATAACCTTTAGATGTGTCAGGCTGGAGCCGGGTCAGCTGTAACGATTGAACGTGTAAATCCAGATCAGATGAGCGGAAAACAGGAAGAGAGCTCCATCAGGACGTTCCTGTCCACATCCATCCCGTCAGCCGAGACAAACCCAGCCGTGAATCGCTGCCTCGCGTCATAAAAACTGAACATTTTGGACGTGAGCGCCTCTCCACCTGACGGGAGCTGGGCTGATATGTGATACAGCGGCTCTAAAAAAAACTCCAGGAGAAAGAAGCTTGGACGCGTTTCTCCTCCTCCATTAGCTCAGATACATTCTTTAAACAAACCATTTCCTGGAAACAAAGACGAAATTCTTTCTGCAGATTTTCTGCAGCAGGAATCCTGATAAAGGAGGAGAAACTGGCTGCAACCCGAAACCTTTCTGTCCAGCAGGTCCGGGCCTCCTGTGAATGTTGACCTAACCTCGCCGTAATGATTAGACGGCGTCATAAATTGCTTACAAATGGCCGTCTTGTTCGGCTGCATTTCATGACTGTTTCTTTCCCAGATTAGCTTATTACAATACCATGCGTGTCAGAATCAATGCCTCACATTATGCCTGAAACACCCCCGGCCCTCCCTCCTCAGTACAGATGTGAGTCTGAGTCCCAGGTGGATTATTTTCAATCAATAGAGCGAGCACGGTGGTTCTGGAGCCTCTGAATATCCAGGATTGGCTGAGCGAGAGCGGCCGCCTGACCTGAGCAACGATCCGTTCCATAATCACCTCGGACCGGCGGATTCTTTTACAGCCGCTGGAGTTTCCCTCCCAGGCTGCTCTGCTGCTTTTAATGAATTTCCTGTCTTACAGCCTCAGAAATGTCAACACTCAATCACGCTGTAATTGAATTTCTCCAGCAGTCCAACATTTTTCCTCTTAAAGCAGCACCATTAAAACATTCTTTTGTTTGCGCTCTTGGAAAACTTACACTGGCTCTTTTTTTATTGTTGGCCGTGTTTTGTAATGTTTCTAACATCTGTTGGGGCAGAGCGCCGGGCTGGGCCGGGTCGGGCGGGGGCCAAAACCTGCAGGATGTGCTGGAGGTGTTTGGACGGAGGACGAGGAGGAGGCTGAACATGTTCACAGCCCAGCTCAAATAATCGTGTCATTACAGCTCCTCCTCTTCTTCTATCCCTCTAATTGTAGCTTCACTCCAGGAACATCTGGTGCTCGAGAGTTCACAAACAAAACGGAAAGGTTTGATTTTTGTGCTGCAGATTAATAAAAACCTTCAGCAGTGGTTTTATTGACTCCTGATTTTAAATTCCTTTTTTATTGTTTTGCATGAAAACTACTAAAAACGAAATTATACAAACACACATCAACTAAATCTGAGATCTTAAATGTCCACGTGAAGCAGCCAGCTGTAATAAAACAGAAGTTGGTGGTGCAAACGTTTAATTCCACATATTTGCTTTCTCTGAGTTGGTAATGATTTTTTTGCATTGCAAGGTCTGAATTAAAGAGTTGAGCTCAAAGGTCACATGTAGAGTTCAAGTGACGTTCATTCAAACTCAACCCAACTGTGAACATAAAAACAAACACATTTGCTTGTACAGATCTGAACAGTAAAGTTCCTGAAGTAAAAACCTGATTTTATATCCTCCGTAGGGGTTTTGGTTATGAGCCATAATGCTGTTACCATCCAGAGTCGGCTCGCTGTGAAACGATGGTTTGTGCTCCTGTGGAAACCACATCTCTGTTTGATATCAACATCGGTTCAACAAAACTGTGTTTTATTTGCCATGTCGCACAAAAGAACCCACAATCCTAAACTGGAACAGTGTCGTCACTGATTGGCGGAGGTTGCTGTTATCGTGGAAATATTGTTTAAACCCAGAAACGTCAGTTTGCTAAGCTTTTCTTAAACATCATGAACGGGTAATTCACTTCAGGAATGGTTCATTACTGCCTCATGAAGTACAAACTGAAATTTTGAGATGGCCCGGACCAGTGCTAACTGGTTAGTGTTCAGGTTGTAATGTACTGTAAAAAAATGAGACATTACTTCACATACCTGTGGACTGATTTCTATGTAAAATACTGAAAATCACTGCCTTGCTGCTTCTCTACCACTCCTAGCAGCACTAGCTAATACTCAGTGTTGGGAAGGTTACTTTTAAAATGTATTCCACTACAGATTACAGAATACATGCCACAAAATGCATTTTGTGACGTATTCCGTTACGTTACTCAGAGTGTTACAGGCCTGTAACACTCTGCCTATTGCCTTCATATTAAATAATTTTTTTGAATAATAATTTTTAAAAATATTTCTTCACATCATTAGAGGTGACATGGGGCGTGACACACAGGCATTAGAGCCTGTTAATGCGTGTTTTGTTTGGGTTTCGACTGACGTGGAATTACCAAAAATATGAAACAGGAAAAGACCGCCGTGTAGTAATCCATTTATTTTAACAAAGTAACTGTATTCGGAATACCATCTTTTTAAAGGGTAACTGTAACGGAATACAGTTACTCATATTTTGTATTTTAAATACGTAACGCAACACCGGTACACGTATTCCCTTACTCCCCAATACTGCTAACACTAGCTTAGAAATAGAGTCCACTGGTCACAGATGTGACTGAACAACTACCTCCAACACAGACTCCACATACCGACTAAATCTAACACTGATGTGGCTGCAGATTGGATTTAGGGAAAGACAACATTAGAGAAAAAGCTTAGGTTAGCCAGCTAGCTGTCAGATGTCAAGGGTTTTCTCTGTTAGAAGGTAAGCTAATGTTAGCCAATGTTGAAGAAAAACTTTTTTTTTCTTTGGACTTAAGCATGTTGGGAATTTAGACATTGTAGACATTGGGAAAACTCAGATTAGCAACAGCAGGTTATTTATTCAATGGCGGGATTACTTGGGTTTGGAGATTGAGTCCTACCCTGAGCCGTATTTTTTCTAGCTAACCTTAGCTGATGCTAGTTTGCCTTCTAACATGGACAAATTAGAAATTATTTCATGTAGCAAATACTGTTTTGATTGGAGTCCATCAGGGGTCTTTACTAGAAACTAACCTTACACTTCAATCCAGTGTTTGCTGTTAGGGATGCTCAGTTGTGGAATGACAGAGGAAATCCAACGCGCTTCATAAAGACTCATTTATATCATAAGGCATATTACTATATAAGATTATATTTTACATTTTTAGCTTTAGCTAATTTTTTCTTTTTCATTTTTAAGTCACTACAGTTGGAATCACACCATCTTACTCTCATTTAGACACTGAGTCTTGATTGATTTCTTCCTAGTTTGTTCTCTTAATATTTTTCCCTTCTTTGTAACAATGGCTTGGTTTTGTGTTATACAAAGGAACAATATTATTATTAATTATTTAATTGATTCCAAACCACCAGCATGGGTTAAATAAACACTTAATCAGCCAATGAAATAATGAGCCTAGCTGTTCTCCCAGACATTTAATAGCTTTGATATCTAAAGATGATATACTCAGTTGTAGCTAAGACATTTCTCAGCTGCTCAGGGATGACTAGTGGAGAGTTTTTTTTGGAGTAATGTTCATGAAATAGGCAGAGTTCAGTTTCAAGAGCCAATAATTTCATATTGTGGTTTACCAGTAAACACTTTGGGTCCTCCTGATTCAGTGGTAGACACTTTTCCCAGTGTGTAAACCAGCTCCTGATGGTGATGATGCTGCTTTCCACACTTCACACCACCAAAACACTCTGAATCAAACACACATGGTCCGTGAGCCAGGAGTTCGCCAGATCTGATCAGTAATGTTTTCTGCAGATCTGTACATGATTTAAACGAGTCCCTGCGGACCACCGAGGATGCCGAGTTTCAGCAGGTTTGGCAGAAACAGACCTTCAGCTGTATTTTCACACAGATTTCTGAAAGAATTGAAAACATAAATCTGTTTTTGGGTGTGTTTGACAAACACTGTGGGAAACTGCAGAGCTGCAAATCTGTCGTCTTTTAGCAACATTTGTGAAGTGTTTTCAAACACTTTGCATATTGTTGCTGTATAAATCCCTCTTTTTTTAGGAATATATCTATTAATAGTTCTTCATTTCAAAATTAGGCACATAGGTTGCATCATGTGTAATTTGTTACATTTCCTTAACCCTTTAAAGCCGGTCGGAGCGGGCACGCTCCGTTTTGAATAACTATTTTTAAATCCCGGTAGCACTGCAACCACATAAGCTAGCGCAATAATTGTTTTGCATATGAAACCGGAGGAGTTGTACTTACATCTTATGCCATCAGCTTGTCCTAAGTCACAGTTTCCTTCCACATATAGCTTTGCAAAAACTGCATAAAAAGCACTTGCAGCAACAAAAACATAATATTCCAGAAACACACTTTGCCGATCCGATCAGCTGTTTGTAACACTTCCTACGTCCATCAGCGCGAACTATCGCATGTCCGCCATGTCCTGCCCGATACCGGAAGTGATGTCATTTTGCGGAAATGTAGTTTTTTACCATCAGGGCCTCATGAGCCTATACTGGTGTTTTTAAAAGTTATGTTTGACTTTATGACTTTCTGTGTCGTTTCTGGGATGCTTAGGACTCATATTGCACTCCTGGACATAGTTTATTTTGATGCATATGCTGGTGTTTTGCAAATTTGCATTATAATATTTATTTTCGTTTTTTCCTGCAGTATATAAAAATTGGTGTATTTCAAAAATAAAACTATGAAGACACTCAAAATAAATTTCCTGTGGTGGGAAACTATTTTGTATTTACAGTTCTGAGGGATAAGCCTCTTAAATTTCTCTAACTAGAAATATATGTTAAAAAAAACCAAAAACAATTTTACATTTTTTGGTAGTTTCTTGCACTTTTTTTAAATTTATGTAATTACTATGCACATAATGCAGACATATTATTAAAATTTGGGCTATAATGGTTGTATTGATGTATATCAACTTGAAATGCTCCCACAAATGGCACTACAGCATGTAAAAATATAATATAAGCTCTGGTGGACTTGGTTCTATGGTAGGTCTTAAAGGGTTAAGATGCACGAACTGAGAAGCATCTGTGTGTCTGGATTAGATAATATGAAGCTAAAGGTTTCAGTTTTAAAAAACACAAAATCCTTCCAAAAATGAATGAACCCGAAAAGGCCCCAAAAGAGTATATCTTATTTTTTTTGAGTAATCCTAACAAACAGACATTTTCACACTGGATCCAAGTATCCAGGGCTTTAAAAAACAAACAAACCCTAAAGGTATAAAAACTGCAGTTCCTCTACTGCCCACTAGAGGCTCGAGCAGTGAGTCAATCTCCATAGACTCCAATGCAAAAAAATCCAACTTTACAGCAGAAATAAACTTGTGTACAACTTGACAAAAAACTGTTTTGGTCTCTAAAAACTTTACAGGGGACATTTATTTATAACTCACCTGTTAAAGTTTGCATTATTAGAGGCATGGCCTCTTTGGATGGTGGTATGGGTGGCTGTATCTTTTAGCTATCTGCAAGGCTTCACCCAAGTTACAGTAATTGAAGTCCCTGATCTGGACCGTGTTTGAGTTGTTGGAGCCTTTTGGAGCATTTTTAATGCAATTATCTGACCAATAATATGACTGCTGTGAGGTTAATTGTATATAACAGACTGCCCACCAAGTCTGTAATTATATATGTGTCTTAATTTGTGTTCTTGAGCACAAATTAGAAGGTTTCTGTGTCTGAATGATGAACTCAAATATGTATAAAGATAGTCATTTCTTTACGGTGGCAACTAAGATGCCAATGTTTAGACTCTTAGAAACCAGTCTGTGACATGTCTGCTCCTTCCATCTTTTATATACAGTGTGTGCTGCTATGCTCGGGTCAGTGTGCTGGCTTACTGAAGCTGAATAGCTGCAGCTAACAGGTCTTATTTATGGACACTTTCGTGTTTTCTCTCTTTTATTCTCTCGCTCTAATTGGCACGACACTGCCTAGTTGTCGGGGCTGAAACTGGCGGCGGGGGGCTCGTTCGTATGAGCGCCCTCGGGTCCCCAAGGAGCGCTGAGAGATGAGGGTGTCTCTGAACAGCCTCATAAAGGCCCTGCATCAGGCCTTCTCCACGTTCCCAGCTCCAGGCTCCTCTGTGGGCACTTATCACCCGTAATGAACAGTACAGAGGTCCGACCCCGCTGCTGCCAGACACCTCCTCCTTCTCCTCCTCCTCCCATCGCAAAGCTGGGACGCACCCCGGACTCAGCTCTTGTTTTCTTTGGCCCCCTCTCACTCATATCGCTCCGGCTCGGCGTCCTCGTGGGGAACTAATTTGATTTCTGAGTTATAAGGTAATAAATAAGTGCCATAAAATGACTCTCTTAGCCCATTTCTTGTTCCTTACTCTGGACAAAACCTGCTTTGTGCCGACTCTAATTGACTGCAGGTTTTTCTGGGGGGACTTTCGCCATCTGCGACGTCCAGTCACATTCCAACATGTTTTATTTCTTAATGAAGGTGAGCGACAGCGGCTAGGACTCAGGGACAGACCGAGGAGGACACCTAGACTGTGGTGGAGGCTGTTTCCGGTGTTTGAGTGAGCTCAGAGTAGATTAGGAGGGGGTGTTAGTGGGGAGCCCTCTCTCGGGCCCCCCGGGGGTCACTTCAGGATGTGTAACCTGATGTAATTGCAGGCATTAAGTGCAGCAAGCCCCCCCTCCCTGGACAATCTCCCCTCTTTGTGGAGTGAATTAAAGAATATTAGCTGTGGCGGCGACTCGCTGCTAATGGACAGAAAATGGATTGTGTGTAGTTTGGGGGTCATTAGAATACAAAGCTGGTGTTAAAAGGGGGCTCAGCGCTGGCTGGGATCCACCCTGAACTCTGCAGTTCCGGGTCGTAAATCATGTGAGAAAAGTACAGGATGAAACAGGTGGAGGAGGAGGAAGGTACAGCGAGCTGTTTCTTCAGTGTTTAGGTGGCAGTAATCCCACCCACAGACTGCTTCCTCTTTCTACATCAGAATTAAAGATTTTCAAATATATAAAATGGCATGGGAACTGTAAGTATGGAGGCTCATTAGTGCCAATACTTACATCCTTGTCTTAAAGCTGAGGTATAATACTGAGAATATTTGTCTCAGTGTTATCCCCTCAAGGGCCAAAATGTTCCTATTTGAGTTCAATTTATTGTCTCTCCAGATTCCCAGAAGGCTCATATAGCAGTACTCTCCTGAATATTTATTTAGTGAACTAATAAAAAATTACAATTTTGTTTATGAACTTTTGTTTTGAGACAAAATTTTGCTCCTTTCTTAGCATTTATTAAATTTTAGCAATCACCTTAGCATGGCTAATTGGTATTGCTAATTTGTCAGAAACTTTTATTTGACACTTTAAAAAAAGTTCTTTAATTTTTTTAAATTGTCATTGTCCATATAAAATGAGAACTTCCCTGACTCTCTTAGTTGCCTCTGAACAGCCTTTGGATTAGTTTCTACGCACATGATAGATGATTTTTCTGTGAAAACTAAAAGGTCATGCACATTCCAAAGCATCTCAGTGCATCTGGGCTAACGGCTAATGTCAATGTAAAAACTGAGTCCTTTAATCAATAATATTAGCATAACACAGATGTCATGTAAACAAACTTAATTCTTACTTTCATTCTAGCAATTCACAACATCTGCTTCAACATGCTTTATATAATAGATAGCATTAACAAGTAGGCTAGCTAAGGTTAGCTACCTAGCAGCTAGGTGGTGGATCAAGTAATCTCTCCCTGTTAACATTTGCCAGGAACCTGAGTGAATTTGACCAGTATTTATGGAGAGTTGGTGGTTTTTAGAACCAAAGCCAGCCCTGATCTGTCTTCTGGCTAAACTTAGTCAACACTCGCATGCCTGCTAACAGATACTAACTAAAAGCTAACTTAATTAGCAATTTTTTAAAGTATGAAATTACTAATTCTAATAATTATTGGTGTAACAATACTACTAATAATTACTGTTTTCTAAGACTTATGGCAGAAGTTTCCTATAATATTGTCATGAATCAACAATTTTTTTATTTCTGTAGCTAAAAGTGCTCACTGTCTGCTCTGATTGTTGTGACAGCTGTGCCAGGTGAAGCACTGAAAATAAAGCATCTACTGCTGGCAGTTTTATAAGTCTGCTTAATACTTTTGTGAAGTGATTCACAAAATCAGCATTTCTGTGTCAAAGTTTTGACCTGCGGTACCATCTCATAATTTTAGCCTGTTTATTTTTATTCTTTCTTTTCATGGTAGGTTTGATCTTCCATACAGGCAGCATGTTTTTCTTTCTTCTCTGACTTAAGTCCTCATTTCCCTCCTCAGCACCCATAGGTAATGACTTCTACTTCAAATGATGAGATAATAACCCTGGCCTGAACGAGTAGGCGTACCCCAGTGTTTGAGCGCGCTCAGTCTGTCAGCAGCTGAGGGTTATTTTATTGTATTTTTTTCTTTTCTTATTCCTGGTTCTCCGTGGGCGATCTTAATGGGAAATCCAGAGAGAGTGAGCTGGCAGTTTCTGGCTGCAGACCAGGCTGAGTGGACGCACCAGCAAACACTCACACACTAAATACCTGAAGCTGTAAGAAAAAGCAGGAAACTCTGACTTCCAGCTGTAAAAAATGTGGCACAGCGGCACTTTAGCTCCAACTGGAAAAATAAATATGGGTCCGTGATCATATTTCTTGGACTTTGCGGTTTGACACTGGGCCAACATGGCAGCATCAGTGGTGGGAGAAACATTCACATCCTTTATTTAACGGTGAATCTGTAAGAACGCCAAAAAAAACCTGGATTGAATTTTTGTGTTAACAGGGAACTTCATGATGAACATCTATTCCAGTCCATCCAGAAAACACAAAGAGACGATCACAACATGCTCCAACGATGTTCCAGTGTCGGATATTCATATTAAGCATGAAAAAATTCCATACAATGATGTAATGTGTGAAAGTAATCCCTTTGAGTAAAAAGTAAAAATTTCCCTATTTTCTGACTCATTTACAAACTATCAACCATCTTTTTGGGGCCCAAGCATCTCTAGCAATGGATGAGGCTCTCTGCTTTTTACTGTGTTGCCAGAACAAGTCAACGAGTAGACAACAAGTCTGTGTAGTTCCAAAAACAACCCACCCCGTTTCTAGTACATTGGTTATCAATCAATCTGTAAGTATTAGCGTGAGAGCTAAATGTGGCCCTCAATATCACATGAGGGTCAATATTAGCAGGAATGTTTGGTTTTCAGGGTCAAATCAAATACTGAGCTGTCTTTATTTTGGCTAATATTAGCTACTGCTAGCAGGTCTGCTAACAAACTACAAGCTACCTCTTGTAATTAAAAAACCCTTTCTTGAGTTTATATGGTGGGCTAATTTATTCAAACTCTAAGTGTGCTAACTTAGCTGTGCATTTTCAGATTACTGTATTTGTTCGCACGTCTGTGTGGAAAATGCTAGTTGCTAGGTTGTCTAATTAATATCTAAGATGATCTGTAAAATATATTTCCAGTCGAAATTTTAAACTGGAAGGACCACTCAAGTCAGATTTCTGATAAACCCAACCAACCAACAAGCCTTATGCAGAGGAATGGCCAGGTTCTATCAGTGAACATGCTACAGTGGTGTGTTTAGGTGAAAAAAACGTCTTTTCTGTCTTTACTACAGGAATGCGGCAAACTAAGGAGTGACACCTCCGACATCTGAAGTCAAGTAGTGATGTGCGGATTGATACTGAAATATCGATTCCTCCAATACCAGTCATTTATGTTCTAGAATCGATTCTCATATTAAAATATCGTTAATTTAGTAATTTAGGATAAATTTGTAGTTTATCACTAACAGGAACACAGTGGAAAGAAACTATATCATT
Organism: Astatotilapia calliptera; assembly: GCF_964374335.1. Taxonomy (NCBI): domain Eukaryota; kingdom Metazoa; phylum Chordata; class Actinopteri; order Cichliformes; family Cichlidae; genus Astatotilapia; species Astatotilapia calliptera. The sequence continues at coordinate 10,275,950 of NC_137423.1, read as the reverse complement.
TGGATTGTCTACAATGGAAGGAACTACTTCCTCCTCCGCCTTTCATGGTCATATTCGAAATACGGGTGTATAAATCTTTCGCAGCCCCTTGGCGCGCGCACTCACAACAATGGCTGAGTCGTGTGCGGACGTATTTTACCTCCACAAACAGCTGAGACGTGGTTTGCGATACATGTGGCAAGAAAGTGAGGTGTTGCGGCAACACCACTAACCTCATCTAACACCTCAGAGTCAATCATATCACAGAATATGACGAGCGTATGTTAAGGCGAACTGAAGAGGAGGAGAGGGACAGGTGCTGATAGAGCGAGACAAACATCTCTCACTGGGACCTTTAGAGCTGCAGGCAGGCAAGGTGTTCAAATAGCGCAAAACTTCAGATTTTTTATTTCTATATGATGAATTCTGCATTATTAAGCAGTAAGAACAAATAATCTGATGTCCTGTAATCATTATGAAGCTATAATTTGAGATACAATAAAAGATACAATAAATAAAATAAGTTTTTGTACAAAGTATCGGTATCGGATCGATATCGTCGATACCACCCTAAATTTTACTTGGTATCGGATCGGAAAGGAAGTCAGTGGTATCGCACATCACTAAAGTCAAGGGAACACCGCATTTGCTCCATAGTATGTATCTGACATTGTTAGCTTCATCACGTCCACGTTAACCCCCAGTATCAGCAGTTTAAGTTACTCGTTGGACATTTTTCAGTTATTTTTAGTTGTAAAAGTCTGACAACTTTATGCTTTTCTTGATTATTCAAATTATCCAATGTTATACTTCATCTTGACCTTTGCTCCACTAAAAAACAAAGTACTGCAAATTATACTATTATACTGATAAACTAAAATTAGTTCTCACATGGATAAAGTTCAGCATTTGATTAAAACTGTTTTATCTAAAAAAATTGGTATTTTAAGTTAATAGCAAGTAATTTTAACTTGTGTTTTTTATAGTTTTACTTGGTGATCGACTTCTGTGTTTCTATAAAGCACTTTTTTATAAGATGCAGTTAATGTTTTTACTTTTTTTAAACTACAGTCACTTTGTTTAAGCTTTTGAAAATGACTCGTTCTTTTGAATTTAACGACAGTAATTAAACAAAAGTCAGCTCAAGTAATTTACAAGTAGTTTGCATGTGTGAAGAATGCAAGTAGATGCAGTTCCTGACAGTCAACCTTCACTCCGATGTCTGAACACGTTCATTTACTGCCAAAATAAATAATTTTTCTGCACATTCCTTCAGGTTGACCCCACACAAAAGGCAGTTTGCATCATCCCCACATTGCTCTACTTTCAGACAATAATTACTGTCGTGTCTGCCAAACGCCGTCATCCACATCGTAAATCACACCGTTCAGCGCCTCATCCCACAAGCTCACACAGTGATCGATTGTCTCTTCATGCAGAGGTGATGGGAAGCCATCCAGAGAGCTCTCCACCGCCTCCACCCCCCGTCACTGGTCCTCTTTGTTTGTGACACATCTTGGTGACATTATCGTCTTCCTGCCTCCAGTTAACAGAGGGCAGTGTGAGGCCGAGGTCAGGTTCAGGGCGTACGTTGACTCACAGCGACGCACTGATGTGGTTTTCGGATGATTCTCTGCAGAGCGGAAGATGCTGCAGATGTTCTGGGAAGTCCGAGAGTGTGGAAAATATGAGGTGGTAAATGGTTAAGGTACAAAAACACAAGTCAAACTGTGGTTATTGTTCTCAGGTCAAAAAACAAAGAACTCATAGGAACAACAAAATACCAGTGATGACACAGTAACAGCACCAGTCGAGAACCAAGTCGATACACTCCAAAAGCAGAAAACAGTCCAGAACGAGACCTAAACTGAGATAAAAATGCAGATATTTACTTTATATTTCCATTCATTTCAACGTGGAAAACTTTTCTGTCCTAGTTCAACCAGTTGGATGTTGTTGCCTCAGTCTAACCTGTTTTTAAACTTTTAATCAATCAGTCAATTAATCGGTTTGCCGACTGTTTTGGTTCTGGTACTCGCCTGTGACAAACTCCTGCATCTAAACACAGGTGAGGGTTCACACAGGTGAAACAAACACATCCTACACCAGGACACAGACTGTATATAAGTATTGCATCAGCACACTCTTCCCTGATAAAGTGACTCTCGAGCCACATCAGTCATATTGTACGTTGGGCCTCGGAATGATTTGCTCCCACATATCGTATTTTATTTTAGTCTTTTGGCTCCATATGTAATAAACAGTATAGACAGAAAATAAACAGCAGTGCTGGCTTTGTGTCGGAGGCCCCGCTGGGAATCTGGACAGGAAGAGGAGCTGCAGCTCCGAGCCAAGAAATAAATCCCTGCCAAGAGCCGGGATCACCTGGTACCATATTTATAATTCTGAGAAGAGATCCCGAATTTGCTGCTAAATGTCAGCGACAGAGTTCTGCTTCACGTTTAGGTTTGTCTCCTTTGCTCGGCCTCCCGACGCCGATACATCTTGATCAGCGTCGCCTCCTCCTCCTGCCTGATTTGGCGGTCTCCGATCAGCTTCTCGCCGTCACTTATAGGAGGAAGATCGGCCATATTGAAAGCTGGGAAGATCTCCCAGAGGAGTGATGTATTTTAGGTCAGCTACATGTTCTGCCATCTGTTTGGCTCCACAACTTAAAAGATGTTGGGGGGAGGATTAACCTGAGAGGAAGATAGGACCACAGGGGGGTGGGGAAGGGGGAGGAGGGTTCAGGTGGTGTACGGAAAAAAAAAAGTGTCATTTCAGGGGGAACCTTTGAGGAGGGTGAGCGTGAGGGGGAGGAAGGAGGAAAGGGGGAGAATATACATTTATCATCCTCACGCTTCCCACAATCCTTTGTAGTGCCACATGAATGGCAGCAGGGGTGGGAAAGTCCCCCAACTCTCCAACATGAGTGTAGGTATGTAAAATAACGTGAATTAGTCCAGATCTGAGCCGTCTTTAACATTTCTCAGCCACAGATTTAAGACCTGAGTGACGAGCAGACATTTGTTTGACGCTTTAAGCATCTCCACTCAACCCTGCACTGATGGACCAATCAGATGAGCCTCGGAGATGCTGTGCAATTCGTATGTCTTGTTTCCTGCGTTAAAAACAGAAACGGCGGGTTTTGAGTTGTCGTTTCTTGTTTTGATTTTTTTTCATTAGGCTCTGAGCCCAAACTCCACCTGTCTGATTAGAGTCTCTAACCTGGATGACCCGAACAACCCGAGCTCGTACTTATCTGTATGATAACAAAATGAATAAATACATTAATAAAAGTAAAATGAATGTAAGTTCACTAATATCACAGAATGAAGTTTACGAAGTTTTTATAGTTTCTTCTTCTATTCTCTGTAAAAACACTTTAATTGTATATACATTTTTAAAACTCTTTATAAATGAGTAACAATAAATTTGTGTTTTATTATGTACATGCTTGTGTCTGGTTTAGATAGACTGCTTATTCCTACCTGTACACCATCTGTGCCTCCACCCAGGGATTACAGATGAAGATCGGCTTTTATTTTAGGTCATTCGCCTGAGAAATCAATCAGTACTTCCCATCCGAGCACCTCAGAACCAGCTGAAATTTTATTTAGTGCAATAACGTCAGTATATGCAGTAAAGAAGCTCTGCTGCCTCACAGCACAGCAGTCTTTCTGTGTGGGGGTAGTGTCTTCTCCTCCTGTGCAAAGACATGCATGGGGTTAACTGGTGACCCTAAACTGTCAGTTGGTGTAGGATGAATGTCTCTGTTTGTGACGGACTGGCTACCAGGTACACCCCACCTCTCGCCCTGTGAAAGCTGGGATAGATAATGACCTACCCTGTGATCCAGAATTTAGATAAGCAGAAGAAAATGCATATTTGAAGCTATATAAACCTCATAATATGGATATTATCAGGATTACAGGACCTCAGCTCACATAGAGACGGGTCTGATTTGGTGCTTTTAATGTCGCCCAAAAAGAATCACAGCTAAAAATTAATCCTAGTCTATAAATATAGGTATAAAGGAGGCATTTCCAACCACACATGACCCTTCAAAATTCACCCATAATGCACTTATTCAAACTATGATGTTAAAGACAAATGGTGCTAAATGTAAATTATTTCTTCATATTGAGACACTAAGTGGGTAAAATTGTTTTTAACCTGAATATTTCCCGTGGATTTCTGAAAGGCACCAGGTGTGGACCCACCCACATGTGTCCTCGGATGAATTTCCATGGCTTTATAAAATGAACTGAAGTGGTCGTACAAAAGGAGGGAACTTTTCTCATGTTTGGTTGCTTTATGGAAGGACCCCTGTGTGTTGTCGCTGCCAAAAAAACGAAATAATAAAAGATGAAGGGGAGCAAAGCTGCTAATTAAGGGTTGATTCTGATTTACTTTACGTGATGGATGTTTTTTAAATCCTGGAGAGCTTTTGAGGGTTTTTCCAGGACTCTCAAGGACCCAAGTGCCATCGTCTCGCAGCAGGTTTAAAAAAGAAAAAAACTTAAATGCTGCCGTCATCATCGCACACTGCGACCTCCCCTCATTTTCATGAACTTCTTCTCCCCAGCTCCTCCTCCTACTCCTCTCCAACTGCAGGTGGGATCCACTTTAGGAAAAGACACATATTGTTTTCCCATCCTCCTCCCCTTCCTCCTCTTCCTCCGTGAAATGTTTCTCCTTGCAGTGATGGATGTCCCGCCTGATGCTGCTTTAATATCAAACACAAGAATGTCTTGTTTGGGCGAAGAGCGCGCCGAGCTCCTGCAGAAGGGGCTAGGATGCGGACCGGGGTTCGGCAGAGGTCGGCGCGTTGGGGATTCGAGGGGCCCGGGGCCGAGCTGACAGGGGAAAATATTTTGTACTCTCCAGGGTGCAGCTTAGTTCGCATTCAGCTCTGCTCTTACTTCCCTCCCAGGAGCAGAAACTTGGCTTCAGTTGTGATGACTTCTCCAGATGTGCACCTCACTCCTTCTTCTCCTTCATTCCCCTCCTCCTGCACTCCATTGTGAATTTCTGAACACTACAATTAACATCTATAAATCATGTCCTGAATACTTCCTGCTCAATCACAAGGGAATATTGGGGAACAGCCCAATAACTCATTACAAATTGGAGGCTTAAAGCAGCCAAAAAGATGAATTGTATGGTGAAAAAAAGCTCGTACAGGACGAGAGTCTCAGCGATTTAATGACAGCCCACTCCGTTAAATTAGAGGTAGACGATTAATAAAGCGCACCGACAGTCTGTTTCCTCTCACATTCTCAGAAATCCTTTCTCTTTCTTTTTTTGGTGCATGATGAAATCCATCACAGAGAAGATTTGCCAGATCCAATTAGGCACCTTCTTATTTACTTTATAAAACAGTTTGACAAGTCCAGGACAAAATAACAAACGCTCTCCAAACTAATTATCCCAGCAATAAATAAATGTTGAAAAGTTTTTAAAAGTATCCGCAGGAGGGATTGCTTCTAAAAGCCGGGATTTAATGGGAAAGAAAAAATTTCCACCTTTTGCTCCTATTTAGTTGTCACTAACATGGGGCGGGTGGCACATGCAAACAAACATTATGGCTTCGGACCTTTGTTTGAAACACCCATGACTGTAGCTGAAAAAATATGGAAATCAGCGAAAAAAGCCAAATAATAAGAAAAAAGCTGCATTAGTGAGCAAAACGAGCACCAAAAGCTGCAGTTTATCTAATGTCCACTAGAGGCTCCAGCAGGGAGTCTGTCCTCTTAGACTACAGCTATCTGAACCTCCAAACTGGACCTCTGGACCGTGTTTGTGCTGTTAGACCCTTCTGCAACAGTTTTTATGACAGGTTCCTGTGTGATGCTCTCAAACTCTGTAGATACAGCTTTCGAGAATTAAGTAACACCAAAGAGGGCCCTCAAAGAGCTCATCAGCTGGTGGGAAATGTGAGATAATCATGGCTGCTTCAGCCCCGTGGTTTCTGTGATATTGTGTCCATAACATGAATTAGCCTGGAGTTTTTATCAGACTTACATGGTGATTGTGTACATGCAGCCTTGCACGGGACCATTAATCTGGAAGTTATATGATCTTTAAAATACCTGCTGGGGGTGTTACTAAAACATGCTCCTACAAAGACCATGAACATCCTGAAACCTGGACAGTTTATGGATGTTGTTGTGCACACTCAGCACATATCACATATCTTACATGACCTCAGTGCACAAAAATCTTAAACTAAGTCTTTGCAACATTAATCAAAAATCACAGAAAATCCACCCAAATATATCTTCTTTCCTCTGCTCCCTAAAACCTTTTCTTTAAGTTTCTGCAGGACGAAGAAAGTCAGAATGTAAGGTCAGGAGTCAGGCTTAACTTAGAGCTCAGCCATGCAGAAGCATTTCTAAATGATCTGCTCGTGATCATCCTGTTTTCACACGTGTGTTGCTTTCGCTGAGGCTCATTTTCCCAGAGAGACATTTTAAAAAGACAGAAAGAAGAATAAGAAGAGCTGGAAGTGATGTGATAAATAAATAAACGTCAGAACGTCGATGGTTCTCGCCGTCATCTCCAAGGTTGCTTCCTGAAATCTCCCCTCAGCCTGGTGGGATTCGTCCGTTTGTCAGGTTTTCAGCTGCTGATCGATAACGGAAGAGGAGAAACAAAAAAAAAGAAAGAACAAACAAACAAAACAACAACAGCAGCAGTAAAGTGAGGCTGCAGCCGCTCCGGCGTCCTCTGATTATTTCAAGGACATGTCTGCTTTCAGGCTCAAATCAATCCTGCTGCTGCTCATTTCTGCTCAAAATATCTTTAATAACAAATGGGACTCTTTTCCAGAGGTGCTTTCCTAAGATCATCCTTTTTTCTTTGTTAACCTTCTGCCATTAAAATATACAACCTCACATAAAAGTCATTTTTAAAGAGCATTTTAAAAATGGAACAGCTCTAAAATATCATAAAGAGAAGGTATCGCGGACATTTGTTGGTATGTAATAGATTACTCAAACTAAATATAAAACTACTCAACGCTGATAAAGTTCTGCACAGCAGCAATATTATTGCAAATATGATCCAGACGTCCAGTTCAGGGACTACAGTTGGTGCTGGTGAAGCCTAGCAGACAGCAAGCAGCTACAGCCGCCTGTGTCGCCATCCACCTGAGCCTTAAATAGGTGATCTACTATCAAGACTTACCCGGCGGCTGTTGAGTTCTGTAAGCCCGCTGTTAGTTTCAGTGTGGCCTTTTACTCGATGTAAAAACTGTAAAGATTTGCTCTCCTGCACTGCTTCTTCCACACATTAGACGAACATGACTTTACACACAAAGATGAATGTGCAGGAAGCAGCAGCGTGTTAAGTTTTAACCGCTATCAAACAGATTTCATGTGTGTTATGGTCTCTGCAGCAGGAAGCAGCCGGTATCGTGACAGTTTTTCATTATTAGCTCCATTATCCCCAGCAGAGCTGAACTGAAAACTTTCTGGTGCAGATTGTTTTTTGGCAGCGGCTCCCTCAGCTGAGCGGTAAATAATGTACGAATTATTGGCTGTCTGCAGCCTCGCAGAGTCTCTGCAGAGCTGCAGCGTAAAGTCCATCTCCTCCTGTTGGGTCCTTCATTCGGTGCAGAGATTTGGCTCTCAGGGCCGAAATCATGACTCTGAAGGATTTCAGGAACTTTGTCATTAACGTAGTGCATATGAAACTACGTTTCAGAGAGTGTTTAGAGCAGCACAACGAAAGAAAGAAACGTCTAAAAGTGCATATGTAATTGTTTTTGACAATTTGAAAAGCAATGTGCATATAAAAATGGATGCATTAACACCAAGGTAAGTTATTTTACAACAAGCCCAGAAGCCTGGTTGGTTCATAAACCACTTACACATTTAAAATACTATGAAATCAGTCATATACAAGGATATTAGCCTGGTTTTAGAAATACTGACATCACAAGGTAAAGGTTCCTGTATTCTCTAGAAAGGTTATTGGAAACCTTCCTCATAATTTCCTGAAATAAAAACTATAAATTGCAGATTACTTTTTCCAAGAAGGTCTTGCACAGTCTGTTACTCCTTAATGTTTTCAATAAGAAGCTGATTTATTGGGTGAGCGGGAAGTAGTTTAACAGAATTCAGTTTGAAAGGGACACAAACTACAACTCTTAATGCAGATGTGTGATTGTAGAGTCTTCACCTTACAATATAAAGTGCCCTGATGCAGCCGTTGTTGTGATTTGGTGCTATATAAATAAAACTGAACTGAATGTGTTTCATAGGCTATTCCCATCCAGGTGTAGTTTCCAGCTGATAAATGTAAGCAGGTAGTTTACAACTCCTAACCAAAACGTTTCTGAATCTAACCATATACTTTGTAGTTGCCAAACTCAACCAAGGGTTTCTAGCATCTAAACCTAGCAAACTAGTTTTAGCTCTTGAGCTTAATATAGTAGTTTTAAACTGCCAAGTAATTTCTAGCACCTCAACTGAATAGGAACTTTCTAGCTTGTAAGCCTAACTTTCTAGTTTCTAACTCCTAAATCTGATGAGTAGCTTTTAGTGAAGAAACCTAACCAAGTAGTTTCAAACTCTGTCACTTAAATCTAACGAGTAGTTTCTAGTTTCTAATGTTCTAGTTCCCAAATTCAACTGAAATGTTGCTAACACCAAAATGTAACCAAGTTGTTTCTAGTTCCTAAACCTGAGAAACGTGTTTGGAGCTTTTAATTTGATGAGTACTTTTAAAAACCTGAACCAGAGTTTGGTTGGTAAATGCTAATGCTAATATAGTTTAAAAAATAAATAAATGACATGTTTCATTCAGTAAGACTTGAAACTACAGATTGAGACCATAAGCTTATCAGGAAAGTGTTTACTGAGGTCATACATGAAGGGAGCAGTCGATTCATTCAGGGACAAACAGAGACTGCAGCGTGTTGTGCGCTCTGCTGAGAAGGTGATTGGCTGCAGACTCCCATCTCTGCAGGACCTGTACACCTCCAGGACACTGCGGCGTGCAGCTCGGATCTCAGCTGACCCTTCTCACCCTGGACACAGTCTGTTTGACCTGCTCCCCTCAGGCAGGAGGCTCCGGTCCATTCGCACCAGAACCTCTCGCCACAAGAACAGTTTCTTCCCCTCTGCTGTTGGACACATGAACAATAACCACATGATTGTCCCCGCCACTAACACATGACCCTACGCTGTGTCACTGCATCATTTCATGTTTGGCACTGATCACCACCTGCACTCATGTATATATCTTTCTACGTAGCACTCATAATTCTTATTCTCATGTATATATCTCATGTATATCTCATGCACATATCTTTCTTTCTACATAGCACTTTAATTCTTATTGTCTGCACTGAAGCACCGCAGCAATTTCCTAATGTTGTAAACCTCAACATCTGGCAATAAACCCATTCTGATTCTGATTTTCTCTTCGACTCCTGTGCAACCAGGACTTGCCCCCCTGCTGGCCATTCGAAAGAATGCAGGCTTAAACCTTCACTTTTCAAAATATACATCTGTTTTTAATACTGTCTTCCAAGTTTCACTAAAATTACTCTTTAAATATAGAAATAATAATTTTATTTAGATGTTTTATTTATTTATTTTTTATTCATATTGCACAGTATTGTCATTTCTTTGGTCAGAGCTGGTTTGCAGATCTTGATTTTTTAACCTTATTGTATAATGCGACTGTTTTACAAGTAGAAATGTTTGTAGAATGAGTTTTAATGTAGAATTTGAGCTGACTGATCCTGTAACCTGCAGCACAGTATCACGCAGTAGTACTGGTACTTGTACTGCAGTAGAGGTTACCACCTTCAGGCTCTCAGAGTGGATTACGTGCAGTCGAGCAGCAGATTTATTTGATTCCTCTCTCCTCCAGTTGTCAGCAGCAGCCTGACAGCAGAGTTTTTTGCTCGTGGCTAAAACAGTGAAGTTCATCCCATCACACTCGTCTAATTGCCATCGAGGGGAAACTGAGAGCCGACTTTCACATCTCTGAGAGATGGCTGCCCATGATAATGACCCGGCACTTTTCTCTTCTCTGAGCCTCCATAACAAGACTGTTCAAGGCCACATCAGTGCTCGAACAAGGAGCTTTTTACAATCAAATCACCGTTAATAAAGGGGATCCATCTCACATTTAAGAGACTGCGTTCAGGATTACATTTGGATTGTCAGTCACATTAACAAGGGTCGTCACAAAAAAGGTTTACAATTTATTGAAGGAGGTTCCTAACAAGAGAGGTTTGTCATTCTATAGGGTCACCCCAAGGGATGTCTGTGGCTCTATTATGATGTTTGTCATTTCCTACGAGTCTCTATGGGGGGGTGGGGGTCATTTCTTTGAGTTACCATAAGAACAGTTTTGTCATACAAGAGAGGTTTATCATTTCTGTGGAAGCCTAACAAATAAGGTTCAATATTTCTATGAGGTCCATACAGTGAAGGCTTAATATTTTTATATGGTCTTCACAATAAAGTTTTGTCATTTTTATAATGAGGGACCCCACTGAATTCATAAACAGTGAGACTATGCATTTTATTTTTATATAAAAAAAACCACATGGATACTTTTTGGGGGCGGGGGTTCCACATTGAAGGTGTGTAATTCCTTAAGGTGTAATTTCTTTACAGATCCCATAAGAGAATTTCTTCTCTCTTTGGGATTTCCACACTAAAGGTTTGAAGCGTTCCTCGGGGTCCCACATTGGAGGTTTGTGGGTTTTTTAGGGTCCCCACATTGGAGGTGCATCATTCCTTATGGTCCCCATGAGGGAGGTCTGTGGTTACTTCTTATGGGTCCCATGTCACTTTTTTCAGGAAAGACTCTTTTCAACCAAAACCTTGGTGACTACTTTACAAACAGGATTTACAGGAATTAGGTATGTGTGTATGTAGTTATGGTCCTGACAACTCCTTTCTGCTCAGAATAAGACAATATTCTAACATCACTGCATTAAACTGGTTTGTGGAAACATCAGCTGTGCATTATTTACTATTGTACCATTTAAATAATATTATATATACATGTGTGTGTGCCTGTGTGTGTATAACATTTTTATGTATTCTTATGTATCTTATATATTCTTAATTTTATGTATATTATGGTACAGTAAGAGTATGTCACTGTCAGTAAATTGTCTGGTGATGTCTTAACAAAACATCAGGTGTCTCACCAGGGGACAAAAATATAAGCCTTGCCCACCCACCTGTTCACATGATGCTGGGAAAGTCTGACATCTGTGAGTCACGTGTTGTTAAATTGTTCCCAAGACATTTTAGTATAAAAACAACAATGTAGACTTAGTTTCGCTTACTTTTAAAATTCTTGTATTTTTGAAAGTGAAACAAAAATAAGTTTTTTGATTAATGCTTCATTGTTGCTAATGTTTTTTGTTTTTTTTTAATAAATAAGTAGTTAATTTATATCTATTTCTGTTTGGGCTGAAGACTGAATCTTTGTACCTCATATCTATCTATGCTTCACCTATTTTATTTTTAAAAATCTATTTATTGATATAAGCATTAATATTATTATTGTCATTTTTTTGTTGCGGACCACTTTGGTTGTATTTGTGCTATATGGGTAGGGATGGGTACCGGTATGGCACTGGTTCTGACAAACGGTAGTAACCAGACCGAAAAGCAGCGCACATTTCGGTGCTTTATTTTGGTGCTTTTTTTTCCTGAGATGTCATACACTTTGAATTCTAGCCAATCATTTTACCTTTCCGAGGATAGTAGGTGGGCCCAGGTACGTACGTTCTTTTAGAGCAGAGCTACAGATTAAAAATGCCCAAGGCGAAACGGTCAAATTCTGGCTGTACTTCACAGCAAAAGATGCAAACTCAGCAGCCTGCAACAAGTGCTTTAAGCTGATACTGTGATACTGTCAAAGGAGGTAACACCTCAAATCCGATGAAACACCTGGCGACGCATAGCAGTTTGTTAAAAGCCGAGAAATGCGTCGTATTTGATAGCTTGCTGCAAGACCTCACACCGGGCACATCTACTGCGGGTGGGTTGCCTGTTATCGGACCCGGAGTTAGCAACATCCCCCAAAAACCTGAAGAGTAGAGTCCTGGCCCCTAGCCCTGCCAGTGTAGCAGAAATGATGACGGATGATGACGGCAGCAGCAGCCGTTCTTCTCTGTGTGAGTAGCTTAATGCTGTCCGTGTGTAATTTACATTGAGTACGCTAACCACGTTATTACATTAATGCATGTAAGGTGAACTAGCAAACACCGTCGTAGTTACATGCGGCTGTCTTCTTGTTTGATATCAGATGCTCCCTTCACCCTGGCCAAAAAGGTTAAAATGACCAAAGAAAAAGTGTAAAACAGCTAAATATGAGAGGTTTTTGGATAAAGTTTGTGTTTTTTCCATTGATTAAGCACTGCTTCCAGCCAAGAGTGATACCATAAATCCCCTATAGCTGCAGAAAAGGCTAACATTGTTATCTTTTTACAAAAAAAACAGCTGAACATGAGGTTTTTGGACCAATTTTGTGTTCTCTATTCTTTAAGCACCGGTTCGAGCACCGTTTAAGCACCAGCACCGTTTCAAAAGTACTGGTTTGGTACTGGTATCGGATAAGACCTAAACGATACCCATCCCTATATATGGGTGATATTTAATTAAAGCTGGGTAGAAAAAAAGGTTTTAAAATTAAAGCCTTTTATAAAACCTTTCTGACTGTAATTTGAATTCAGAGTTATATAATATTCTAGTAAGTGTAACGAAAGTCTAATGACTTGGTCAGAAAAATAATGTTGCTGTATGGACCCATGAAATACTTGCATATGAGTTCTGTTTAAATAAAGGTTTTAAAAGATTAAAATGTATGTAAATCATTTTACTTAAACATTTTTACTTTGACTACCATTAGAAAAGAGTAAACTAGCTAACAGGATGTTAGCATCATCCACCGCATGGCTTTAAAGTCACGTTCACGTTAAACCAAAGCCTTTTGGAAATTTAAAAACAAGAGTGCGAAACACTTCCACTGCTGACTCTTTGTTAGCAACGCCTGGTAAATAAACACAGAACAACTGAAAGGACTTGCCTGGCTTCATTCACAACTGATCCAGCTTTCTGAGTCAGGATGCTAGCCAAATATCAGATAACATTGGAAAATGCAATCAGAACCAACGTTTAGTATTCATTTTGATCCCATCCGAGCATGTCCAGATTGGGCCCTAACATGTCAGAGATGCAGTTTATTTGCTCCAAAGACCTTTAGGTTTCCTCCTCCTGCACTGATATTAAACACTGTTAAAGGAACCCGGTTCAGGTCAGGTACCAGTTCTGGTCCACGTTCCTCAAAACCCTTGTCTAACCTGACTCTAATTCATGTGTGAAAACACGACCGTGAATGTGATCTCCGTCTCCCACTGCCGCTCGCTGTGATCCCCAGCTCCTCGAGGAAATTGCCTAATTACATATTTAAGGTGTAATAAGACAGTTTGTGCGCTGGCCTGTGATGTAGCGAGTGCGACGAAGTGCTCCATATTTCAGCGGGTAAGGCGGCGTGGCTCGATGATAATGGCTTGTTAAGGTGGAGGAAGAAGGAGCTGCTGCTGCTCTCTAATCACTCTGAAGCCTTGATTAGCCCGAGCACACGAATAATGGGTGGCATTTTCTGCGGCCTGTCGGGCGGCGGAGGAGGAGGGAGGGGGGGTGATTTAACAGCCTCCCTTCTCCTTCCTCCTCTTTCTCATCCCAGTGGTTTTGATCTATTTTTTACTGCCCGTCTCAGTCATTTATCAAGAGCAGAATGGCTAGTAAAGTAATCTGACATTAGCACCCAGTGACTAATACCTCAGGAAAGAAAAAGAGAGACAGGAGAGGTTTGTCATTTAAATAAATCACGGAGCACGTCTCCATTAAAGGTGAAAAAAAGAGAAAGAAATGTTGGAATTGGCCTCTGAACCTCGGCGCTCGTTTTCAAAGCAAACTGGAGAGTGAGTAGATGAGAGCCAGTTAAACGGGGAAGCAAAGGGACGGCTCTGAATGCACACATTTAATGACGACTGAGATTCGACTGTTACACGATGGTGCGAACAGGTACATCATTTATTAAATATAGTTGGTAAATTATAAATCACCTGACTGATGTTTATCATGTAAAATGGATCATAGATTATTAGAAAAACTAGTATCCAGTTATGTTACTGCCAAGTAACAAATACCAGTTATTGCTGTTTATTTAACGTACATGACTGGTTCAGCGAGCAGTGAGTCAGTCTAACAGTTCACAGCATTAGGGGCGTGGCCTCTGTGATGGGTGGGTGGCAACACAGGCGGCTGTAGCTGTGAGCTGTTGGCTGGGCTTCACCTCAGCTAATTGGAGCTAACTGCCCGTGTTTGTGTTTTGGGATGTTTTTAATGCAATTATCTCACCAATAATATGGTTTTCTATACATTCATTCATTTGTTGCTGCTGATGTGGGACCTGGTCTTCCCGGCCACCTCTTTTAGTGATGGTGGGGCATTCTCAAACCTGTGGAGCGGTATAATCTCTCTAATCCAAACCTAAAGCCCAGGGGCCAGAATCAGCCTTGCAAAGACTCCAGTCTGGCCCATGGGACAGCTTTAGAAAATGTGAATAGATTGTGCATAGATTTTTAACTTTTCACTGTATTTTCAAAAGTTTTTCCTGTTGATAAAGACTCCCACCACCCATTACAACCATACTACACCAAAGTACAAGCACATTTTCTGTGATTTAATAAAATCATTATTGTCTAAGTTTACGATTACATTAAATGTCATTAAATAAAATAATTGTTAATGAAGAAGTGTTTTTTTCCAAGATTTGACTGATTTGATGTATAATGACCTTTTTTGTTTTGGGGGGTTTGATGGTGGAAAAGTGAAAAGTTTTAATGATGTGTGTCATGTGGGAGGAGCTAGCTACCCGGTTTGATCTAAACAAACTGACACCTACAGTGCCGGAAGGTCTTTGATCATTGCTTTGAAAAAGTTTTGAAGGACAAAATAATTTTTTAAACTTCCTTTTCAGTGTGCAACTCGTCTAATGGTTGGAAGCTTCTGAGCTACACTATTCATGTTAAAATTTATGACTCTACAAAGCCAGATTTACCTCCTGCTCTCAAGGTCAATAACTTGTGTTTATACAACATTAAATATTGTTTTATGATTTTAAAACGTATGTTTGAGTACATCAGTGGGCAGATCGTTTGAGTGAGGTCTGAAAGCACAACTCTGCTGTGAAATTATGGCGTCACTATGACCCCTGACCTCTGTTTGTTAGTAGACTTAGATATAGACGTGTAATTTTGTCATTTCAAACACCATTTTTTTCAGGAAACCCCAGAATTAAATGTTTGATGAATGATGGGATGAAGAGCAGGAACCACTAAAGAAGGAATCTACACAACTGAAGGTAAATGTGATGGTAAAATAAAAAGAGCTGTGCCTTTGGACTTTAGTCCTCACGTGTAGTTTTTTTTTGCCTTTTAAAAGAGGAAAATATGAAGTTTATGTGTATGAACGTGAATATGAGACTGGACAGGTGAAAAACTGTGTTCAGGAGCACAGAAATACAGTGGAACATGGCATAATGCTTAAAATGAACACATTTTGAATTTACAAAACAAAAATTAAAAAAAAAAGAAGCTAAATTCACAGTTTAGGCACAAAAAGTAAAAAACGTAGAAAAACTGAAGTGTAAGAAAACAGTAAAAATGTGGTTAAATTCACTATAATGCTTGACAAAATACTGAAAATAAAATAAAATACAGCAAACAAGCTGCAAAATTCAGTAAAACATAACAAAGCAATGAAAATAAACTAACCATCCATCCATCCAGGGCCAGCAGCCTAAGCAGGTTGCCCATACCTCCCTCGCCATGGCCATTTCCTCTGGCTTACACCAAGGACCAGCTGGGAGATGTAATCTCTCCATCATGTTCTGTTGTCTCCTCCCAGTACATGCACGTAGCGTCCACGTCTGACGAGTCAGCGCGTGATGTCATGGGCACATCACTCAAGCTGTCCACTCATACGTAGTTTACATGAAAATTAGCACTACATTTTCTCCCCTCATTTTATCATCAGCAGATCAGACGTCCAGGCTTTAGACAGCTGACGAGAGACGGCCAAACAACAACATAACGTTACAAGCTAATGTCATGCCGCTAACATTATAGACAATAACGCCCACGTTAGTTCCACTTCAAGAAAAGTTTTAATTACAGCAGCTAACACTGACGGAAAATAATGAACATCCTCTACAACTCACCTCAGTATCACCACCATTAATCTCAAATGAACTTCATTGACAGTATAAGGAATAATGCACAGAGACGTGTCAACATCAAATGTAACAAAAATCAGGTAAATGCCTGATCCAGTGACTGCAGTTCCAGTGACTGGGGTTGTTACCCATATTGATACAAAATACTGATGTATTTAAACTTTTGTAGGCCTTTATATTTCGTCCAATATCATTTGAGGCATTGTTGATAATAGTGGACGCGGAAAATGTCAGAGTCACACTTCAAACACTCGGAGGGCGTAAGTTAAGATCCATCTTCAGCCCTCCCTTGCCCCATTTCTCCACATAAGGAGTAAGATGCTTGTCCTTAAAGTGTTCTACTTCCTCTGAGAGAAGATATACACTTGTTTGTTTACTCATAGTTTCATCTATATGATGTTTAGCAGGTTTTTCACTATGTTTCAGGATTATTACACGTCCAGAATGGCCAACAAGTTCATGTCACATGGTCAGCAGTCACGTGCCTGCAAAAATGACATCATTGGGCAAAACTATAGCAAAATTAGTACAAAATTCTGACAGAAAGGTGAATATGGCAAAATACTGAAAACACAACCAGATACTAAAAATACATAAAATATACTGGAGTGCAGACATGTTTCCTCCACTTATTATTGTATTGACCCTGTTCCTCCCTCATGCACACCTCACTTCCTTTAATCTCACTTTTCTCATCACTGATTGGTTCTTGGGTTTCCTCATCCCTTAACTGAACTCACCTGGAACTCATTATATTAGGACTGCACTGATACATCAGGTGAATTTCTTTTGTTCTTCTAGTTTATATAGTTTATTAGGTTAATTTGTTTTAAGGTTAATGCCTCGAAGGCTGACCTCGTTTGTCTTTCAGAGTTTAGGGATCCATCTAAAGGAATGTAAGTTAAAGTAAAGAAAAACTCTGGAGAGTCATTGATGATAATAATCCCTTCCTTTGAACCTTCTAACTATATATATAATATACAATCAACACCTTGAAGCTCAACCATCAGGGCGTTATTATTTATCTGCAGTGTCCTCTTCAGCCTGTAGGGGGCACTGTGAGGGCCGTTTGTGTGATTTTTCTGTAGGATAAAAATGATTTCTGCATGACAGAACCAAACAGACAGATTTTTGGGTTTCATCTCTTTATCCGTGCCCTGGTGTGAACAAAGAGAGTGAAGCAGTCGATGCGCTCAGATAATCCTGCAGCACCGCGGTCCACCTCCATCGATCTTGCTCTGCAGGTCTTTCGGGGTTTGGTGGTGGTGAGGGTCAGTCAGTCAGTCATCCATGCTGCTGGAGATGGATGGTTCACACACACACACACACACACACACACACACACACCTCTGCACGCCCCCACCTCAACCCCGAGACGGCCAATCAGCTGCAGGCCAGCGGTCAAACTCTGCATCTACATTATGCATGAAGCAGAGAGTCCTGAGAGGCAGCAGCAGAGTCGAGTTCGCTCAGGATGTTTACTCCACCGTGTGTGTGTGTGTGTGTGCTTGGCCCTGCTTGGGGGTCCAGACATGAGCCCCTCTGAGGGAAACCGTCCTCTTCCTCCCTCCCGCCACTCTGCAGCCTATACGAGACAATAAAGATGAGATCAATAAATATTGATGATTGTAATTTTGTGTTTGTCTGCCAAAATGTGCAATTATCTAAATTTAAATTTAAATTCAACAACTATTGAAATACGACAGAAGAGTAGATTGTATTGTTTATTTGTCCCAAAGGCTTGAAAATCCTGGACAGAAATTAAATATAACCTGTAGAAAGACAGTTTAAATACATGGAATAAATATATCAACTCCAATATTCCAAATATCTCAAAGAAAAATGTACCTGGTCAGGTGAACCGTCACTCAGATGTGCTGCTACAGGTCACATGCTGATCCTCCAAATACTGAGGGAAGGTCCTCCCTCCTTTAGCAAAGGATACACCTGACTGTCCTTTATGAAAGGAAAGGAGATAATTACGATGTTTCCGCTGAGGTCAAGGAGAAGTGGTTAGGAAAAAGTGGTAAAAAGAATATTTATTTAGTCTATTTGTCCACCGTCTTAGGCTAAGACAGCTGATGCACTTCAACTCCACTTTTGTCGCTTCCCCAATGTGGTGTTTTTGTAAATATCTCAGGTTTCTGTCATAAATCCTTGTTTTTCTCTTTTTTTAAAGGTGTTTAAAATGATTCTTGTTCCCGCTTTCAGTTTACTTCCTGTTTTATTTTGAATGTTAGTTGCTTCCTTTCTTTGTTCTCTTCCCACCCTCATTACAGTCTCATTGAGGGCACCTGTACCTTTTTATCCTCCTGAGGTTAGGTGAAATTCCTGCATTTGTTTTGGATGTTATTTCGCAGTGATTAGCAGGTATCTGTCTGGGTGAAGCTCACCTAATAATGGCAGCTGAGAAATAAAGAGAGGAGCCGTGTGACTGACTTGTATTGATGGGGAAATTTGCTTCTCTCTGTGTTTCAGAGATCAGATGATTCTGCCTCTAACACATATTTCCCTTCAGCAACATGAAGTTCAATCAGGCAAACGCCTCTTTGTTCATTAAACTCAGCCAGGCCACTGCGATCAATACGCCTGTAGAGCCGACATTAACGAGACCGCACCTCACCGCTGTACCGGACCGGAGACAGGCTGGATCCACCGCACACCTTTGCTCCAAAGTCCATCAGAGGCTGAGTGTTAATGCGTGCATTAGTGAGGAGGAGGAGGATCCCCTGAGCCCCACATTTCTCCAACTTAATTATTAAGAGGGAGGGGGGCTAATGAACTGTAGGATTACAGAGGTGATAATCGCTGCCTTGGTAGGTGCATTAAGCCTGGCTGTGTCATTAGGCTGCGAGCCTGACAGCCGACAGTCAGCGACACAGAAACAGACAATAAACGTAGCAAAGGATGGACCCGCAAGGAGTTTTCTGATTCTGGGCGAACCTTCAGAGCCTCTTTGAAGCTCGGATAGAAAACGAGGCTTTCCCAGGCATTCAGGCGGGTATAACCCTGTTTCCACAAAGAGTAGATGTGCAGGTGATTTAAAGGCCACGTTTAACTGAAACTAGTCCAGAGAAACAAGTCAGCTGTTTAAAAAATATCTCCTCATTTTGAAACTGACGACAGCACATTTAAATTAGAATGCTCCAGAATGCTTCCCACTCACAGAGGACTCACGCTGCTGAATAGTTTGAGGCCTCCGTTATTTCCAGGTCCAGATGTTTTCTGAGGGTCAGAGTTCAGCATCTGGACTCTTACTGTTAGAGCACAAACAGTGAGGGGTTTGATAGCGACGACCAACGATAGTCACAGTCTGAACCTTCGAATAGTGAAAGACTTAACACACCTGACATGTGAAAATCATGAGAATATTTTTCAGACTCACTGATTTTTAATTCAACTTCAAATAATCACATTCAAGCACCACATTTATTTTTGTTTCTTATAAACAAAGACCAGCATGATGTTTGGTGGCAGGGAGGCTCTTGTAGAGTCAGTGCTCTTTCATATTGTAAGAGGCATCTGAGGTTATTTGAAAGCATGCTGATTGCCTCTGATTGGAGGTTTGTCCAACCGGCAGGAGACCTCAGGATGGATCGAGAACTCTCCGGAGAGATTATATATCACAGGAATTCCTGAGGAGAAACTGGGAATACCCTGGATGGATGGTTTGTATATTTAAATGTGGATCTCTACATTAAATATTTGTTTCTTGTTTCTCCCACCCAGGTCTCATTTACCCATGACCCCCCGCTCGTCATTCCTGATGTCCAGAGGGGATGAGTCCGATTTATCATTGTTTCAGGTGACGTTTCCCATTCATCACCTGCAGGCGCTTCATTAGTAGAGAGCAGGCTATGAGGGTAATTAAATTCAAACACAGTTATGTAATGTGGACACACATGATGAAGTGCTCTGTGTGTTTGCGCAGCATCCCAACATGCTAATGTTTGTATGTGTTTGACCTGCAGTCGGTCTCAGCCCACAGCTCCCTCTGTTAATTTAGCTTCTGACTTATGAAGCAAACGGTCTCCTCTTTAGAGGTCCACACTGTCAGACCTCATGTGATCACAGAAATATCAGAAATAAAGAAAAATCAGAGAAACACGCATGTGAAGTAGGCTGAACATTTTGGGCCTGTCTCAATATGTGTACTTGCGTTCTCGTGTACTCGCGACACGTCATCAGTCGGAGATCAAGTACTGTTCCAATTCAAAGTACGAGAACGCAAAAAATTCCCGGCTGTGTTCTTGCTCTGCCTGTTTTATCGAGCATGCATCGGTGGTGTTTTGTGTGTGTACAGCTAAATATCCCAGAATGCATTTCATCCCAAACTCAAACATGGCAATGGCGGAGGAGCACTTTTAATTATTACTCTTTCTGGGTCACAAAATAAACTTTTAAGTTATTTTCAAGGGAGAATGTAGCTGTGTAAACTTCAAATATCTGCTCGATTTATCAAGATATCATATATTTCCAAACATGCTCCGACGTTTTCGGAGACGTCTGTTTGCCACCAGCTCCATAGCAGACCGGGAGGTCGAGGGTCACTAGAGCCGGCGAGAACAGCGGACTCACGGCACATCTTTTCAAATATTTGTTCAGTTTTCCTGCAAACCCCAGCAGCTGTCTATTGTAATTTTTGAGTGTCCACTAAAATAAAAATAAAAGCATTCTAACATCTCACCTGTTTGTTTTTATTAAGGCATACATGTACACTATTTTTACTAATAGAGATTTTGCTACTGAGGTTAAACATGATATATAAGTCACTTAGATCACTTCTGAATGTTAATGTTTGGTTTATTTCAGTGTTTTATTTGTTCCTGACTAAATCGGTTTGGCTGAGATAAAAGTTAAGCTTCATAACATATTACTCACAGTTAAATTAAGAGGGGATGGCAGTAAAAACTCCGGACCTGTGACATCATCAAGCACGCTGGTGTACAAATCATGAGTCCGTGCTCTCATTCTCGGCAAGTCGCATACTTGAGAACTGAGAAAGGGCCAATGTTTTAACCCTGTTCCATGATACATTCTTAGCATAATTTCTGTATATCACACAGGCTACATGCTGTTTAAAGAAGCTAAAGCTATCTGGACAAGTTACTCTATCTTGGCTGTTATTGCACAAAGTAAAGGTTATGCATTTTTGTTTACTGATTGTTAAAATAAGCACTTCATATACAAGTTAGTATCATGGCTCAAGTTAGCTGCTGAAATAATTTGGCAAGTTAGCCAACTAACAATATTTGTCTAGTGACAACATTAGCAAGCAAGATGTGTTTGGCCAGCTAGCTGTAAAGTAACTTTTTAATGTTAGCACATGAAAAAAAAAAATGGAGATGTCGAGCAAAATCATTAGAAGATTTGGATGGCTACTCATCCTTATTCACTCAACGCAGGATTCTGTTTCATGAGATAGCTTTAAATTTGCCAGTGCTAGCAGAAACATGAATATTAGCTAACATTGCCTAGAAAAAAGACAGCTGAATGTGATCCGCAAAACTAAAAGACCCCTCCCTGATCCAAATGTTCTGCTGTTTACCATAGCTGGATGAATTAGTCCCCTGTATCATATCAAGAATACCGCAACAAGTATGTGTTAGCAGGTAAATTCCAAGCTATGTCTGCCTATGTCGGCTAACACCAACCTTTGCCAGTAGAACAATGATTTGGGACTTGGTTTGATTTTAAAAGCAGCATCTCTCTATTAACTGAATGCCCTGAATGCGGGATTATTAAGGATCGGGGGGGGGGGGGGGCTTATGAAAGATCCCTGGACATGACAAGTGCTAATAAGCAGTACTGGGTATCTCCATCACGATTCTATTTAGTATGAAAGCTGCATTGTTGACTTCCTTAGTGCATATGTTTGCAGTCTTATTGAGTTTGTTCTTATTATTTACAAACTAAATACCAGAAAGTCAGAATATTCTCCATGAATTAAAATACTACTAATATTATTCAGTATTTGACAAGTCTTCAAATACCATTTTCCTGCCAGATGAGCTTTGTGTTCTTCAAGAGTTTTGAGAACCTTGTTTGTCTTCTCTTTGTATGGTTTTTCTGTTTGTGCTGTAGTATCTAATTTCATCGCACTGCAGAGATTTCGGTTAACAACTCTTCTTTCATGTGGTAGAGATACAATCTAGAATTTTCTGGTAAAATCAGGGGATAATCCACACTTTAAGATTAGAAAATTCAGAACTCACACACTTCCTGAATTTTAAATTCTCTTTGACAAAAGTTTTTAAAGGATTTTTTAAAAGGGAAGATAGCGCTTTCAAACATATTATTACTGTAAATTCTCAACTACCACCACATAAGAGGAATTCTGGTATTCTCAGCAGAAAATTTTATCTTCAGCATAACCGCAGCACCGTGAAGATTTTCCCCTCCACAGATTGGAAACAAAGTGAAGCTGGGGACCTG
Source organism: Astatotilapia calliptera (assembly GCF_964374335.1). Classification (NCBI taxonomy): domain Eukaryota; kingdom Metazoa; phylum Chordata; class Actinopteri; order Cichliformes; family Cichlidae; genus Astatotilapia; species Astatotilapia calliptera. Next base: position 10,253,246 of record NC_137423.1, on the reverse strand, counting down.
CGCACAGATAAATGTCCAAACGTTAAACCTGGCCCTGGAGCTGACGCAGAGACGGGACTTCCAGAGTTGTCGTTTCCCTCTGAATGCTTTTCTGCTCCATTTGCTGCCTTTACAGCCATGGTGCGGAAGGTTCGACCCCACCGTCACTACCCTGCAGGCTCGTCGGTGTGCCAGAGTCAAAGCATCGAGGCTGGGGAGGGATGGAAATGAGTCGTAAAGACCCTGGAAAATCCATGAGAAAAAAAACACACACACACACTTATCCCAGAGCATAAACGAACATGAGCTGACAGGAAAAACAGAAGTGAGCAGCGTGTGATCGTAAATAAATAATATTTCTTATTGTTGTTTTTCTGTACCCTAAAACATATATGACAAATAAGAAAATCAGTGTAAAATCATCTAAGACTACACTGTGAAAAGCTTCAGGTATTTTCTTTTTCTCTTCCTCACTCGCTTCCTGTTTTACTTTGGTAATCTCTTTCCCTTTGAACTTCTGTCCTTTTACTTCCTGTATATGTCTTTTTCCCACCTTTTTGATCGTTGCTCACTCCTGTGACCACAACAGAAATTAGAGCTATTTTTTACTTTCCCTTTTCTCTCTACACGTTCTGCTGAGCTGATTGAAGCTTGTAAATTTGTATTCCCATCTACTGATATTATTTTATTATTAGGTTAATTTAGCACAAGGTTCTGTTAGCTTTGCACAAAAATAGAAACGTCCTCCAAAGAGCTACTTTTACTTACTTTGAGTACATTTTAGAGCCGGTACTTTTTCACTTTCACCTGAGTAAAGAAGTTGAATCTGTACTTCAACTTCTACTGGAGTATTTTTTAACACTAGTATCTGTCCTCTGAACTGTCTGCACTTTTGACAGCTCTGCTTCAAAGAAGGTTACGTTCAGGTCCACTTGTTGTGCTGGAAGGGGCAGCGTTGGGTTGTTGACTCTTTGTACTTAAATATTTTTTACATAAAGCTGTCACAGGTCTGAGAATGATTAAATGTCCGTCAGATCTGAAAAATTAAGTGTAAGTATGTTGATTTTTTAGAAAGAAAATCTTCCCCGTTTCTGTTCACCTGTCAGTTGAAACTCTTTTCTTGCGGGTTTACCAACAAATAAACTCCCCCAGCTTTATCAAAACTTTTTTTTTCACATTGATTCATTAATTTTCTCCTTGCCTGAGTCCTCATTATTTCTTAAACTTATTTTGGTGATGAATATTCAGTGACTGTGGACTCTTAAAATGCATCGTTGGTGGGTAATTGCAGATTTCTCTGCTTCCTGTCCGACTGCAGCAGTCTAATGTGCTCATGCAGATCACAGCACATCTAGAGCGTCTCTCCAGATGGATTTTCTGACTCTCTGATCCGTGTCATGGCTTCGTGGTGCTGCCGCCTGCTGTGCGGTCCAGTCCGCCGGGTCCCTCCATGGGCCGTTTATGTTAATCACGTCATAATGTTATTTAGATCAATCGATCGGCCCTCTCGCCCGGCGCTGCCAGGCTGAGGTCAGGAGCCATGGGGGTGATGAGTTACATTTGCACAATGCTGTGGAGCCGGGCGGCCCCTCGCCGTGGAGGGCGGGCGTCGTCCTCCTCACGCCTGCGGCCCCACGCTGAGCCTCAGAGCGCTGGCCTTTTCCCCTCGCCAGCCCGTCAGACGGAGGCAGACTGACAGCGAGTCCCAAACCCCCCGACCGCCTTCAGACATGACTGCTGCTGTCAGGCGCTCAGATATCACCACGACTTATTCTCCAAACCCCAGCTCGCCATCACGCACGTTCAAAACTGAGCTGAGGAGCAAATGGGCCTCTGTGACCTTTAGTGCAGAATGAGCACAAACAACATGAAAAATAACGGCGTGTTTCACAGCTAACCTTTAACACGCCTGTTTAAAAAGCTGCTGCTGGGCTCACGGGTGCTGCATTCAAAGCCACAGAACTTTATTTAAACTCCTGTTTAGGTCCCAGAGGGTCCAAAGATGCAAAATCTGTCAGAAAATTAAGTTCAGACTTCTGAGGAATGACCTCACACTAACAAAGAGTGAGATTGATGCACACAGGCACGAATGATGATGCTTTCCAGTTTAACTTTTCAGCTTCTGTGCTTTTAAATTTCCCGACTCATAAGCACAGAGTTGGAGTTTTTATAAATGGAAGTCAGCCGATGTAATTTAGGCGAAGTCCTAGTAGTGAACCCCTAGCTTTCCAGGTTCAGTGGACTCTTTAAAGATGTTTCACTCTCGGCTGTTCACTTTGGTACATCAAAAAAGCTTCAGGACTACATGGACACCAATTGATTACTGCTCTGACACTGTGTTAAGGTGGTCTATGAGTGTACTGTCCCCTATGGACGGTTACTAACTCCCAGATATCCACAAGCAGCTAAAAAAAAAGGACTTCAACCCCATAAACATAAAAACTGATTCTCAGGAGCTCAACCATCAGCTACAACAGGATTATCTTCACTAATGTTGTGTTATCATTTGTTATTAAAGAGAAACAGAAACAGTTACACATGCTGAAACATCTATTTTCTCAATAAATGAGAGTGAAACAGTCACAGTGAGGTGTGCAGCACCAGGGTGGCCTTTTTATTCCATATCCTGTAATGTGGGAATACCGATTATTTGTATTGAGTCAGCACATACAAGCAGTTCTTCTTGCAGACTGTCTTACAGGTGAACTTGTGACTGATCGGGGTTTAAACAACTGGTGTCTGGACCAGCAGCTGGCCAATCACCTTTACTGGTCCTGGGCCATTGATTATGTCAATAAGGGACAAAACAAATGGCCAGTAATAGACTTCGATGCAGCCGCTTGAAACTGGGATTCTGTCAGAGAGACTCTGTGTCCCCATTGACTCCTGGAAGTCCACTGACGTCAACAAGAGAATAAAACCTGAGCCGATATCGACGTTATGCAGTCATTTAACCATGAACAATGAGATTTGAACTTGTCTGCCATTTCTGACATGTGACAATCATGATGACAATGATGGACAGGCCTAGAGACCAGCCCATGACCTCCTGACAACCGTCTGTCGCTAGGGAAAAATGTATTCCTGCAAAATCCTCCCTGTGATTGCTTTGGTCGCCATGAGATTACCGTTATCACCGATAGTTTGCACGCTGACTTGCCTGCAAACACTCGCCAAAGTAAAAGTTGTGGCCCAGAGCTGCATCCAGCATGTTTCAAAAGGCACAACTTTTACTTTGAAGGCAAACAGTCTCTATTTCCACTCTGTGTTGTACTTTTCAAAGGAGGTTTTTGGCAGAGCACCCTCTTTGTGACCACCAGCGACCTCCAGGAACAGCTCGCCAAACAGTCGGGGAAACTCATTTTTCCCTCATGACTTTTGTTTATATCACATCCAATATGGTGAACAACTCCTGAGCGATGTGTGCATGACATCAGGTGAAAAACTGTAAAATCGCAACTTCCCGTTAATCTTTGTGAAGAAATTGGTCCTAGCGCAGCAGGGGGTGCTCCTGAGGTGTTCCTCAGCAAAAGAAACACAGTGTGTCTGAACTAAAATAAAATGGCTTCACATCTTTTAACCTTCGTGTGCACACAAGAAGCAGCTGGTTGTGCTGGTTGAAGGTTATGGGGACGTCCCCAGTGCTTGCGGAAAGGTGTTTTACTCCAGCTTAAAAATGAGACTAAACTTGTTGTCTTCACGACACGATGAAGAAAAATGTTTAACCCATGACATTTTTATTAGACGCCTCCATAGACCCCAGAATTCATTCTGAGGTTTCGATCATATTGGAGATATTAATGGACTTACACGCATGTCCAACACACACCAAATAAGCAGGCACACAGGTGTGTCTATGAAGATAATATGAGAGGACGATGGACTCCCTCGTGTCCACACAGAGGCCATAATGGACTCTAACATGCAAGACAATGGACTCAGGTGGACTTCCCCGAGTCCATTTAGAAGTGGTGGTCAACGGTGTCCTCATTAAGACACTAAACACAAACACAGGCTCTCAAGTGCACCTGCAGGGACGTTGATGTAGAGGCATAAACAGACTCTGAGCCGTCCTCGCAGAGATGCTAACAGCTTTTCATGTTTGATAAACTCGGAATGAAATCACATCAGACCTGTCCACGTGGCGACGGGCTCTGACCGCCGACACCTTCACATCATCTCTTTGTGTTTTACCATTTCCTCTGTTTTTATCAGAAACGCTCTCACAGCCGCTATACCTGCGATTAAAAATGCACAAACTCGACAGCTTCCTCTCCTCCGCACAGTCTCCTCCTGCTCCTCTCCGGCACATAAAGACAATACAAAGCCTTCACTCTCAGAGCCTCCCTCACTTGTTTGGCCTCCCCCAGGACCCATAGGCGTTGTTGGAGCCCGGCGCTCTCCCCCGGCGCTGCGGTTCACCAGGTGTTGTCTGCAACAGGCAATTAGTAGAATAGGTGTAGCTGTCAATCAGCCGGCTGGAAGATTAGCTGCTTGGCCGTAATTAGCGGGTTAGAGGCTTCTTGGCCCAGCGGATAAAGGCTTTGCCAATAATGGGCCCTGGGGTATTAATTACTGAAGGTCGAAGCTGCCGAAAAGGCCAGGATCTTAGCAGCAGCACACGTAAGATGATTGTTTAAATTTCAAAAATAATACTGGTCTGACAGTTGTTGGAGTCCCGCGGGGCGGCGGGTACAAGGTAGCCGAGGTAATTAGTTTGAAGAGGGAAAGGGCATGGTTACAGGCGTGTTTGTGAAGAGTGAGGAGGGGAAGGGAGGAGAGGGGGGATAGAGAGAGGAAAATATAAATGTGAGGATGGAGGGGGGAGTAATGTAAAAATATAAACAGGAGGGAGGCTGGAAATGCGAAGGTATAGATGGAGAGGGAGTGGAGGATGGAAGGAGATGCTGCTGTGAGAACATAACAACATAAGAGGGAGGAGAAAGCGGGAGGGGGTGGGGGCTGGGGGTGAAGATGAGGATGAGGAAAGAAGAAGAGGTGAAATTTTAAAACTCTGCGTCCGAATATTCTGGTGACACCCTCCAGGGAAACCCCGCCCTCGTCATCCTTCCTTCCCAGGAAAACCTGAGGAGATCTGTTTCCTCCTGAGGCCTCTGCAGACTCGAGCAGCAGTAAAAGTGTTTCTCGTTGTTCCTGCAGAGGACGGTAAACGCTGCGTAAATCCATCAGCGCCTGACGTCTTTTTACTGCCGACGCTTCAGTTGCTCTGATTCTCGACGCAAATCGCAGCTGCGGGCGATATCGAGACCGCACGAGGGAACGGAGAGATGCAGAGAAGCCATCTTTAATGCCGCATGGCTGCAGAGTTTTAGCCACAGATGATATATGAAAGATGAATGTAGCCATGAGCATTTTGACCACCACCACGTTTGTGTATTCGAGTCAGAATGACCGTATCTGGAAAATGAAGGTCGAAAAACTATCCTGTAGAGTTCACTGCAATGGCGGGAACTGGCTTTAGAGACCATGTAAACATGCTAACATTTTAACATGGGAGCCTATGGGCTCAGTGCTGGAGCCAGCCTCTGGTGGCGGTTAGTGGAATTGCAGCTCAGTGTGGACTTTCCAGTTGATGTTTAGTGAAACTTGCTTAATTATTTTTATGCAAATTAAGGTATTGTGCACTGCAAACTGAGCAGAAGCATGCAAAAATCCTGCAAAAGTACATAACACACAAAAAAAAATACACAACACCCATAAATCCTCTGCTTCTTTTAAACGTATCTTAATGCAGTCCTGTTGTGTTTTGGGAGATTTTGTCTTTTTTCTACTTCCACTGTGTTTTATTCCGTTGTCTTTTGTTTGCTTTTGCAGCTTTTTTTTTTCAGTTCCAATGCATTTGATCTCTCAGGACCACCATAGCATTGGGTGGATGTGGCTGACTGCAGGTAATAGTGAAAGCAGGCAGACTTTCACAGGAGGAAAAGCAGAAGCGTAACTGGTGGAGGATGCTTAATAGCTGGACATGACTCTCCGTTAATAATCAGAAAATCAGGTTAAAAAACAAACCTCCTGCAGCTTTAAATTCAGAGCCTCCAGTCTGTCCCTGAAAACGAGACTCGGCTCCCCCCTCTGTCTCCCCCCTCTCCATGCTGACCATACTGTAAATCACCGCTCATGTAAAACTCTGCACCTGTGGCCCCCCGGCGACTCCTGATCCGAGGGCCACAATAAACATGTCAGGCGGGCCCCGCCTCCCCCCAACGGCCCCCATAAATAAACATAAACCACAGCAGCAGTAGTGCATGCTGGGTGCAGCCAGGGGTCGTTACAGCGTGTGTGCTGTGTTTGTCATTTTTATTTATTTTTATTTTTTTATTCTCTCCACTGCAGAGTTGAAGCCTCGACACAACACAGCAGCCTCAACTTTATTTAAACCCACATGTTCAGAGTCAATAGAGTCAGAAGCAGAGCAGCGTTTAGTGCTTTTGGTTTGCACCTGAACAAAAATAACTTTTACTGACATCAGGAGAGAAACAGCTCAAATCTCTCTGTTGATCAGACGGTTCAGAGGTGTCATGAATGTGTTGATCTGTGAGTGCAGCTGGGTGTAAAAATATTCTTTGTAATAATGGAAGTCTTCTTCTTAAACATGCACACCTTTTAAAAGACTCCGAATCACACCTGGATCTGAGGCAGGTGACAAAAAAGTACAAAAACATTAAAATTCAGATGACCAATCATATTAAAAACATATTTATACCATGTCATCATTTATTTTTACAAAACCAAACCAAGGTTACTGCAGTAAGTAATCGTGTTCTGTGCGACTTCATCAGCCTCTCACGTCAACGTGGAGGAATTGTGGCTCATTCTTCTTCGCAGGTTGCTTCACCTCATTGAGATTCACTGACATTCATTCACACACGGCTCCCTGAAGGTCCCACCACAGCATCTCAGGCGGGGTTAGGTCTGGACTTTGACTGGACCATTGCAGCACCGCGATTCTTTTCTTTTTTAGCTATTCTGTCAATGATTTCTTGTAGTGCGTGGGATCATTGTTCTGTTGGATGACTGAACATCATCCAAGCTTTAGCTGTGGGACAGATGTCCTCACATTTGACTCTAGAATACTTTGGTATACAGAAGAGTCCACTGTCCACACAGTGACTGCAAGGTGTCCAACTCATGACCTCTCCACCACAGTGCTGACAGCTGGTCTGTGGTGTTTGTACTGTTTTTGGTTTGTGCTTTATGTACAAACATCTGCACTTTGATCTAGTTTGTTCCAGTCATCTTTTCGTTTGTTCAGCTGCAGTTTTACAAACCAAAGCCATGCTGCCATGTTCTTCTTACAAAGAAGATGCTTTCTCCTTCAGCCCTTCCAAGCAAGCCAAACTGTCTTTTTTAATTGTGCTGTTTCAAACTTTAACCCTTAACATCCTAACTGGGGCTTGTAGAGTCTGAGATGGAGCTCTTTGTATTATTTTGCAGTTCCAGGTAATAGACTTACATTTGTTTATGTTAGCTAACTAGTGACAGAATCGATAACTCATAAGAAAATAATGGCACTAAAACTAAAAATCAGTTTAAGGGGTGGTCCACTGAACCACTTGCCACCTGACTCAAACAGGCTCTTCTCCACACAGTGTAATGGTCCCTGGTCTGGTGCCACTCTGTAATGGCGGTGTGGCGAGGAAGGAGCGGCTATTAGATCCAGCGGGCATGTGGTGTGGAGGTTAGGCGGACAACTCAAAACAAGACCATAGAAGCCAGGTCTCCGAGGCGCTACACTATTTGTACATACGTGTGCCAGGGTTAGGTAGTCGCTGGTGCCAGCCCGTTACAATGGTACGGTCTCTCTAAACAGATGCACAGAGAGCAGCATGCTTGGCTGAAATGGCTGCTGCTGCACACACGAGAAGACTTTTTAACTACTACAATAATAGGACGGCACCCCCTAGTGGTACTATACTATACTAAGGCAGTGTTGCCAACTTAGCGACTTTGTCGCTATATTTAGTGAGTTTTCAGACCACCTTAGCGACTTTTTTTCTAAAAAGCGACTAGCGACAAATCTGGCGTTATTGGAGACTTATTAATGACGACTTTTTGACGTGAAAACGTGTATCGCTCCTACTCTCAACAAGCAGCAGTGCTGCCGTGGGCACCTCGCCTGTGCCAAAGCGCTCACAGGCGGAGGATAGTCCTCCCCCAGCTGCTGTCAGGGCAGGAGATGTTCACACCTATGAGCCCAAACTGCAAATGAGTCGCGCATGAGCGAAGCCGCTGCTCCCGCACTTACTGTAACGCAGTCAGTTCTTATTTTGCTGTTATGCTGTTTTGTGGATCACAAGGTTTAAAACTACTAATAAACACACACACACACAAAGTAACTCTCCCAGAGTGCAAATTTCGGGTCACTTTTGCCGGTCCAAGCCCGGATAAAGGAGCAGGGTTGGAATTGTGACATTAAAAAACAATAATTGCTAAAAGAAATTTCATTTGTAGTTCCAAATAAATTCCAAATGCATTTAGGACGTTTTTTACTCACTTTATGTCTCTTCCACGATGTTATTTCTCTCTCCAACAACATAGGTAGGTTACAATTACATTAGCATGACCAATTATGCAAATTAGGCAATGACATCATTTAGCGACTTCTAGCGACTAAGCTAAGATAACTGCTTAGTTATCGATTCTGTCACAAGTTAGCTAACATAAACTAATGTAAGTGTTTTAGCTGCAACCAACCAACCACATGACGTCACATTCTGTATTCAAGATTGAAGAAGTTTATTGTTTATTGTCAAAACACAAGTGGTTTTGCAGGGAAATGAAATTCTTCCCTTCACACAACTAAATAACAACTAAAATATAGAATACACCTAACCCTGAGCATAGAAAATAATAAACAAAGTAAAGCAAGTGCTATGTAGCACTTGTAGCTTATGTGTGGGTGTAGTCAGACAGAAGTACTGACAGAAGATGGCGCTGAACACCTCATCATATTTCATTCTGTACATTCATTCACAATTTCTCCCAAAGTTTCATAAAATACTCATAAAACTATAAATATATATATGTTTTCCATTATGTTTCCATGTTTACCTGCCGTGTGTTTTATTGGTGACTGTATGATGAGCTGTATTGGCAGACTGAAAGCTTTATTTTAACTTTACGTCTTCTTTCAGACTGGGATGAAAGGGTTTCACCCGACACCTCACTGATCACTTCATGTAATATGGATCAGGTAAAGAAAACGTCCTCGTTAACCTCTGACCCCTCAGCTCTCTGAAATTACACGTAAAACAGTCAGAAAAAGGAAAAGTGAATTAACTCATGGAAATTAAATTCAGTCGTAGTTTTCAGAGTGTTTAATAATGTGTGATAAGAGGTTCATGATCTGCACTCACAAAGACTTCATTAAATTGTTTCAGGCTGCTGGAGGCCCACGGTCTGCATGTCGATAGCTGCGTGACCATGTAACGTGATTGGAAATCTGTTCGATTACTTTGATAGGAAATTACTAACATGGTTATTGATTAAACTCTGAAGCTACAGCTGCTCTCTGACACCTGAACCATTACCACACCAGCACATTTTCACATCTTTAATTAATTTAACCTAAAAATGATAAATGCTAGATATCAAACTTAACGTTTAAAATTGCTGATAACATACTAACGTAAACTGGCAGGTCTTAACACGCTAAAACAAATCCACATGCCAGTCTGGATGTCTGCTGCAGGTCTGCTGGCCACATCCATCCCGCCGGCTGTTCCTAGGCAGCTCACGTGCGGTCTATGAGAAATTACCATTCAAATGCTTCCGATGGCAAATGAACAGGTACTTATATAGACCTTTTCAACTCTATGTCAGCACTCAAAGCAATACTGTATTTACTGGGTATTGATCTAATACCAAGTAAATGTAGGACGTGTCATGAACTAGCTGTGTGGAGGCAGATGAAGACCCAAACGCAAAACACACGGGACAGGAACTGAACTCAAAATCACTGCTTTATTGCAGGCCTTACTACGAAACAGAACTAAACCGGGAATGCTAACTGAGGACCGAGGGAACACAGAAACGCACACAGGTTCAGGGAGGAGACATTGACGACACAACACTGAACTGGGGGAGACATGCACATAGATACACAGAGGGTTAATGAGGGAAGTGGGAGCACACGGGGAACACACCTGACACAGATAATCGTAACGAGACAGGGCAGGAGTAACACAACATGACGCATACTGACGAGAGACTGTCAAAGTAAAACAGGAAGTACACAGAGATTCAGACAGGAGGAGAGAGAGCACAGACATAACGGGCTGGGGAAAACATTAAATGAAACATGAGGGGAAACAAGGGCTCACAGATACACAGGGGCACACAGGGGGTAAAAGTCACAAGGGGAAAACACATAAGGAACAACGTAACAGAGCAACCCAGGAAGCATGGCCTAAATAAGGAACAATACACAAATACATGAAAACTAAGAATACTGGGCCATCATGGCCCAGGACCATGACAGGACCAGCATTGCCAATATCGATACTTTTACCTTTCAAACACTATCTCATGACTTATGAGATGAATCATCATGAATTTGCAAATTCTGAACACATTTTAATGACCACTAAATCACTGTGATTTTTACTTTCCACTATAATTAGTTAACACAACAAAACACACCTATCAGCTTTTTATGTATTTTCAAACTGGCCTAAAATGTAAATGTGCCTGTCTCGAAAGCACTTTTGGTCAACTTCTGTTTGTTGAAATATGATATAGGCTGTACATAAAATAGAGGTGACAGTCAGCAGCAGAAGATTCAAGATTCAAGATTGTTTATTTGTCACATGCATGGTTATACTGGCATAACACGCAATGAAATGTGACCTGATACGCTCCTCGACTGTGCAAAGAAAAAAAAAAGAAGAGAGAGACAATTCAGACATTTTTCATAGTTTTGGGGAATCATTTTTAATTTCCAAAAACAAAATTAATTTAACAGAATTCAGTAGTATTGATCCTATCGTGCACCTGTACTCCATGCACTTTCTTAGTAAAAGCCTAAATCACCCATTCACACTAGAGATGGCACGATACCACTTTTTTATGTCCGATACCGATATCATAAATTTGGATATCTGCCGATACCGATATGAATCCGATATAGTGTTTTTTAATCAATAAAACTGTTTTTTTAATATCTTGCTGCATTTTGTATAAGTTCATACTCAAGTTTAAATAAACAACAACACTAAAGCTATTCTGTTATACCTGTGTGTAAAAAAAACACTGCACCCAAAATATTTCATAGTTCAGCAACGCTGATCAATCTAATAAACCTAAACCTACACCATCCTCCCTATTCTGGTATTTTAAAGAGTACTTAGCAGAAATATTAAGCAACCTAACTAATAGGGTTGCAAACTCCCAGCAAAGAAAATGACGAACCACCCCACACCCTCCACCTCATGATGCTTAATCGACGTAATCAACTTTAATTTGATGCAGCTTAGAAAAAAAATGCACAGAAATAAATTATTTTTCAAGAATAATTAAATAGATTCAACATCTTTCTTCAACAGAATTGCAGACTGCACAGATGGTACCTTCCAAAAGGAAAAAGTACTATAGCTTACTAGGGTATATTAGACTTAACAGTTACTATATACAGTAATGGACTTCTATATATTTTACATAAGATTAAAACTTTGGGTGTAAGATTCAGATAATTGTTTATTAAAAGCTCGACATTTTAAATGAGAATAAGAAAGAAAAGTATGTCTTTGTGCCCCCTTTTCCCTGTTCATGCCCTATCGGCCCCCCTGGCTAAACTTTGCTAGATCCGCCCCTGCACAGTTACCAGCCGTCAGCTGCATAGAAAAAGATCCTGGAGTAGAAAGTAATATTAAATAAATTCTAACAGCAGCTTATGAAGCTTAAACGTGCTGCTGTTGTTCAGCCGCTGGTTTCCTCTTTCTGGTGCGAAGTGGGGCAGAAACAAAGAAGAGAGACGGAGTCGCGACAGAAAAGCCGATCAGCTGATCATTAATCAGTTTCACATTGAAGTAGCAGCAGGAGAGGGAGAGAGAAGAGGCAGGCGCTCCATATATCGGTTGTTAAGCTTAACGTGGGAATGCTTTACAAACATTCAGAGATGAACTTACACACTTGCTTTTCTTCTCTCTGGGATAACTTCCTCGGAGATGAAATGCTGGTTTGGTCTGAGCCAAGGTGTGAAACTGGGTGTGGGTCCCAATCAGCCAGAGTTTCGGGTGAGTTCATTGTGAAACCTGGCCCCACCTTAATTTACGAATTCCTGAGAACCTTGGCTCAGGCGATTAGAGGATCATCAGGGGGTCCTTTTGTCCCTCTGTGGGGGGACACTCCCACTAGGTTTATATCTGGGACTCTCCACCATTTGACCTTAGAACTGAAGAAGTTTCTCGGATGAGAGGTGAAACGTCTTCAAGTAACTTAAAGAAGTCCAGACGCTTTTCTTTGCAAGCTCCTTTGACTACGATGACCTGGATGACTGAGCAGCAGCACAGGAGGGAGGGGGTGAGTAGCTCAAATGTGCCGTTAGCATGTTAGCTGAGCGATGCTACTGTGAACCGAGGAGCTATTGTCTTGATGTGAGCTTCTACTCAGGGTTTTTTCTTCCAGTTCAGAGCAGAATTTTTTTTGTTAAGATACTGGATGTTGTGTTTTTCTCCACAATTTTAATTATAAGCTAGATATATTTCTACTAATGAAATTAGTTTGCTAACAGCAACAGGGATGAGTCAGTGAGTCAGTTGGGCTTGTGAATCATGATTCATGAGTCAATAAAGTGATTCTCGAGTATTGAACGATTCGTTCATGATTCGCGCATCACTAGAAGCCACGTTAATGACAACGTGTACAACCACTGGAGATGTGAGCAGGACAGACGGAACAACTGTGTGGACTTTATACCAGTTTTTAAATTGTGTTGACAGGCCACGTAAAACCAGAGTTATGATAAAAAATATGTGCAATGTTTGTTTTTCCTGTTTTACTATCGTTGTTTATATTCACTGCGGAAGAAACGGTAAAAACAGCGTTTTATAAGGAAAACGCTCAAAAGCACTTTCTGCCTGTGAACAAAAACAACCCCCCTCCCCCAGCCTTTCCTATTGGTGGAAAAATGAACCATGTCGACCAATCAAAAAATTATATGGCATTTAGTTGTTTAGAAAGTTTTAGGAGTGACGGTGATGTTTTGAGATGTGAGAGATTTGCGACGTTTAGCGCAAATCTTGTATAGTTAGTGTGTAGTGTAGTCACTAGTTTTGTTGTGTGTGTCAGAACAATGAGGCGACTGCTGAATGTTACAGGTGTTACAGGAGTGATACATCTCCTGTTGTCAGGCTTGCAGGTATCAGGCTGTTGTTCTCCTGTATCTCATAGTGGACAGAAATATTTTTTTGCAGTGGCACAAATAATTTGTGTGGCATCAGATTTGATGCAGAACATCTGATTGTTCTGTAAATAGTTTGAAATGTTTATTTAAATAAACGCCTTGGCTGCATTTTTAGATAAACACCTGCAAAAAAACTTTGTTGTTTGCAAAACTCAGTTACTTTTTTTGAAGAACTATATAATTAATTGCCCAGCATTGGTTATTATATACTGTATTTTGCAGACAGAGTTACAGGACTCTCCCAGACCACAGACTCATACTCATAATACAAGTCAGAGCTTTATTAAAACAAAAAAAAAGAAAGTTGTGTTTTCAAAATTGGAGTTCAAGTTATTTTTACTTCCAATAGTGTTAACATACACAGGTCATGAACAAGATTTTTTAAAATTTTCATTGTAAGTGGGCTAAAGCAGTTAATTAAAAGTAGTCTAACACAAATGTAAATGCTGTAATTTGATTATTTTAATAAACCATGTAACTTGGATGGATTCGATGCTGGTGTGACCACAGTGCACACGTCTGCTGTTGCTCACAGTGATCCAAGGGACCGCTCAGGGAGTTTGTGTGTTCGCTCAGACACATGAAAAATTAGAGGGAACATTGAAGGCCGGTCTGTGAAAATATCGTCTGACATTAAACCTGTCCTTGGTGCAAAAAAGGTTGGGGACTGCTATCTTAGAGTATAAAAAACGCATGGCAGGAGTGGACATGTCAGATCAGATGCTGGAAACAAATCCAATCAATCACAAACCCAGAAGATGGAACATGACAGTTTGCCAGTACATTGCAGTAACTAACAGTTTCATCCTTTAAAAGGAGTTACATCAGCAAGTAGCAGAAGCATGAGACTCGCCAGGCCTTCTAGGAGGAGCTCGACACACATCTCCTAGGTGTTCGCTTGGATGCCAGCCCTGCAACCAAAAGTCGAAGCTCTTTCCTGTCCCTACGAGCACTGGAGATGTGGGAAAGAGGCAGAGGGTGGCCCATTTATCAGTAAGTCAAACAAGTGGACCAAGAAGTTTGCCAGTTACCTATTTGAGATCAGTCTGTTCAGTGTTTTCATAATTGATAAACGTAAAAGACGACAGTGCATGTGTCACACACTTCTGTCATGCATTCAGAGAGTTGTGAAATGCTGGACCAGCCAAGATGTTTGAAAAAACAATCAACAAAAAAAGGAACAAGGGAACGAAGGCTTTGTGGTAGAAAGGTTTTCCACATCCTAAAGGTGGGTGGTATCTGGATTCTGGGAAATACTGAACACCTAATTCTTTTACTGTTTTAACACAAAAAAGTCTAGTACTTAAAGAAATCCTGTGTATATGTGTAAATGATTTTTATTTTCTGCTTGAAAGTCAATGACAAAAATGAACTTCTCTTATGTTTTAATTAAAAATGACACTTTTTTTTAACATGCTCATTTTAAAAGAACAATGTTTTATTTGAACGTATGGATCCTGCAAACTCCCAACAAGCAGAACAAAGTGAAGGTATCGAAGAATATGTAGACTTTGTATGAAAACCATGGCTCAGGAAAACAAACTGGAGTTTCCCATGTTACTGAATATTATTATTTTCCATGTTAATCTTATTTTTTTAATTTTGCTAAACAACTGAAGTAACTTCTATGATTTTTTTAAAAAAATGTGAACGTCAGTTTAATGCTGTTTTTAACAGAAATATAAGAGAGTAAGTTTTTTTTTTCCATAAAAAATTATATTCAAATTCTGATAAAAATAGATAAAAATGCAATCGAGTGTTTTTGTTTGTCTGAAAGCAGAAATGCTAGTTTTCTTTATCTATTCACAGTTTTCAAATAATAACATAAAATATTTTAGAAGTCTTGAAAGTTCAGTGAATATCACAAAGAATTTGTTAGCTGGGAGCTGGTAATTAGGGCCCGAGCACCGAGAGTGCGAAGGCCCTATTGTATCTGCTCCGTTTCTTCTTATTATTATTCAGGCAAAACAAGGGCCTTTTTGAGGGCCTAAACATGCTCAAAAACTCATGAAATTTTGCACACATGCCAGGTCTCGTGAAAAATTTTGTATTTTAATGGTTTTACATATGAGCACTGGGAAATGGCTCTAGAGCGCCACCTATGCCTTGTTAAATGCAGCCCTATGACCACATCGTTTGAGCTACATGTATGAAATTTGGCACACATGTGTATCATGCCAAGACAAACAAAAAAGTCTGTGGGCCCATTGATGCAAACCCAACAGGAAGTCCGCCATTTAGAAGTGAAGGTGACATTTTGGCTCTAATTTTGCCATTTCCATGCCTCGAACTTTTTCGAACTCCTCCTTGGAATTTGGTCGTATAAGCTTCATGTTTGGTCAGTGTAAACTACACACCTGGGCCATGTTAAATTGCGGAGCTTTTGAGTTTTCGTGATACGGTGTGGCGGTGGCGCCACGGCGAATTTCGATGACTCGCCATGAAAATCTTATTGCCTCTCATTCCCTCATACATTGTCCGATCTGGACCAAAGTGAACACATATGATAAGGCTCCACCCCTGAACATATTTCAACTGCCATATTTGACATCAAGGACAGCGCCACCTAGTGGGAACAGGAAATGTCATGTTTTACACTTTGGGGTACAGTATTGTGATGGGTGACACCTGCAGCCTCAAATTTCTCCAGGAAAGCCTTATGGAGTTGGTCTTGGGTTACAGTGAAAACTGTGACTTTTCGCAAAAGGGTGTGAACCCTGCAGCATGGCGAACTTTGATGTCACGCCATGAAGAAACAAATTAGTATAACTCCATGAAATCCAGTCTGATCAGTACCAGACTTTACAGGCATGATGTCAGACCCGCCCTGAATAGATTGATGTGCCCATTGTCAGGAATACGCAGAACGCCACCTAGTGGCAACAGGAAATGTCATGTCTTTCATTTTGTCGTACTGATTTTCACAGGTTCATCGTGGCCACCTCAAAAGCGGTGAATATCACCATCAGTTGCTCATGATGCTTCAGTGCGAAAATTGTGACTTTAAACTGAACGGCGCACCCTGGTGGCAACGCGGTTCACCGTGAACAATGAAGTGGCGTTTGAGGGGCTTGGAAAGTTTAAAAAGTTTTGAAATTTGGCGCACACCTCCAATGGGACGAAGGCTTTGTTGTTATGTGATCACCTTCCTTGAATAGCGCAAAATGGCTCCACAGCGCCCCCTACAAGCTTTCAAATCATCAGCCCCTGCTCTGTGTTTTATGTATGAGTCTGAAATCTGGGAAGGTTATAGGAGAGATCAAGATGTACAAAAAAAGTCTCTTGGAGCAAAATCCCAAATCCAACAGGAAGTCAGCCATTTTAAAATGAATGTGTAATTTTGGCGACATTTTCCCCTCTTTTCAGGCACCGTTCTTTGACGAACTCCTCCAAGGGATTTCATCAGATTGATGCGATTTCCTGTGTGTGGTATCTAAAGACATTTGTGATGTTAAATTGCGAAACTTTTTACGTTCAGGGAAACGGGGTGGTCATGGCGGCATGTGGAGTTTCAATCACTCGCCAAAAAGCAGTAATCTGCTGTCACTCGAAAACACAATGTCCAATCTCTCCCAAAGGTCGTAGGCATGATTAGACTCGAGCTCGGATATGTTTGTTATGCCATTTGTACATAATGGTTAGAGCGCCACCTAGTGGGACGACTATAATCCTGGTTGAATAAGATGAAATGTTAGCTGGTGGTGTTAGATTATAATATTATTTTATGCCATGTTATACCCCTAACTAAAGATTGTGAATTATTCTGTAGTTTTAGTTTGCATTATTCTCCTGAATTAGAAGAAGCTGATAACTATTGCATTTTAAATGCATGAAATCCATCAATGTCACATCAGATCGGACATGCTGGTATTAGGTTTTGGGCGTGGCTCGACACGCCAGGGTGCGAGGGCCCTCATAACGCTGCTTGCAGCTTTAATTCTAGTTGTAGCTGTTAGCTAATACCCTAACGTACCTTGGCTAACTGATAACTATTAGCCAACTGATGGAATAGTAATAAATTATACATCTTTTTTATTATGACTAAATGTTTAAAATGTTAAATTTAATTTAAAGAATAAATTAAATAAGATTTAAAACTAAACCTTAGATGATTACATAAACACACCAATAACAGCTTAAAATGAACAAATCGATGTAAAATCAATGTTGGTAGGAGAAAGATTCAAAATGGAAGTACTTCCTTGCTGTGCTTCTACTAATTTTATTAATTGCTTTTTAGTTATTACTACCAGCCTGCTTTTTGCTCTTGGCTGTTTTGGGCGTCGTCTTTTTTTTGTTTGTTTGTTTGTTTTTTACAATTTTCTGGTGTTTGTTGTTGTTGTTTTAGCCTCTTTGTGGTGCTTTTTATTTTACTATTATGCCCCGCCACGGGCTGGTCATCATTTCATTGTGTCTGTGGTTGTTATAACAAACTTGGACAGTCTTTATCATCTTTTGCAGTTGGGGTCTGATCTTGCTGTCTAATTTTGAGCGTATCTGGTCGTATGTCAGTTATCTTTAAAATGGAAATGATTTTGAAAAGCTGGTGCCCTGTTCGATTTGGTTTCTCGTCAGTCGGGTGATATCTGCAGTGGCGTTGAATGCTATGTGTCGAACTGTCAGTCATCTTGTCAGAGTCGCCGTGCTGCAGTGGAGGAGACGAGCATTTTCATTCAGCTGACAACACGTGAATCAGTCGACCGGCTGCCGCTGCTCATGTGAAGCCAACATCCACATTTACAAATGAATCCTGACGCCTCGGTGTGCGCCAGGGGGGTTGGAACACTGAGCGTTATGGTGGAGAGGGTGTTGTGGCACATTTTGTCCCGTCTGTAAACCTCCAGCTGCTGTAGAGCTCCCGGCAGACAAACCCACGGCGGACCATGCACCTTGTTTAGGAGGAAACAAATGGCAAATGAAAAGACATTAAGTTCCACATGTTAGGCACAGGTGTCAGAGTAATAACGCATATCAGAGAAGAAGAAGAAGAGGAGGAGGAAGAGGAGGAGGTTTGTGTTTACCGCCGGATAATACGAGCATGGTCTCGGGGGAGACGGGCTGTGCGCGCCGCTGTCGGTTCCCACTCGTCCTGCAGCGATGGATGTTTGATTGGACGGCTCTCGCTGCCGTTTGCTGTCGGCTCTAATGGGCCCTGAAAGCTGCTGCTGCTCCAGCGGCGTTTATTCCAGCCCTCATGTCTGCCGTAACTCTCCATTTCCTCTCACGCAGGAACAAGGCCGAACCGTCAGAACGTTTCAGGATCCAGGAGGTGGAACGACAACACGACAGTGCTCCTCGAACACATTTCCACTTCTTGTCTCCGGGTTGATTTTCCTGCTCCTCCATTTCTTTGTGGTCTGGTTTCATCTTCTATTGTATTTCTTCTGTTTTTGCTCCAGATGAACTTCTTTGTTGTGCTTTCTGTGTTATTTTTCATTACTTTTGTGCCTATTTTTTCCCCTTCGTGGTCATTCTCAGTAGTTGTGTTACATCTCTATTTGAAGAAATGTTGGGATATTAAAAATAAGTTTTTTTTCTTCTATTTATTAAAGTAAAGAAAACCATGAGAAAAATACAGCCACAGCAACACACAAATACACACTCTTATCTGAATTAATTAGCCTATTCCTTGGCACTCCCTTGTGTTCTTCCACATATTACTACTGGAGGATTCCCACACACTGGAAAATAATACAAAGGCATCAATCCAAGAATATTCATGTACTGATCTTGTAATATTAAAAAGTAATTAAGGGCAAATAAAAAACAGTATTGACATTATTCACCTAACTTGCTCGGGTGAGAGGCTTTACTGCTGGTACTCACGGACACGTTACTTCCTTTTGTTGCTCCTCTCAGCCTCAATGAGTGCAAACGGCAGAAGTGAAATAATACACTGCAACAAAGAGTTAATGATATCTTGATAGTGTAAGTAGAAAAAAAACTACCAGATGTTACAGCTAACATAACAATGCTGACAGCAAAACGACAGGGTCGAAGATTATCAGTTACACCAACCTGAGATGGAGTTAAGGAAAAAACTTTGTTGCAAAGATAAAGTAATAATAGAACTAATGAAATCTATATTACACACTGTAATATCAGCCGCTGTAGAAGTTTGTTTCTGTCACTGGAAGGAAGAAATGCTAGGCAAAGGTCAGAAATTGGGGTTAATATCTCAAAATATTTATAGTTATATTTTTAAATTTTTATTTGCTTTTGAGTGAATCGCATGATATTTTCTAACTGATCTGATTTTTCAATAATCGGTCATGGAAACGTCTGTACTGTCATGTCTGTAGCCAAGAGAGAGTAAATAAATAGGCTTCTAGACAAAAAGATCAGTAGAGCAAGGAGTTTATTATTAAAATATTCTTCAATGGGAACCTATTTCTGCTAGAGGAAAAAATGTGAGGAAAATGGTTCTCTGATTTCTTATTTATTTACATGGTCTTTTAAAATGGGCTTCAAACACAGAAATATTTTAATGTATGAAAGGTCAATTATACGGTTTTTTTTAAAGCCATTTCTACCACTGAGGAAGAAAGTCACAAAGTATGCCATACAAATATCATAATTAGAGATAGTAAGTAGTCAAACGTCTACACAAATAAAATATTTCATACTATTAATATTAATATTATCATTTTTTTTAATCTAAGGAGGGCAATTTTCATGATACAGTAAAAACAGTAAAGTTAAACAATGCATTGTAATATATTTTAAATGATTTAATGGTGATGTTAGCCCTGTCCAGGGTCCTCGCCTCTCGCCCTATGGCAGCTCAGACAGGCCCCAGCCCAACGGCACCCCTGAATTGGATAAATGGAAAAAAAAATGGAAGGATGGATTTAACCAGGACAAAAATCAAGTATAAGAATTCATCCTCTGTCCTCTGCTGGTTGATGGTATAATCAGGATGTGCTGAACAGAGAAAGCTTTCACCCCCCAAAAAGAAAAAAAGATTATCCTATAACAGAAAATTCCAACTTTATTCTAAATTTTGTTTAACATGAACTAAATGAAAAGTCATTAAATCCAGCCCCTTCATTCCCTAAAATGCCTCAAAATGCAGACGAAGCTCTGATTGTGTCGCTGATGTTAGTGATTCTGAACGCTTTGCTGAGCTGCATTTCCTGAAGCGATCTCTCCTCCAGAAAAATAAAAACCAGAAACCACCAGAACCGTCCTCAAGGACCGGACCTGCCCGAGGTCATAACACACACAGACCTGCCTGCGAGGCTCGATCCAGGGAAAACACACCCACTGCTATTCCCCCGGTGAAGAACCAACTTCCAGGCTCCTCTAACACACACACACTCGTCTCAGAGTTTGTATTCAGATCACTCTTCTTCTGTTGTTTTGTACTCGTGTGAAACTCTCACTCTGACCTGGAACCAGCTCCAGGGCTCGGTCTAATTGTTAGCAGAATAATGAGTTAAAAGGATTTGAAGATGTTCATTTCCAAACCCATAACTGAGCCGCTTTTGTTTGGCTTTCCCACGTCACTCTCTTGTGTTCAGCCTGCAGAGGAAATGTAAACCCTGCTGAAATACTTTGAACTTCAACTCCCAGCATGCACTCCTACCACCTGTCCTCCTTTCATGCCCTTAAACTCCTCTGGTTAACCTTAAATACCACCTTTGTTTCCTGACCTTTTATTCGTGGCGTCATTTAAGGAAGGATAACTGTCCCACATCCCTCTCGGGTCCTCTGGGGTCACTCTGGGTGAAAAAAAGAAAATGCTAATGTGTCTGAGCTAAGCTGAACTTGCCTGTCCGTGATCTGATGTCAGGTTTAACATCAGAACCAGAATTTGAATAAAAATGCAGATAACTGAATTTCAGATATTCTACTTCAACCTCGTGCCTGGTACGGGATCAGGTACGGCATTAGCATATCGACTTACCACTGGCAGCATTTGCTACTGTACACTGATACTAAGGGTAAAAAATAGTCCAAATTCTTTCAGCTACAATAAAACGGTCAGTGCGACTGTTCTCCCAGCTGTTTCTACAAAGTTTAATAAGGATTTACAAAGTTTACCAGAAATAGAGTTTAGTTAGAAGGACATTAGCTAGCTAGGCATTATTTAAAGTTGTATGTTCTGAAGTATTTCTTAAATAAATTAAAACATAAACCACTGCTGCATCTTTGCATAGGAAAGACGCACAACGGTTAAATTGCTCTCAACAAAAGTTCACTTTCACAAGAGACAGAGATGAATAATATCAAATGTCAGAATGAAGATGCTGAAAACCAACCAAACTTAAACCTAGATGACGTCTGAGATGTTCCATCCACAACACAAGGTTAGTTGTTAAGACGGTGCTGTTCTCAGTCGCAATAAATTTGGTTGTGTTGCAATTTCCAAGCATCTTCCGCCATGGGACTGTAGCATGAATGGGTAGTCTAGAGCTCCTGTATTAGATTACATTATAAGCTGTAGGTTAACTGTTTTGTATGTCTGTATATTCTGTATGTCTGTGCTCTGATTGGTGTATTATTATTAACTTGCAGTACATTCCTCCTACACATGATTTTGCATGTAATTAATTTATTTGGGGATTAAGTATCAGAATTTCAGGAGCGGGACCACGCCTCCAAACACGCTCCTTCCGGTTCTTATCTATTTAGATTCCCTCAGTTCTACAAGCTGTTCATTCTCGTTTATGTGCCCCACCGTCCCTCTCCTTTTTAATTCTTTAATTGGTTAGCCTACAAAATTAGCATTGGTTTATGTGATCAGAGTCGCCTGAAGCTTTTCAGTCCAATCCCTGGATACAGTGGACAGAAAACAAGGAAAAGCACAGCAGGTCAAAGGTGCAATACTTTCAGAAATTCAGATTACTTGTGGCCCATGTTTGCAGTTACAGGTGTCAGGTGCGTTGTGGCATTTAGGAGACACCGAGCCAAAATCAACAGAGATTAGGTCTGAATGTGTCTATTATCTGGGATTTTATCGCAGTATGAGTGCAGGTTGGATGTGTTTGAGGGTAGCGGTGTGGGAGTACCTTCCTGTCTTCCCTGATATTACGTAATCTCGCCGTGACGCCGCTCAGGTCCTCACTGGTACAGAATTACAACCACCTCTCTGCTTCCTGAGCATTACATCTCTCCGTCAGCTGACCGTAGCGGCGCCGTGCTTCCTGAGGCGTGTTCGCCAACCGGTGAGCCCGTCTGTTGTCATGGCGAGCAGCTGACGGTTTGCGGCGCAACATTAGGAGGGTTAATCCACATAAATGTTGACAGCCATATTGCTGACACAGGGAGTTAATAAGACTAACAGATTATTAGCTTCATAACATTCCTCCGTCATCACGCCACCGCCTGTCAATCATTGACACAATTAAATTGTTTAATGAATAAATTTGCATTGATAATGGCGGGGCTGCGAGGGAACATCTGGCTGCGTCGGTTTAATGGCGAGCGTTGCATCAGACGCCCATATGGAGGCCAAGTGGAGGGGCTGTTTGATGCTAACTAAATGAAAAGTATCACTCACATTAATTTGACAGTCAGGAAATCACTTAGTAAGACTGATTCTGCCCAATTACAGCCTCCACAGCTAATTACTATAGGAGGAGCCATTTTCACACAAACACACACTCTCCGTCCCCCCGTCAGCAGCCAGGAAAAACACCCAGCTCCACTAAAACACTCACAGCTTCTTCTTCTTCCACCAATCCGAATGAAAATGAAATGCAAATTGCCCCCGCGTGCTCGCCGCCATCACATCTGGCCCAGACGCTTTCCACTTTTCACGTGTGCATCTCCTCACAATTAAAATGAACAGGAGCAGCAGCGCCACAGATATACATTTCAAAATAAGACGTAATTATCCTGCAGGAGCCGCGACGACTTCAGCGGAAATCATTTCCGGGAAGGAAACGTGAATATTCATGGTGACATGAAGTGAACGAAGGTTTTTCTCTTTCTTTGTGTCTCACTGAGAAGTTAGAGAAGTTGTGTTCGATGGATTCAGAGTGAGAAACTCATCAACGCAATGAGAAAACCGGAGAGGCTCGTTTAGTATGAAATCAACAGGACCAGGATGTAAATTTAATGAAGTTTCCAACAAAGTTTGGTGGTAATTATAAAGAAATGGAGAAAGTGGCGGTGAGAGGGACATAAGCTAAAAGATTTTAATTTAGTTTATTTGTTCTAGTTTTCATTCAAACCCACAGACTGTAGGTAAAAGATGGATATAGTCACTATGATGTCACCAGTTAGTTTGTGAAATCCTATTTGTTTGTTTGTGGGGGGTTTTTTTGTTAGCTTTATGGATGCTTCCATGTTTATTTCTTGGAGCAAAAGTGACCATATATGGATGAGGCATAGAGTGCCAAATTATCAGCTAAAGCTAGCTAGTTTGGTCACGCTAACTGGTGCTGAGTAACATCCAAATAAAATCCCAAAATTGACCTCTTCGATAGGAGCCACATTATTGGTCAGACAACTGCATTAGAAATGCTCCAAAAGGCTCTAAGAGCACAAACACAGTGTAGAGGCCCAGCTCAGTTAGCTGAGGTGAAGCCTAGCAAAGAGCTAGCAGCTACAACCTCCTGTGTCGTTATCCACCTGGCAGTTAGAGGCCAAACTGCTAATAAGTTAAACAGGTGTGTTATTAAAAACCATTAACTCCCTTTATAGAGACCCAACTGTTTTTGTACCACGCTGTAAACATGTTCATTTCTGGTGTAAAAGAATAGGTAGCTGCTCTGAATTAAGCATTAATGACGCATAGTTTTGCTGAAATGTTTGTTATTATATTGTCCAGCTGTTGTTCTGCAGGGCGATTAATGGATTCTTCCGATTCATGGACGGAGACGTGTAAGTGACAGAACAACAGAGCAAGAGTTAACCTGCAGCGCTGAAACAGTCGCGCTTCGATGCTCCTCCGTGATTCAGTTTTAACACAAACATGTTGACTCATGGAGCGTGTTTGGAGGTGATTAACCTCTAAAGCTTTGGTCAAATAATAATAAGACTAGTTCGACCAGAGGGACTGAGTGGGGAGAAAAGATTAGCTTTATCCTGAGTGTTTCAGAGGGAGCGTGGGCGTAGAATGACTCTTTGTTTGCGTCTGTTTGCTTTACATTTGAATTCAAGCCTGATATCTGCCGGGCTTCGGGAGCGGCCCGGATTCTCCCGCTCTATTCCTCTTCCTGGGAACAGGCGGGGACGGTCTGGCCGCCGTCCATGTTGGCCCACTCGGCCTCCTCCACAGCCGGGTTGAAACACACTGTGGAGCATTGTGTGGTGGCCTGGGGTGCGGTGCTGCGACGTAGGCGTCGAAGAGACTCTCAGTCCTCGATCTTGGAGTTGGAGCTCCACGGAGACTTAAACTTACTCACAGACCTGACAGTCAGAGGTCTTTAAGATCTGAGTCAACCAACTGATCTCCAATTCAACATTTATCTTTTCAGTTTATTTAATTTAACGCTTTAACTCTTGATTTGACACATTCTGCACGTACAAAGATGAAATTTTAACTGATTTCAGAGGAACGGTTTTAAGTGTTTGATGAATCCGTGCAAAATATTTGATGTTATTTCACAGTGCTGTCATTATTATGCGTAGTTGTAGTTGTAGCTATTTTGTTTAAGAATAAAATGCAGATTTGCTGTGCGACAGCTCTGGTGTGATCGCGCAGCAGTAAATGGAGGCTCGGCTCTGGGCAGAAAGAGCAGCAGTGTGTCTGCTCTCCTGCCTGTTAATCTGTTTGCACATTCGAGGCGCTAACAATGTGTTGACAACGAGCTGACATCACCCAGATGTCAGAGGCATCTGCCTTCTCCAGCCGACCAAATCAGATCTCATTGTTCCTCCTGCTGCATCTCCGACCTGCACACGGCTGACTCTGCTCATCCTGCTGCTCCAAGGGAAACATCTCCACGAGGAGAAGGGAAGTAGGAAGGAAACAATATTCTGATATTTGTAGATATATGAGAAGGAAAAATGCAGAAGAACAAATCATAGGCCTGGCCTCAGGTTTTCAGGGTCAAGAAGGTGGTTCAGGCAAACAGACCAAAAGGTGCTCTGGCCTTCTAGAAAACGTGTTTCCCTTCAGGCATGCAATGATTTTCCTTGTTTTGTGCCACATGTATGTGCTCGTGCAATCCGACAGAGTTGTAACTTTGTAAGCTAACCTCATGTACACCACACAGCTATCAGTCCACGTACAATCTAAAATGAAACTAAAAGGAGGTGAAAAGATTCTCTGAAAGTTGTACAAAAGAACAACGTGGATGATATTAAATAATTATCATTATAGTAACTTTTAAATGTCACCACTTTCTTCAGTAGTAGGTACAAAACGTCTCCCTTAACGCAGTCCCATTATGTTGTGTGCAGTAAAGTAAACCAGGATTCAACACATTCATTAAAAATAAGCTGCAGCAATACGAGTGAACTTTGTGTTTTTTCATTTTGGTTTTAACCTGAGGAGTGTGACTGCAAAGGAAGTACAGCACAGTCAGCCTTTCTTTGTGTTAGCTGGCTTGAAAAAACATAAAACCCAGCTGGAGATTACAGGCATCATGATGATTTTAAACTCTGTTAAGCTGGTTGTTTTAGGCTCTGTGTGCGATCACTTAAAAAAGGGCATGTTGCACATCATCTAACTCTGATTCTGCACAAAATGATCCCTATGAGTGCCACCTGCTCCAATTTATCATATGATGTAGGTGATTAGGAATCTATAAATAACATAAAAACAGTAGAATGTAGCACAATTTTATCGCACAGAACGATAACATAAACATTTTAATTCCAGTTTGTGTTTTTAATGCACATTAGACTCTGAAACTTTAAAGCAATTTCCACGTCTCCTTTCTTAGTCTGTGGGACATTAACCTTTAATGTTTAAGTAGTTCCTGTTCAGACTGATGCAAATCAAAGTGAAATTAATGTTACTGATTGAACAGGTAGCCTTGGTGTGTGTTCTAGCAACTGCAGTTCAATCAGAGTAAAACAGACCTAGACAACATTTATACAGTTTCAATAAATTAATACTTTGTTCATTCCTGTGACAATGAGAGGGGCGTTTAGCATTCCTGTAAGTTTACAGCTGGGCTTCATTTATGACCTTTGTAAGATATGGCTTAAGATGCTACGCTAAAATATACTAAAATATATGATACTACTTAACTTGCTCTTGACTGGTTTATGTTTGGCGTTACCACAATGATTCTCTCAGGTAAAAAGATGGGACAAGATGGCGCCTGTGTTTAGCTTTGCCGCTTGTGCCGCTAGTACAGCTCGCTGGTATAGTTTTATACTGGCCGCTATTGTCACTTGCAGTATTATTTTTACCGTCCTGTGTTTTGATTTTGTCTCTGCCACCAATACTTATGATCGGGGCATGATGTTGTATATCAAAGATTCAATGGAGAGCTACTGTGACAGCTGGGACAGTTACAGGAAATTTTTCCCTCCACCCTTTGTGTGTTCTTCACCTGACTGCATGTTACCGTACATATCGGTGGGATTTAACACAAAGAAAAGAAGAAGTAGGGGAACCAGGGCCGGTGTCCAGGTGCGACTGAGAAGGTACCGAAGATTAGCTTCTTGGATGTGGGAAGAATCCCGGTGCCTACGACCAATTCATCTACTGTCACCTGGTGCCGACGCTACACTTCAGTTCCCAGCTCGGAATCTATGGTCTGATGGCCCCATGTTCACTTGGCGTCCCTCCTTCGACCGCCGTTTTGATGGCAGAGGTGATGTACCACTATGGATATTAGCTTCTGCTAGCCCTGAAGTCCCCGCCCGGCGTAACAGGTGTAGAGGTGCGCACAGGTGTTTATTTCGAGTGCCACTGCAGTCAGCTGTTGACTGCACCAACCAAACGTCTTCAATCAGGTTTGCCCTGCTCAACACTCGCTCAATCACAAACAAATCGTTTATTTTAAACGATCTTTTTTATAAAGGAATCTCTCAACTTCTTGTGTTTAACTGAGACGTGGCAACAAAACATGGATTATATACATCTGAAGGAAATTTGTTCGACTGGCTGCTCCGTCATCGGAACTCCACGTCTTTCGGAACGTGGCGGAGGTCTCGCTGTTGTGCACCAGGACAGATTCACATGCAGACTGATGAACTCGGATTCTTTTACCTCATTTGAACTTCAGATGATCAAGGTTGGCTCTTTGCACACCTTTTATTGTATTTTAATCTACCGACCTCCTGGCCCTGTCGGAGTCTTTTTAACTGAATTTAACGACCTCCTATCATCCATTATTAAATTAGAGAAGGTGGTAATGTTGGGAGATTTTAACTTTCATATTGATGATGCATCCTGTAATATGGCTGTTGACTTCATGACTATCACAGTCTTTTAATTTTATGCAGCATGTTTCTGGCCCTACACATGTAAAGGGTCACACATTGGACCTTGTTTTCTCCTTGGGTTTAAATATAAATGACATTCGTGTGGAAAATGTCCATGTGAGTGACCATAGCTGCATATATTTTAACTTGTCGTTTTATTTGGATCCCCCGGCTCCCAAAATAACGATTGAAAGGCGAATCATAAACCTGAACGCCGGCAAAAGGTTCTCTGCCATGTTTGACGCTGAAATGACTTACAATGATTTGGACTCTCTTGTCTCATCCTTTAATAACCAGTGTACTTCTATTTTAGACATAGTGGCACCTCTGAAAAAAAGTACTGTCCTACGTTTGAAATCTCATCCTTGGTTAAATGAAAACATTCGTAATTTCAGGAGATACTGTCGCAAGCTGGAACGATTGTGGAAGGCTTCCAAGCTTGAGGTTTAGACCTTAAAGAATCTATCCTCTTGCTAAATGACATGTGGAAAAATGCCAGAACAGAGTATTTTTCACACCTCATAGCTTCAAAAAAGAAAGATCCTAAATTCTTGTTTAAAACAATTAAGAGTATTGTTTCTCCTGATGCTCCTTGTGCACCAGTTCACTCAACGTCCGACTGCAATGAGTTTATGAACTATTTCAGAAATAAGGTCATTGCCATCAGGTCTAATATCTCTCCATCATCTTCTCAATATCAAACTTTTAACTTGCTCTCCTCTGATTCTTGGTCGTCTTTTACTCCTGTTACATTACAAGACATCAGAGGCCTGCTTTGTCATATAAAACAGACTTCAAGCCTCCTTGATGTCCTTCCATCTTCATTTTTCACTAGTGTGTTTGATTCAATTGGCCTCTGTATTGTGGAAATGATAAATACTTCTCTTCATACTGGCTCAGTCCCCAGCTTCTTTAAACAAGCTATTGTTGAGCCAATATTAAAGAAACCTCAGCTGGATCCATCTCTTCCTAACAGTTATAGGCCAATATCCAAATTGCCTTTTATATCGAAAATTTTAGAAAAAGTAGTACTAGAACAACTTAACTATTTCCTGGATAAAAATGCTGTTATGGACACTTTCCAGTCTGGTTTTCGTAAATTGCATTCCACTGAAACGGCCTTACTTAGAGTATCTAGTGATATCTTGATGGCAGCAGACTCTGGAGAATACCCCGTGCTGGTTCTGCTGGATCTCAGCTCTGCTTTTGACACTGTAGATCACGGTATCATGATAAACAGACTCAAGAACTTGTTTGGGATTACTAGTGTTGTTTTAAAATGGTTTATATCATATTTGTCTGAGAGATCTTTTACTGTTTGCATGAATCATGTCACATCAGAATCAACAGTTTTGCCGTGTGGGGTACCTCAGGGATCTGTCCTGGGTCCAATTCTCTTTTTACTTTATGTATTTCCCCTAGGCCAAATTATTAAGCGCTATAAATATATCTCCTATCATCTCTATGCTGACGACATCCAACTATACTGTTCCTTCAAAATGTCTGAGTTTTATAAATTGTCTAATTTAAGTAATTGCCTGACAGAAATCAACAAATGGTTATATGACAATTTTCTCCAACTAAACTCTGATAAAACAGAAACTCTAATTATTGCTCCAGACCACATGGTCCCAGAAATTAGACAGCATATCAGCTTCTTAGACCCTTATGTAAAATCAAGCCTTAGAAATCTCGGTGTCTTATTTGACAGCTCGATGTCGCTCGAGCAGCATTCGAAGCAGCTGGTCCGAAACTGTTTTTTATCATTTACGGAATATTTCTAAACTCAGACTAATGGTGTCACGGTTCGGGGCAGCGGCCGTGTGAAGAGTGGAAGGAGGACTCAAATGCAGCACTTATTCAGACGTGAAGGGTGATTTATTGACAATACTGAACATAAAGTGGAGATGGCAAACAGAACTAAGGACGAACTAAACTGGGAGAAACTACACAAAGGAGTGGCAAACCTGAACATGAAGGGAGAACAGCAGGGAGAGCACGCAGGGAAATTCACCGGGTATGAACACAGACGACGCGACGAGGAACAGAGGCAAACACACACTATAAGTACACAGAGAGACACTGGGAAATCACACACAGGTGGGAGACACAGCTGGACCTGATTAACCTGACGAGACAGGGGAACACTAACACCAGGGACCAATAGAGGGAGCACAAACCCAAAACCCAGTATCTAAAATCCCAAAACACAAACCATCCCAAAACAGCCCAAGAATAATAAAGAGAATAATAACAATAAGGAACACAAACACAAAGTCACTGAGTCATGGCCGCAGGACCATGACAAATGGTATCAAAGCTTGAACTTGAGATGATTATTCATGCTTTTATTCCTTCTCGTTTAGACTATTGTAATGGCCTTTTTACTTGTTTTAACAAATCAGCCTTAAATCGTCTTCAGACTGTGCAGAATGCTGCAGCACATCTCTTAACAGGCACCAAGAGAAGATCGCATATCACTCCAGTCTTGGCCTCCCTTCACTGGTTGCCTGTAAATTTTAGGTTTCATTTTAAATTTTTACTTCTAACCTTTAGGGCCCTGCATGGTCAGGCTCCTCAATATTTATCTGACCTGCTGAAACCACATACATCTTCTCGGGCTTTAAGGTCATTAGATCAGAGACTGCTGGTGGTACCGCGCACTCGTTTTAAAACTCGTGGTGATCGGGCCTTTCAGACTGTGGTACCACGGTTGTGGAATTCTCTCCCACTGTCTCTTCGCTGCACGGACTCCATTGATTCTTTTAAGAAACAGCTGAAGACATTTTTATTTAGAAAAGCATTTGATTAATTTCTTCTTATGCTGTTTTTATAGTTTTATTGTTTTACATTGTTTTATTTACTGTTATATTGTTTTTATATTCCCATTTTCTGTGTTGTAAAGCACTTTGTGATTTTTATCTGTGAAAAGCGCTATATAAATAAATTTTACTTACTTACTTACTTAAAAAGAGAGCTAACACAGACAACTCTTAGCTCTACTGGTGTTACTGGTTCAAGTGTAGTTGTTAAATTCAGTCTGTCTGTATCTAAATTCTCGCGGTGTCTATGCTGAACTTACAATCTGAGCAGCAAGGACTTGCTGCAAGGAGAGTGTGTGTCTCTGTGATCTGAATATCAAACTGACATCAGGTCGTCTGGATGGGAATTGTTCCGACTGACCCCAAACTGCGGGAATTATGCAGAGGCAGAGCTCACGGGTTCGTTAGCGGCGACGTTACACGGGGATTACCCCCGGCTTCGTTCCCACACCAGCCACTCAACTCTGCTTTATCGTAGGGTAATTAATGAAGTAGAGATGGCATCCACCCGGCAGACAGTTTCATTAAACAGAGATCAATGTGAATCCAAACATTGTGTCAGGCTTTTACCCCTCTGAGAGGATGTCGCCATGCCGTTTGACTGATTTCACTTTTAGATGTCATCCAATTCATATATATATATATATATATATATATATATATATATATATATGTATGTGTGTGTGTGTGTGTGTGTGTGTGTGTGTGTGTGTGTGTGTGTGGAGAGAGAGGGAGAGATTATTCTTTCGACTTACATATAATACATTTATCCTACAGAGCACGTAATCACACGCACACGTGTTTTGCAGTCCTGAAATAAAAAATAAAAACATAATGATTTGTAAATCTCAGAAATCTATTTTATTCACAATAAAATATTAACATATTAAATGTACCATTTTTAGACAAACATTTGTTAAATCTAAGATTTTCATAGCATTTCAGTCTGTTTTTATTTACATACGAAGCCAGGATGACCATCTGATTTCTACATTGGGTTTAAAATAATTTGTTCATGTTAGCAACTAATCATCATAGGAATAGTTATAGCCCAACCAAGATTCCTTCATAAGGGAATGTTGTTGTTGTTGTTGCTGTTTTTTATAAGAATAACACCCAATATCAGTGTGAGCTGCAAAAAGCTTTTCTACAAAAACTTTGAGTAAAATCATCTTCTTTATGTTCCGTGGTTGCTTTTCTTCACCTCCTGTACCACACAGACGTTATCTTTATTTAAACGGACTAAACAGTGAAAACTAATAGACGTCTCCAGATGATATCACTGATATCAGCAGCTCTGATGTTAATGTTTAAATCAGGTGAGAAAATCACACCACGGACACACAGCAGGTTTCCGGGTGATGCTGGCGGTGTTTTAGCATGCGCATATGTGTGTGTTGGGGGAGGATTTACTTAATTCATGTATAACATTAACGGTGAGATGAGCTCCGACATGCTGATCATCAGTTAGCCGGAAGGCAGAGAGGAAAATATCCAACCAGACTGAAACTGAAACCTTTTGATTAGGAATCAGAGATAAAATAGAAGGAGATGCATGTCTTAACTCAAATCAGAATTCAAGTTTAGGTGTATTTACCTATAATATTAATAACATTTTGGTAGATAAGATAAGTTGTATTGATCCTTGAGGGGAAATTTCTCCGTGTTGCAGCAGCAGGAGGTAAGAAAAACTAATAGGGAGACATTTGAATAAGATACAGTGAAATAAAAAAGGCAGAAGAGATGGCTGATATTTAAAAAATAACCCTTCAGTTTATAAAACATAAATAAATACTTGCTTCTGTTTTAAAGCAAATTTCATCAAGGTTGTACAGAGAAAGTTTAGCATATGAAAGATCTCTACCCTTCCCATAATTTACTGTGGTGATGAAGTACCTTTGTAGCTCTGAAAAATGAAGGGCCAACTCTTAATTTTATCTTGATAACCCTCAAATCTTGCTTAATTGTTCAGGCCTTAGCCCTGTTTAAAGGTTTAAAATGATAAATTATCTAACCAAATAATTATATTTCGATTGTCATTTCAGGGGTTTTGTGTATCTTCATCGTTTGTTTTTTAGTTTCTGTACATCTCCTTTTTTTCTGGTTAGGAGTTATATAGTATTGCTAATTATGCAACTTTTCCTCCTTTTCCTTCTACGTCAAGTGGTTACGTTTTGCCCCGGTTTAATTTGAGGATTCCTGGTTTATTGTGATCGTTCGTTGTCTTCTGTGTCTTCCTTTGAGTTTTACCCCCCTGTCCGTTTGCCTTAATTGTCTTCAGCTGTTACTCGGTCCTCTCCCGTTTCCTTTTCCCATTATTAGCTCTGTGTGTCAGCTTTTATAAACAGGCTCAGTCACCCTGTTTATGTTCCTGTTTGTCATCCTTGTGTTGCTCACTACCTCCAGTTTATTTAGTTGCTTTAAGGCTGTTACTCACTGAACGTGTTGCATAAAAACGGCATGAAATTCCAAATTTTATGGATCTGAACTTACCATGTAACGTTCTTACACCGGGAACATGTTTTGTTTTCGTGGAAAAAAATATGTCCTCAAAAAACGGATTGTGGAAAGAAAATGAAGGTGACATGAAGCGATGATGTTCCTAAAAAGAAAAAGAAGAAAGTGAGATTCTGAGTTCATCCAGTTCTCACGAGAAGGTAGCAGCAGAGAGAATTTCGTGGTTTGATCCAGGAGTTGAAGCTGTATCAGGCTGCTTTCGTACATATTTCAGGATGTAAGAGTTGGGACCACATTCTTCAGTCCTTTGGAGAGACTAGTGAGCCGGAGCAGTGTTTAGCTGTGTTTCTGAGTCATCGTATATTCAGTACAGGTGTGATTTTGTATTTGGACTTTTTGTTTTTTCTTCAACTTGCAATTGCGCGACCGTGGTTCAGAGGGGTTGGGAAGCTCATCTTATAATTGGAAGGTTGCAGGTTCGATCCCCAGCTCTGTCTGTCTTGGTCGTTGTGTCTTTGGGCAAGACACTTCACCTGCCAGAGGGGCCGATGGCGCGATATGGCAGCCTCGCTTCTGTCAGTCTGCCCCAGGGCAGCTGTGGCTGCAACTGTAGCTTGCCTCCACCAGTGTGTGAGAGTGAATGAATAGTGGAATTGTAAAGCACTTTGGGGTCTCAAAAAGCACTATATGAAATGCAGTCCATTATTATTATAATTGAAGCTTTGAGTCGTGTTTCTTGCTGCCTGCCTTTGGAATCTGCATTTAGATTTTCAATCTGCTAAAATAAAACAGTGTCCATGTTCATGTTTCAGTCAGAGCCTATTTCAAAGAACTTACACTTTATATGTAAATTAGTGTAGATTTAATACGCGAGTAAGAAAACTGAAAATGTTTACACAAAAATGTAAAAATTACATGGTACAAAAACTAATGATTCAAATGTACATATGTATACTCATACTGGATCAATATTGTTCATCTAGAGATGTAAGATGGGTCCAAAGCTGAATTAAGTGTCCTCATAAATTTCCAGGAGAGTGTCTACAAAACACAAGGTAAAACAGACATAACCTCTTGAAAGTCAAATGTTCACTGGAACAGAATGCAAGATGTCCTTGTGTTGATCCCTGCGGGACACCATTAAAAAGTTAGTTAACCGTATCACAAATATATTTAATGTAAAAGAAAGCAAACATTTAACCGATCACAGCGACAGGAAGCAGGGATGGATTTCAAAGTTCACCTTCTCGCTGCTAAAATGTTAACAGGATGAAGAAACAGCTCTGTGCCCTCTGATCATCCCCAGAGTTTACATCACTTCACTCCTATCAGAATCCCAATAATCTCATTATTGGATTTATCTTTATCTGGTAATTGGAACGACTTCCTTATTATTTCTGTTCTTGTTATTTCCCACCTACAGCTCATATGTCAGAGGAGGAAGAGGAGGAGGATGTCTTTGAAAGTCGTCTCCTGAGGTTTCTTCTTCATGTGATCTCTTTCTTGTCTCACACTGAAATTAATCCAGATATGAGCAGTAAATTAAGAACCCGTCTGACCTTTGAGTCACTAACACACACACACTCAGACATGCTCAGAGATTTCAGGGGAAGTTTTCTTTCTAAAAAATGTAATTTACAACGAATTAGTAACGTGAGTATTAAGCAAATATGTCAGCAACATGAGGCCAGCAGTGAAGAACTAAAAGCTGCAGTTTCTAGAGGCGGCCACAAGAGGCTACAAAAGTCTAACCGTGCCCACAGACTCCCATGTTAAAATGTCCAAATGTACCGTAAAAATAAAAATGTTTACAGCCTGATATAAAAACTAGTTAATAATTTAATAATTTCGTCTAAAATAATGATCTTAAATATAAAAAGAATGCAGGTTGTGGTGTGAGGTGGTAAAGATTTTCTGTGTCTGTCCTCGTTTCCTTGATCGCTTGATGGTTAAATATTCAGACGAGGAGATATTCAGATCACTTCCAGCTCTCTGATCCTCCTCTCAGTCCAAATTTACCCCAATGTGTTAAAGAGGTGCGTGCTGGTGTCACCCCTCCACACCACTGCTGCTTTCATAACACTCCGGTCGCTGCTAGGCGCAGCCGAGGGCTAATTAACCCTCTGATTGCTCCCATTAACCCCAACACATTAGAGCTCATCAGGGGGGAGTGACAAAGTTCCCTCTCGAGCCCGAAGACGGCATCAGAGTGTCAGTGGGTCTCTGCAGGCCGCAGGAAGTGATGTCAGGGCTGCCAGCAGTTGATTTTCACATCTGCAGGCAGCTGTAGCACTCCAACAGATCTCACGCAGGTGTTTGACCTCATTAACATCCAGGTGAGACCACAGCAAAAATGCAGCTGATGGCGATAACAAATCCTGAATCATGAGTCTTGCAGGGAAACTATGGAGCTGGAGATGAGCAGAATAGAATCCACGCCAGGGATCAAGCTCACAAAACTTGGCAAAAATCTTGAGCCAACTGTCATTTTTTCGTATTTTGCAGGAAGGTGCAGCATTTCCTCGACACATGTGGAAACACACGAGGAAATACAACATAGGCATAGGCACAAATAGAGACTGTATAAAGCTAATAATTTTCAAAATTTGGTTTGACCAACACAGCCTGAACCCTCTGAGGCAGCCTTCTCCAATTTTTTTAGGACGTCGCCAGTTCTCCAGGCATCTGGAAGGACATTTAAAGCTCTTCTTTGGATGTTTCATTCTGACAGAGAACAGTTTTACACTTTTATCTGTCAGAATGATTGTACTCTGACGTCCAACACCACTGGCTGAAACGCAGCCCCAAACCATGACAGAGACTTCACCATGTTTGAGAGATGGCAGTAAAACTCATTGTTGCTGTCATGGTTTTGGGTCATTTTGACCCAGCATTTTCAGTTTCTTGTATTTTGGTGTTTTGTCTGTGCTATGGTTTATTTTTTGAGTCTTTAGTTGTCTTGTTATGAACATTCTAATCGGTTCAGAGTTATTCTACAGGGTGGGCCATTTACATGGTTACACCGTAATGAAATGGGAATGGTTGGTGATATTAAAGTCCTGTTTGTGGCACATTAGTATATGTGAGGGGGCAAACTCCTCAAGATGGGTGGTGACCATGGTGGCCATTTAGAAGTCGGCCATCTTGGATACAACTTTTGTTTTTTCAATAGGAAGAGGGCCATGTGACACATCAAACTTATTGGTAATGTCAAGAAAAACAATGGTGTGCTTGGTTTCAACGTAACTTTATTCTTTCATGAGTTATTTACAAGTTTCTGACCACTTATAAAATGTGTTCAATGTGCTGCCCATTGTGTTGGATTGTCAATGCAACCCTCTTCTCCCACTCTTCACACACTGATAACAACACTGCAGGAGAAATGCCAGCACAGGCATCCAGTATCCATAGTTTCAGGTGCTGCACAGCTCGTATCTTCACACCATAGACAATTGCCTTCAGATGACCCCAAAGATAAAAGTCTAAGGGGGTCAGATCGGGAGACCTTGGGGGCCATTCAACTGGCCCACGACGACCAATCCACTTTCCAGGAAACTGTTCATCTAGGAATGCTCGGCCCTGGCACCCATAATGTGGTGGTGCACCATCCTGCTGGAAAAACTCAGGGAACGTGCCAGCTTCAGTGCATAAAGAGGGAAACACATCATCATGTAGCAATTTCAAATATCCAGTGGCCTTGAGGTTTCCATTGATGAAGAATGGACCCACTATCGTTGTACCCCATATACCACACCAAACCATCACTTTTGTTGTTCCAACAGTCTTGGAGGGATCCATCCAATGTGGGTTAGTGTCAGACCAATAGCAGTGGTTTTTTTTGTTAACTTCACCATTCACATAAAAGTTTGCCTCATCTCTGAACAAAATCTTCTGCGTGAACTGAGGGTCCTGTTCCAATTTTTGTTTTTCCCATTCTGCAAATTCTGTGCGCCGATCTGGGTCATCCTCGTTGAGATGCTACAGTAGCTGGAGTTTGTAAGGGTGCCATTTGTGAGTAGCTAATATCCGCCAAAGGGATGTTCGACTAATGCCACTCTCCAGTGACATGCGGCGAGTGCTACGCTGTGGGCTCTTGCTGAATGAAGCTAGGACAGCCACTGATGTTTCTTCATTAGTGACAGTTTTCTTGCATCCACATTTTGGCAAATCCAACACTGAACCAGTTTCATGGAACTTAGCAAGCAGTTTGCTAACTGTAGCATGGGAGATGGGTGGTCTCGTAGGGTGTCTTGCATTGAAATCTGCTGCAATGACCCGGTTACTGCGTTCACCAGATATCAACACAATTTCGATCTGCTCCTCACATGTTAACCTCATGGACATGTCACTGGCTGTGAACAAAGAGAAACTTGTAAATAACTCATGAAAGAATAAAGTTACGTTGAAACCAAGCACACCATTGTTTTTCTTGTGACATTACCAATAAGTTTGATGTGTCACATGGCCCTCTTCCTATTGAAAAAAACAAAACTTGTATCCAAGATGGCCGACTTCTAAATGGCCACCATGGTCACCACCCATCTGGAGGAGTTTGCCCCCTCACATATACTAATGTGCCACAAACAGGACTTTAATATCACCAACCATTCCCATTTCATTACGGTGTATCCATATAAATGGCCCACCCTGTAATTAAGTTTTGTTCTTAGGTTTAGTTCAGTGTCTAGTCTGTGCCTGTCATGTTTTCTGTTTTACTTTGAAGGTCCGTGTCTCATGTTAGTGTGTCCAGTGTTACTCTCCCCTGTGTTGTCATTATGTTTCATTCGAGTCAGCTGTGTCCTCATGTGTTTCCACTTCTCCTGATCACCTCATGTGTGTGTTTAAGTCCTCCGTCTCCCCTTGTTGATTGTCATGTCGTCTGTGTTACCTGCCAGTGCGTCGTCACAGTCAGAATCATCACAGTCGTTTATAGTTGAGTCTTAGTTTCTCCAGTTTAGGTTCCAGTTTAATCTAGCCACTGTCCCTGCTGTTTTGTCGTGCCACCTTGTTTCAGCCATAATAAAGGTGTGCCTTTTGTTTATCACAGTTTGTTGTCCTCCGTGTCCTGCTTTTGGGTCTGCTTCAAAATTATGCCAGCGTACCCAGCCGTGACAGTTGTACCTCTGTCCTGACCCATCCTTACATACTAATGAG
The DNA here is from genome assembly GCF_964374335.1 of Astatotilapia calliptera. Taxonomy (NCBI): domain Eukaryota; kingdom Metazoa; phylum Chordata; class Actinopteri; order Cichliformes; family Cichlidae; genus Astatotilapia; species Astatotilapia calliptera. Next base: position 10,215,074 of record NC_137423.1, on the reverse strand, counting down.
GATTTGAACAAAAAAACTTCACATTTCAGACCTGTTCCACTGATTTCCGTCCAGTTCTTGCGTAATTTCCATTCGTGAGCCTTTTCTCACTGTTTCCCTTCTTTAAGAACAGCTTTATTAATTCCACCAAGACCATTTCTGATGAGGCTTCAGTTGACAGTATATGGACTGAAGGACCAGATTCCTCTCTCAGGTCTTTGCAGGATTTTTTTTGTATTTCTTAAGGACATGACTTTGACATACTGTTCATCTGCTGAAGATATTTTTTATTTTTTTAGGCCTCACATTTCTTCACATGCTGAGAGATACAAAGTTTTCAGCTAACACCTCTTTGAGAATCACCGTGTTGGTGAAATAATGCTGTTACGCCATTATCTTTGGTGTTTTTCATAAGCAATTAACAAACATCAGTCTGGCTCCTTGGGATCAAAATGTAAAGAAATGAGGGGTGGCTCAAGACTTTTCTTTCCATCTTTTGTTCGCATCCATTTTGAACTCTTCCTGAACTGGTTTATATCAGTTATATTATTAGTATTGGCGTTAGTAAGTCATTGCGTTTCAAAGAAACCTCGATTAGCGTGACCGTAGAGTGCTCCAAAAGTCTCTCCTGCTAAAACCTGCTGATTGAAAAGAAATGAAATATGTTCTGCTTTAAAAATTATCTCAACAGTAAAGAGGTACTCTGACCTGACAGATGGCCCAGCGTGAACTGAACCTTCAGACAGGGGTCACTTGCTCAGCCAGAGCTGTAGTGGCACCGCATGGTTAGTACTGACCAATCAGAGTTTACCAAGTATGAAATTAAAAAGTCACAGTGGCTGCTTTTCGTTGTGATTTCCAGTTTCAGGGAAATTATGTTGGATAAGAGCTTTGTAAGGATAAAAAGAGGAGAAAAGGAACAGGAAAATCCTTGTGGAGGAACACAACTTTGTTTTAATCACTTCAGTCCTGATGCATTTAGTCACTGAAAAAGTCCCAAGTGATGCAAATGGTTACCAAAACCAAACTCTCTGCCTGCTGTTTTCTCCCACAAGGAGTCCAAACTGCTTTAAAGGCAAGGAAGGGCAGGAAGTATTAGAAATTATATGTAATAAAAGATAAAACGGGCGATTGTGGCTCAAGAGTTGGGAGTTCGCCTTGTAATCGGAAGGTTGCCGGTTCGAGCCCCGGCTTGGACAGTCTCGGTCGTTGTGTCCTTGGGCAAAACACTTCACCCGTTGCCTACTGGTGGTGGTCAGAAGGCCCGGTGGCGCCAGTGTCCGGCAGCCTCGCCTCTGTGTGGCTACAATGTAGCTTGCCATCACCAGTGTGTGAATGGGTGGATAACTGGATGTGTAAAGTGCTTTGGGGCCCTTAGGGACTAGAAAAACACTATACAAATACAGGCCATTTACCATTTATAAAAGTGAACCTGACGGCAGATGTGCATGTGTAGCACTTTTACATGTGATAATCTTCATGAAAATCCTGATGAGGGAAACAGCTGACCTCGAACAGCTGATGACAGGAAGTGGAGCTCTGCAATCGTCTTCATGCTGTTGTGCAGTCAGAGCAGTGATTTGTCAGTTGTATTACACTCGGGTTCGTATTCAGTTGTTTTTAGCTGTCATTACCCAGACTGCACTGCAGCAGAAGCAACAGTGGTAACCAATGAGTGAAAGGAGGCTTGTTACAGTTTATATAAGATTTATGAGGCTGATGTTACAAAGCTGCACAAAGGTGGTTCATCTTAACGTCTGCATCACAAATGAAACTAAGAGAGATCTGCAAAGTGTTCAGAAAACTGCAAGTGACAGTCTCTGCCTTTTTCAGTTTGAGGTGTTCAGAAAACAGCAGCTGAGATTTTATTCATCCCAGCAGTGTGTGTGTGTGTGTGTGTGTGTGTGTGTGTGTGTGTGTGTGTGTGTGTGTGTGTGTGTGTGTTTTCACGTCTCCTGCCCCCTGGTGGTCACATGAGGCTTTTACAGCAGCACCATCCACATCAGGTAAGCAACATCACACACACACACACACACACATCTTTTATGGGGGGCGTCAGCTTTAATAATGTCTGTTTTCTGATTAATGCAACAGTTTTACATTTTTACCCCATCAGTGTAAAAATGTAAGTGTCTGAAGAAGGAACTCCTTTAACATCGAACATCTTTTTAGGGTGACGCAGACGTAAAGTTTGTGTATATATAGCTTTTCATAGACACAAAAGTCAAAAGTGCTGTACAACAATAAAAACAATTAATTTCAATGGAGAACAATTTTAAAACAGAATATAAATGAATAAAAACAGAACATCAGCAGAAGGCCTGACTAAACAGTTTTTTAAAAATTCTCCACAGAGTCAGCTAAATGGAGCAGTAGTGGTAAACAAGTCATTCATGGCTCCTGCACATGTTAACATTTTAAATAAATGTTTTTTCTCTTATTTTGAAAAATTGCAATCATTCCAAAAAGAGCTGCTGTTTTTATCAGCATATCCTTTTTCCTCTCAGGTTTAAACAGTTATCATGTCGTACTTCTTCACTTAATAAAGATCCTGAGTATGTCTAATTTTATCTTTTTTTTTAAGTTTCCTGCTTCATTTTATGTATTTATTTCTGTGATGTGTCTGATTTCGCCTAAAGGTTCAACGACATAAAGAAACCAAAATGAAAAAACAAACAAACAGCCACACTTCGGAGCAAGGTCAGGTTTACAGCAGACAGAGAGTTTTAATTTGAAAAGCCTTCAGGTCGTGTTCACAGACAAAGTGCAGAAAAGAAAAACAATGTTTTCATTATTTATCTGTCATACATGTCAGGATGACTTATTTATTTTCTGCTGATCATTTATTGATGAAACACGAGTTGATGGATCGGAGCGTGGGGAGGTGTAGGGGTTCGTGATACAATAATTATTCTCCTCCTCAGACAAAGAGCAGCAAACTGATGGCATTTTTTTTGCAGGTGACTTCCTGCTAATATCCTTAAAGTCATTGGATATATTACTGTAAATTCACCCTTCCTCGGACTGGAGAAGTGAATGAGGTGGTTGATAGGCTCACATTAGCATCAATCCCAGTTTCCCAGAAAGACAAACGGAAAAAACTTCCCAGAACATTTTCTGTCTCATCCAGTTGTGGCATTTCCAGATGTTTCCACATATAAATAATCAAACATCCACAGCTGTAAATGTGAATCTAAATGCTGTTTCTCTTGGGAAAAAACACCAATAAAACTTTATTTGTATTTCACCTTCAAGCCAAAGTACACTAAACCTACATCAGGAGAGTGACTCGATTTATGAGGGAAGAAAATATTTTCCCGGATGGATTATGTGTGAGAGAAACAAAACAATAATTCACTTTGTGAATTTTGGCGTAAACCAGAAAGAGTAATAACATGCTACATTAGCAGCTAATGCTAGGTAGTTGCAGATACCTGCTAATTAGTGCTCAGGACCGTCCAGTTAAAATCCTAGAGTTTCACTGTTGGATGATTTCTTTGTACAATAAACTGCACAGCAGCAGTGTTACTGGTCAGATAAATCACAAACAGAGGTCCCTTTAAGGAACTCCAATTAGTATTAACTGAGGTGAAGCCTAGCAAAAAGCTAGCCGCTAAATCTACATGTCACTCAGAGGCCACGCCCCTAAAAACACAAACTTTAAACCTTTATACAGGCTGGAGACATGGGCTGTCTCCCAATTCAGGGTCTGCAGCCTTAAAGTATGCAGCCTCAACGATCCTCAAGGGCCGCGCACTCAAAGACGGCTAAGGCCGGAAGTGCGAGGCTTGTGAAATGGGACGGTCTAGCCTCCGTTGCGCTGATACTGTTGTTTGTCAATAAAGTTTAAAAAAAAAGAAAGCCTCGGTTGCACTGCCCAGGTTGCCTAGCAACCATGATACTAACCACTGGAAACGTGTCATACAGCTTTGTTTGACAGAAATGAAGGAGAAAATCTTGTTCATTTGTTTGTTTCTTTCTACATGAGCTTTGATCATTCTCTGTAGGATTAAGGTCAGCTATTGAACGGCGTATATTTTAAAGTAAAGGCTTTAAAACCAAGTTAGTACAAACGTCACTAATGTCACATAACTTTGCCGACATGTGGCCAACAGTAATGTTTAATGTTCTTCGTTATTAAACATTTGCACATAAATAAGTGACATAATATTCAGTACTTACTTTTCACAGTTTTCACAGCCATGTACACTTAACATGAAGTCTGTGGGGACTGACTCACTGCTGGAGCCTCTTGTGGACATTAGAGGAACTGCAGGCTGTGTGTGGCATTACAGCGTTGGCTTTGTGTTCAGGTAGAGGACGTCTCTGTATTAGCAGCATATTGGGGGGAGGATGGGCGGGCGTAGTAGCTGCACCTCTCTTGGTGTGGTGAAGGAAAAGGTCACCTTATCCAACGTCTGTCTGCTGCAGGTGTTTTTTGTCCTCTTCAACTTCCCGTAGCTGTCGTCCGTGTCAACAGGAGGTGACCTCAGCGGGAGGCGGAGCTCTGACCTGAGCTTCTCCGACCTTTTTCACTCTGAACTTTTTAATCCAAGAGGTTCAGTGCGGGACAGGAGGGTCTGCGTTGGGCCAGAGTTGAGACCTTTGTATCATGAAGTGAACCTTTTAATTAGACCAAAGTGACACGCAGCATGTGTGAAACCATGTTATAATAAAGGAGCTGAAGTTAGCTGACTGTAAGCGACGGCAGCTGCAGATGTTTCAGTGTGATTAAAGCAGTGACAGACAGATGTTAGCTCCAGCAGCAGCAGCAATATCAGGCTGAATAGATAATAAAGCGACTGTATTTTTAAAGACACATTAGTCTGAAAGTGTCTCTGATGTTTGTCTCAAGGTCACATTATAATGGATGAACATCAGCTTCCTGAGGGATTGTGACAGATCCGCTGTTCATCCTTCACCTCATATGACAGCTTGTTCGCACAAGTCAGACTCTCAAACTCTACAACTCATCAGAGACTCGCAACCACAAAGAGACCGAGAGACGACCTCAAAGGGAGAAAAAAGGTAAAAAACGGGACACAAAGGGACCACAAGGAGATATAACAAGGCACCAGTTACATAAGCAACTACAAAAAAAAAATACACAAACACACACAGGCATAAAATAATCACACGATGAGACAGAACAACAATGCAGCAATCTCAAAAGTAAACAAAAATTAACAATGGACACACAACTGGCCAAAAATTATCATCAAGTGGATAAATATACCACACAGTAAATGAAACAACCTGGTAATGAGTGGACACAATGAGCTACAAAAGACACAATAAATGACATTAATAACCAGAAAGGCAGCTTTAGCAATCACAGCTGGACAAGGAAAGGACACAAATGGACAAGGAAATGCTACTGAAGGGCCAAAGGCTCCCTGAAAACAGTAGAGGAAGGTAAAAAGCAACAAAAGGACTTGAAAGAGCACACACAGGGACAAAATGAAGCCAGTTTATAGTTTCTTTGTGTCCATAAAATGGACACAAAGAAACTATAGTGGGACATAAATTTACCATGAAAGGCTACAAAGTAACAACAAAGACACATAAAATTATGACAAAGGGACAAGAAAAGGCACAGACATGATAAAATTAACAAAGATAAAGGGACAAAAAAGATGATTGAGGGATGTAAAAAAGATCTAAATGGATAAAAAAAAAACAATCTACAGTAGAGATAAAAAACAAAACAAAGACGTGACCTGAGCACAAAGGAGCTGCCATTGCTTTCATCTCCTATGTAAAGCACTTTGTGACGCTGTGTTGCAAAGCTAATAAAGTTAATGAAATGTATTAGGAGTAATTCAGTGTAGAAGCCGTTTTCTTTTACAGATTAAAGGTTTTCACACTGGATGAGTGGATTCAGCTTATTTCTGATCTGTTAATTAAAAGCTCCGAGTGTTTGCCACGCTGACGTGTTAGATGTGAATCCGCAGTGAAAATGATCCTCTGCACAGTCGCATGAATTTAAGTATGTAATGACTAGTTTAAAATAATAAATTCGCTGTAAATTGCATGAATCTTCATGTACAGAGTGCCTGTTTCACACCTTTTATGATGAAATCCAAACATATTTAATGATGACGTGTTCACCTGTGGTGTTAATTAAAGCCTAATTCTCGGCCACTTTAATGTGAAATAACTTTAAAACTGTAACTGCTGCTTCAGTCCCAACACTCATGAGTCACCTGCTTCCTGTGATTGGCTAATGGGGTTCACCTATGAGCAATGACCAATCAGCCCACTCGTAGTATAAAAGCAGGGAGAAACTGCAGCCTTGAGGTTGTTTCTGATTGGGAGTTAAGTTAATGGTCATTAAATCTCTTGGTTGATTACGGTCTCGGGGTTTAATTCCCATTGGCCCGCAGCTCAACAGCACAGCATTAAATTTACATTTACAGAATAACACATGTTAAAAGTAATCAGACAACACTCGATCTGAGAGACAAAGTCTAATGTACACAAACGTTAAAGAAACGTAAAGATCTTTGGACATAATCTTGGAAACGACACTAAAGAAAACACATCATGAAGTAATCCTCATAAAAATTGGCATTACAAAACTAGGAAAGGCAGTGAATTTGTTTTTAAGCAACATTTAATAAAAATATAATTTTTCAAAAACTATTTTCTTTTGCTAAATATTTTTTTATAAAGCATTTACAGAGAAATGAAAAGTACATTTTATCAAATACATGGCTTTCTTTTATAAAGTGCAAGATTTTTTTATACGAGTAAAGATACTGTCAGAAGAAAGCAAAGACATTTCTACATTTAACAAAAGCTAATACGGTTTTATAAAAAGTAAGAAACTTTTTTTTCCCACTTAAAAAAAAAGAGAAAAACACAATGAACCCACTTTACGTTCTACAAGCTGCTCTACAGTTTTCTAAGATGGTCATTGGTCCGATCTGAGCAGGACCCTGAAAGCTTATTGGATAAAGATTGAACATGTGCGAGTGAAGCGCTTTGACCAAGGTGTTTCTTTCTGACTTTTTCCCCACTCATTGTTTTTGTCTATTGTTGAAACAAAAAGTCTTTAACAAATATGAAAAATGTTTAAAAAACAATGCCGCTAAGGTCTAAATGCAAAGAAAACCACCCTGGAAAACGTAAAAAATCTCAAACAGGCTGTCTGGGGAGCAACAATAGTCGGCTCAAGGCTTTTTATATTATGAGGTAAAGACGCTACAGTAATTTCGGTGTATGAATGAGGGGTTGTGACGCTCGGGTTAATCCTGCTGTCGCCCACACATTGGACTTCCTGTGAGGACGTTAACCTTCACCCCCATCATGTCCTGGCCTCTGTTATTTGGTCCACCTAAGACAGTCTGGGGACTAAGACGAAGAGCGAGAGTGCACCTTCAAAGCGTGGTGGAAGTGTCCTTTAATCAGTACGAAGAGAAACGACCTGTGAAATCGTCTGATTGCTGCTGCTGCTCTGATTCATTAGCGAAAGTCCCTGCTGACCCATGGCCAGTGAAGTACACACTCTTTAATGTGTACACCAGGCAGTAACACTGCAATGACAACCACAGAACGGGTGCACTCTGGGAAATGGAGGCTTCAGTATCTCCAACTGCTGATAATGTTTGGATCATTTGTTTTAATCTAGCATCAAGAAAATGCTGCAGTTCCTCCAACGTCCACTGGAGCTCCAGCAGTGACTCAGGCCCCATAGACTCTCATGTTAAAATGTATAATAGCAGAAATAAACATATTTACAGCCTGATACAGAAAATGTTTGGGTCTTTCTAATTTCCCCCCTTTATAACAACTGTACGAGGGAAATGTGGATTTTTTTTCCAAATTTGTTGATCAAGCTGGATGCAAAACTCCACAAACCAATATTTGACATCAGTTTCTTTGGGAAACGTTCTGTCGCAGAAGATTTGCAATCTTGACAAGGTTCTCAGACTCAAGAAGGAGGTCCTGGGCTCTCAAACGCTAAAATAACATGAAAACATGCTGGATCGATCACTAAGGAGGTTTGTGATTTCCTCAGATCCTACCATTGTTGAGGAGACTCCAGGTTTATGTGGGGGTGCCAGACTTGGAAAGAATTCCCTCGATCTTTTGAAATTATGCTGGATTAGTAACTGAGGAAGTTCATGAGGTTCTACAGGAAGTGAGATGCTGGAAGAGGGTCCTTGGACGACGTCCTGTAAATTCTGTTAATTACGTTTTTGCCAGCTTTCTCTTAAAATGTTTTAGGGTTTTGTGTATGTAAAATAGCAAATTGAATTGTTGTAGTTTACATATATTAAACATTCAGGCAAAAACAGGATTTTAATGTAATCGTAGGAATAATCTTTTCTTTGGCCTCTGAGATATAACCCTCTGCTCTGTAGAGGTAACGGTGTGTTCAAGGACAGCTCTGAAGGTCAGAGCCACATCATTAACAGACTTCATGTGATCACATTAATGTTCACACTGTGACAATGAACACACAAACTGCAGACAGAAACATCTCGTGATTCCATGTGGATTTGGGGATCATGTGAAGTGCTTGAAATGAGAATCATCTTTAGCAGCTTCACTGACCTTTAATTGAGGTATGCGCACACATACAAAGAACTGGGCTCCAGTTTTTCCTTTGGTATAGAGTAAAAAGATGTTTTAGTAAATTATGGAATAAATAAGCAGTGGATAAATGGGTACTATATATACAGTATATACATAAGTTGTTTAAAGGCTTGAAAATCATTCGGACATCCTGGAAAATACTCCAGGAGGGTCAGGAGACCTTTCAGGGCTGCCTGTCAGAGTCAATTTCTTTCCATCAGCAACAGAAATACAGTCAAAGAATCTAATGGTTTATGATGACAAACCCATGTGCTTTAAAAATGTAAATGTAGTCCTGGAAAAATGTTTTGAGGTCCTTGGTTTTGATTTAGAAATCATGCAGAGTCCTGTGGTTTTATTAGAGATCCTTGAAATGATGATGTGTTTAGTGGGCTTTATTTCTAAGCTAATGTTAGCTGGGGTTGCTCGTTGATACATGACATTGAGAATAAACATCCCATCTAACAAAGGTCTTGTTGTTTGAGTTGTGTCAAACTATTTCATAGATTAATAAAATACAATCCTCAGAGGAGGATTAAGGGTCCTTTGGGAGGTCACTGAGGAGCTGAGGATACTTCCTGTGTGTTGTTCAGTGAACACACACAAACACACACAAGCACACACACACCTTTGTTCTTCCATCTGTGTGAGGATCATGGATTACCTGTGCATGTGTGAACCTTGAAACAGCTCTTTGAAGGCCTAAGGACCAGAGACAGAGCATATACACACACACACACACACACACACACACACACACACACACACACACACACACACACACACACACACACAGAGAGAGAGAGATCTCCCTAAAGCAGGCTGGTTGCTGTTGATCAGCTTCTGATGCAGATCACTCTCTCTGTGTTTCTGTGGTGGGTAGGTGGCGGTGCTGGGGGGCACTGAGGGGTGGTGGGGTGGGTGTTGGGGGTGTAAAGTGAAAGAGAAAACTGCCTCTTGTCTTTTCCAGTTTGGGGCGTCCAGATGGGAAGTCATTTTTTATTCGTCTTGAGGCGGCTCTTCACATCTGTCGGCCCAGATGCTTAATGAATACAGAAGCAGGCCGAGCTGTCGCCTCATTAATACTGCAGCGGCGCGGGGAGCCCGGCCGGCCCGGCTGCCTCGTACCGCCGCCGCCCACCGCGTCCCGCTGCGGCACCGGAGCAGAACGCATCACCGCAACAGTGTCCTCGGGGCCCGACGCCGCCAGCTGGCGCCTCGCAGGAACAAAGCTGCGGCGCTCAGTCGGTCTGACGCCCCTCTGTGTTGTCACTTAAAGTCTTTATTGGTATTAATTGATGCGATCGTGGCGACACCTCCCCTCGCCGCAGCCTCGAACAGGTGAAAGAGCTCCGCCTACTCCTCAAGGTGATGCCCCCTCAAACCTCCTGTTGATAGGCGCTGCCTCTGATTGACAGGTGCAGTCTGAAGTGGGGACTCTTCAGGTGAGAGCAAAGGTGTGAAATGTATAATGAACAAGATTAAACATCAAAGACCAGAACAAAGTGTTAAATAAAGGTCATGACAACAGCTACAGGAGACACGCTTCGTTAAACACACAAACAGGAAGGTAATCAAACTTGAAAACATCACACACTGTAATCAAAATAGTCCTGACAAATATATATATGTACCTGTCCTTTATGTCTCATTGGAGCTACTTTGCTCTCCAGAAAGAAGAAAACTGAAAGTAAGATTCACATTTTCTCCTTTTGCTTTTTCTGTGGTGAAATCAATATTAGTTCTTCTGCACTGAACAATTTTTGCAGATGGTCGAGGAATAAGTTCTATTTTGCTTTAAATATTATTTGCATTATTTAACAATCATTGATGTTCTAAATGTGCAGCTTTACAAACATAATCAAGGATAAGTGTGCTTAAAAAATATTGCACGTATTGTTGTTTTAAAGCTCGACGTACATAGCAAGACATGTCAGGAAGTGACAATAGACTATATGCAAGGAGTTTGATACATGTTTTATTCAGAACTTTTCCTTAATAAAGTAATTTTCTTATGTTAATTTATGACCAATCATAACTCTTGGAGTTTTAAACTTAATCACTTCGGTTTCCTTTTGATTTCCAAACACTAAATTTAAAAAACTCTGTGAAAATGACAAATATTATTAACAGAAAGTATTAAAAGTTTAAGACCCATCACTGATCCCTGGGGTACTCCAGAGGCAAAGTTTCTAAATAAAACAATTATTTTGTTGTCTTAAAATGCATCAAATTTGCACAGATAAATATATCCAGGAAACATTATTTTAAGGTTTAAACCTTCAAACTTAGCTGTTGTTTAAAATTTTGCAATTATTTTTACATCATCGTTATATGGAGAGATTTGTGGGGGCCACTTGAACTTTTCTTTGGACACTATTGTTATCCCTGTGGCTTTGGTGGCACCTAGGCCTTTTAGAGATGCTGGTTCCTTTTTGTTTTTTACTTTTGTTTGACCCCTGACACTTTTGAGGAGTCCTGGGTACTTTATGACCTCTTGGATTTTTGGAACTAGGACACCTGAGACACTGGAAACATGATTCTTTGGCAGGCCATAGCCCTGGGACTTTTGTGGCTCCTTGAAAGATTTTTTTTAAAGGTCCTGAGACGTTTTGGATGCTCATGATCCCAAAAAGTATGTGACCTGTGACTTTTGGGAACCCTGGCACTTTTTTTGGCTCCTGAAATGCATTTTGACTTTTAAAGGTTCTGGTCCTTTGGCTCTTTTGGGGCCCTGAAACTCTGGAGCTCCTTAGATTCTGGGGGCTCTTTATATCACCCCCATCACAAAAGAAAGACTTGTGATGATGGGACTTTTGAAGGTCCTGCTGCTCATAGAGCTGATCTGTTGAGTCGGTTTGGGCCCCTGCATGCTGAGGGCATGATGTGGTGATTTTAAATTCATAGAGAATAAAAAGAAATGAAGCTGGAATTTAATTTCTTCACATTTACTGACCTCCACTTCCTTTCCCAGCTCCTTTTCTTCTTCTGCAGCTTTCATAAATGCTTCAATTTAAGGCCTCATTTCCTCTCATCTGCTTCTACGGTGGTTTAATATTTTGTTTTAGTCTTGATGACCGGCTGTGAAGGTCAGTGGACAGAAACCTGGACCATCTTTTCCCCCTCCCCTCTTCCACGGTCAGTGTAAGGACCATTACCTGAATCCCATTAAAGCCATGGCTTTGTCCCAAACCCTTGTAAAGACACCCCCTCCCCCCCGACTCCTCAGCTGCTGAGTGAACAGACCTTCAGAGGTGAAAACATACTTGTCACATGAATGTAAATGAAATGAAACCTCACCACGCCCTGTTCCTGTTACTCTGCCTGTCAGGCTGAAAAAAGGGCACAGATTCCTCTCGATATAGACGTCTGATTGCTTTTTCATTCCCTCAAAAGAATGGTAAAAAGAGGTGAAATTTACACTTAAAATATTTAACTAATTTTCTTTTTTCCCCTCTGAGGACTTGTGTGAGAAATCTAATCTTATTGTCTGACACATTTAGGGCAAAATATAGACGATCTGAAATGGTCGAACTGATCAATCTCCTCTAAAGGTTTCAGGCTTTTGCCATGAAAGCTCGAGCTTCTCCCTCTTCTTCATGTAAGCTGCGTTAACTTAACGAGCAGTTTGCAGCAATCACACACATTCACCTCGGAGGATGAACGCCGGAGTCTTTAATGACCCCGACTGCAGTTTTTACCTGCAGAAATTATCGATTTCATCTCATGTTTGTTTGTTTGTTAATCTCTGTGTTTAATCAGCGGGCTTCTAATTAAATCCATAAAGCAACGGACCTGAAGGATTTTATTTGTTTCCGTGTTTTCTCAAGGCTGCGTGTTGGTTTGTTATTGAGTCAAACTTGCGTTGATGAAAGGAAAGAAACATCCTTCATCCGGTAAGCTGTCACAAAGACTTCTTTACATTTTAAATAAATGCTTTAAAGGATCATTCTGCTTCATTTCAGTCTGCAGCTTGTAGAGCTCAAACTGATTTTTGATACCTCAACTTTAGCATTTTTGGTTTTTGGAGCCAGGAGTGACCATATTTGGATGAGTGGGTGCCACCAGTGGTGGTTATCAGTTCACATTCTAATCTTGACACATAATCTGTAGCTGTCCACAAACTTTTGTCCAGAGGTTGACTGAGAGTCGAGTCTCTGAGCTGGTTTTAAATCAGCGGCCCTGATCTGAACAGAGCTGCTGTAAAACATGTCTGCAGACATTAAAGATGTCTGACATCAGAGTTCACATCTGGAATCACATGCTGCATACCTAACACATCTGGACTTCCTTGTCGCCGTAATCAGAAACATTTGTCAGCTCGTCCCGACTCACAGAAACGGTTTAAAAAAATCTCTCCTTTCTTTTAACAATATTTTAAATATATAATATATATATAATATATCAGTCAAAGCATGGTGAACTGCATCATGGCGTCGCCTCCTCTGTTGCCCTGTTAGGTACAAGGTGTCCTGTAGCGTTGGTGTTCTGATGTTCCCACGGTAGATCATTTACAGATGCGTGATTTGATGTTTCCTTCAGTATGACCTGAAATGAGTCACTAAGCCCACAAACTCATCAGGAAAGTGTTTACAGAGGTTAAAGCCAAGGGGCGTTTTCCCATAGACTTCTATGGGACAGGAAGTCCATAGAAGCTATCGCCCCCTGGTGGCTTTGAGACAGAGTTTTAGATAGATTTTTCAAAGAACAGGATGCGATCAGAGTGGATGGAGCATATTGAATCTTTTCAGCATTTTAGAGGCTCAAGTGTAAATATATATCATCTCCTCTTGGTCAACAAACCAATGTTCTGTACTGACAGAAGATGGCGCTAAACATGTTTTTGAAACTTTAAGCACTTATTTTTTCAATCGGGTAATCTGACTGCTGTATTATTGCAGTGTCTTTAGCTTAGTAACATCAAGCACCTTGAGATGAATGGTGTTGAGATTTGGTGCTATAAAAAAACAAAAACAAAACTACTGAATTGGACCTAAAATAAGAGGTCTTTTAATTTAAATTGACTTATCGTCTTAAAGCACCTTAAAGTACTTTAAGTACTTAAGCAAAGTAATTACACTTTTGAAGATGAGATCAATTGTTTTTTTGTTTCTATGTTTGTTTGTTTCTGTCTCACCCAATTATACAGTATCCAGTGTATTGGATGGATGGCTGGATGGGCAAGCCTGAGATGAACCTAGCAGAAATCCTGAGATCTGAAGCAGAAAACTGTCAAACTGGTGCATTAAGAAACCACCAGTACGTAGGAACTAAAGCATCCATGTGATCCAGCTCCAGGAGGCCTCTGGCCCTGCTGCTGGGACCTCCTGGTGACCCCTCGGACCGCACGTTGAGAACCAGCTGCGGCTCCAGTGATGCAGGAAGAAGCGCAGGAGCGATTTGTTTGAAAGATGGCCGACAGCCTCTTCAGAGAGACGGCCGGCGTTCTGGGCAAACGAGCGCTGTCACATATTTCACGCGGCCGCGCGCTCATTAAAGTCGAAGGCGCTCGCCGCGGTAATTGTTTTAATTTATTTGTTTATGGCGAAGACAGAGGGGACGGGCACATGGCACTTTGCTGCTTTATTGGGAACATATGGAAGACATTTATCACCATTTGCAGCGATCGGCCTAAATGATTTTATTAACTAATTTGTAACTTTACACTTTTTTAATCAAACACATGCTGCGTGCTGTAATGTTCTGATAATGCTCCGGGGCTTTGTAAAGAGAGTGCACGCAGCCACAGGGAAATAAAAAGAGAGGAGAGGAAGGAGAGATGAAATGAAAGTGTGGAGGTTTGGGAGGAGGCGGGAGAGGGGAGGGGAGGAGTGTTGGACTGATGATGGAGATGATTGTGAGCTGAGCTGCAGTGCGCGGCACTCTACTCTCAGCTACTTAGGACGTCTGTTTACCTGAAGTCAGTGAAGCGGTGTCTTTTTGCTGCGGCGAGCACGCTTTTCCTCAGTTATTTGTGGCCCTACAGGGTCTGAAATGCCGCCACAGTGGGCCTGAACAGTACCAGGACCGAAGTGAAGCGGTCCCCGAGGAGGCTCTAGGGGGTTTCCCTGAGTCAGGTGGTGCAGCCAGGCGAAGCTCCACCCACCCTTCCCCCTCCATAACTGCTGCTCACAGGTTTAACAGCATCACAGGGACAAAGTTCAGGCTGCTGCAGAGTTCACAGATCAGCTGATCACCTAGTCCAGACATCCTGAGAATGGACAGACACGGAAATTCAAAATAAACAAACTTTATTTCAAACTGTTAACGTGTAACATCGAGATAGAAAAGTATCCAAAAAGAAAGGAGACACTTTAAATCGTGCGGTTACATCCAGTGGCTCCTTTTTCCTAATCCAAATGAAAAATGACAAAAAGAGATCAAGAAAAGTTAGAGAAAAGAGCAGCTGACGTTTGTCTTTGTTTACGTAAGTAAGAAATGTTTCACTGGGTAGAATCTGTAGATCAGCGTGAATTAAATGTCTTTATTCTTTAAAACAACGTTTTTTACACCAAATAGAGTCAGACTTTCTTCTAGTCAGTGTTACTCATTTAACTAAACTGACACAATAAAACTGGAAAATAAAATGAAACAAAAACTCAAAATCAAATAAAGATTGATCAGAAAGGATGAAACTACAAACATGAGTTAAAATGACTCCTCTCTCATTACACATTTCATGAACCTGACTTTAGGTTTGTGTATACAGAACAAGGCCTGCAGTTTTCAAGAAGTGCTCCCGGTTGTCGGTTTGATTCCTGGAGCTGCCTGATGACCTCTGAACCTGAGGTAGAAATGGCGTGAATGAATGCCTGTGTCTGTTGTGATATGAGGCGGCATGACGACACGTTTAGACTTCTAAATGAGTCGACATCTCAGACAAATCTTCCACCATCTGCACCTCCCCCTCTCCTCCTCCTTCTACATGGGCACAACGTGACATCCACCTCCTCTCCTGCCACAACACGTCAGTGATGCCTTATTTGTCACCTGCCTCTTTAAATAAAGCAGCTGACATGCTGTCCGCAGCTTCTTCGTCACCTTTTCCTGTTAACTACTTTGCTGCGGCTCATCCCGCTCCCACGTCTCCTAAATAAAACAAAACGAGTGACAGCTCCTTGTCCCGCAGCAACCCCACCACGAACATCTGGACGCAAACAAGAGCATCACAAACACACAGCCGCTCCTACATAAAAGACGAAGCCAACTGCCGTCCTGGAGTGAGCGAGAGCCGCGTGACACGGCAGCAGCGTCTCTCCCATTAAGGCCCTAAAGAGTAGGACATCAAACCGGGTGGAGGTGGCGCCGCGGCGGGAGCCAGGATCATCACATTTTAATAGGACATGTGGCGTTTCTGCCCCCCTCTCCGGGCCAAATGGCAATCCTGAATTCTGCCCAGCTGTCGAGCTACAAATGGCCTGCAATTATCTCCATGCCTCGACCGGTGAGCTCAGGCGTTGTCGTTTCACAGACATGCTGAGAGGTCATACAAGGGGTCATCAACACTTAGAGGTCATCAACACTTAGAGGTCATCAACACTTAGGGGTCATCAACACTGAAGGGTCACCAACACTGAGAGGTCACCAACAGTGAGAGGTCACCAACACTTAGAGGTCACAAACACTGAGAGGTCACCAACACTGAAGGGTCACCAACACTGAGAGGTCACCAACAGTGAGAGGTCACCAACACTGAGAGGTCACCAACACTGAGAGGTCACAAACACTGAGAGGTCACCAACACTGAAGGGTCACCAACACTTAGGGGTCACCAACACTGAATGGTCACCAACACTGAGAGGTCACCAACACTGAGAGGTCACAAACACTGAGAGGTCACCAACACTGAAGGGTCACCAACACTGAGAAGTCACCAACACTGAGAGGTCACAAACACTGAGAGGTCACCAACACTGAAGGGTCACCAACACTGAGAGGTCACCAACAGTGAGAGGTCACCAACACTGAGAGGTCACCAACACTGAAGGGTCACCAACACTGAGAGGTCGCCAACACTTAGGGGTCACCAACACTGAATGGTCACCAACACTGAGAGGTCACCAACACTGAGAGGTCACCAACACTGAAAGGGCACCAACACTGAGAGGTCACCAACACTTAGAGGTCACCAACACAGAGAGGTCACCAACACTGAAAGGGCACCAACACTGAGAGGTCACCAACACTAATGGGTCACCAACACTGAAGGGTCACCAACACTTAGAGGTCACCAACACTGAAGGGTCACCAACACTGAAGGGTCACCAACACTGAGAAGTCACCAACACGGAGAGGTCACAACCACTGAAGGGTCACCAACACTGAGAGGTCACCAACACTGAGAGGTCACCAACACTTAGAGGTCACCAACACTGAGAGGTCACCAACACTTAGAGGTCACCAACACTGAAGGGTCACCAACACTGAGAGGTCACCAACACTGAAGGGTCACCAGCACTGAGAGGTCACCAACACTGAGAAGTCACCAACACTGAGAGGTCACAAACACTGAGAGGTCACCAACACTGAGAGGTCACCAACACTGAGAAGTCACCAACAGTGAGAGGTCACCAACAGTGAGAGGTCACCAACACTGAGAGGTCACCAACACTGAAGGGTCACCAACACTGAGAGGTCACCAACACTGAGAGGTCACCAACACTGAAGGGTCACCAACACTGAGAAGTCACCAACAGTGAGAGGTCACCAACAGTGAGAGGTCACCAACACTGAGAGGTCACCAACACTGAAGGGTCACCAACACTGAGAGGTCACCAACACTGAGAGGTCACCAACACTGAAGGGTCACCAGCACTGAGAGGTCACCAACACTGAGAAGTCACCAACACTGAGAGGTCACAAACACTGAGAGGTCACCAACACTGAAGGGTCACCAGCACTGAGAGGTCACCAACACTGAAGGGTCACCAGCACTGAGAGGTCACCAACACTGAGAAGTCACCAACACTGAGAGGTCACAAACACTGAGAGGTCACCAACACTGAAGGGTCACCAACACTGAGAGGTCACCAACAGTGAGAGGTCACCAACACTGAGAGGTCACCAACACTGAAGGGTCACCAACACTGAAGAGTCACCAGCACTGAGAGGTCACCAACACTGAGAGGTCACCAATACTCAGAGGTCATTAGCCAAAATGCAAACCTTGGGGCTGGAACATGATGATGTTATTTTAGCTTCATTAGTCAGAAAAAGAGTTCAGAAGCTCCCCGGGAATCTGTCTGGTTTTAAGTTTCCTTCAGTTCCACAGTGATCCGTGGAGGTTCATCAGAATGTCAATTTGCTGATGACAAACAGAAGCTGCCCAGTTTGAATTCTTGATTTTTATGATGTAAACACTTTAAAGCTAAATAAAAATGGAGCTCCAAGGATCATAGTTACCGTTTTACCGATGTTTCAGGTTAGGTCAGTGTAAAAAAGCCAAGCATGTTAATAGACAACCTTTTTTTCCTTGCAGCTCTGTTTTGGTGCGGGATAATGGCTCAGAGTGACGCCTCTCTGAGAACAAGCTCCGAGCTGATCGACGCTGTTTTTCCTGACATGAAGCCAAATGCTCCATTTTTCACGCAGAAGTGACTCTCTCCTCCTGCTGCCAGGGACAGCAGTGAGCACCGTAATGGATGTTTGCTGAAGATGTTTCTGCTTCGTATTGCTGCCGAAACACGGCTTCAGGCAGGCCTGGATCCATTCAGGATGGCTTGATTGTGCAATCACATCTAATTAGGTGAAATGGAGTTTGGTTCGGGGCCAAGGTCAACACCAACGGCAGGTTTTAGTGTTTAGTGTTAAAGCTATCATACATTTCTGCTGGCGCTGTAAATCTCCAACTGAATGGAGCGTGCTAATCCATAACACTGCAGCTGGAGGCCAGTAATTTACTGACTTCATCACAGGAAGCAGTGGGAGGCCTGCAGTTTAACCAGAGAAGGTGTGGGAAACGTGGAAAACCATCATTGTTTCCTCTCACAGAAACACAGAGCTGCGAAATTCCTGCCAGTTTATGGAGCTGAAACATTTCCTGCTTCGTCTTCCCCAGAAGGAATGAGAGTTTAAAACTTTAACTTTTCTCATGTTAAATCAAACGTTTCACTGAGAAATATGCTGAAAACTACATTACCCATCAGACTTAGAGCTCCCACCTGTCCTGTGCATGCACACATGTATATAATAACTGAACTGTCTGTGCTGCTCACAAGAATTCTTTATTAGTTTATTAATGATTTCCTGAAAACTGAAAACTCAATTATGTTTGTGCCAAATTGCAACAACAGTTGAGCAAGTAATTGGTGACAGTGAGAAGGAAAAACTCCCCTTTAACAGGAAGAAACCTCGGCAGAACCAAGCTGAGAGGAGGGCAGCCATCTGCCATGAATGTTTGGGGGTGTTCGTATGTAATAAAATAAGAAATACTTTATTTGTCACAAACGCTGGCAAATTACTGTGTTAGAGTAACCAAAAGAGAAAAGCGAGTTTGCTCAGTAGGATAAAATAGAACATGAGAGAACAAAATAAATTGCAAAAGTATAAAATCACAGTGAAGAAGGAGGTCATTTAAATAGAAAATACAAAAGAGTGAAATGCTCCATGTATCACACATATGATACCGTAATACTAACTGAACAGATTTTAATCACAACTTTTTTTCTTGTTCAAAGGCTTCTTATTGTCCTGTATGTTATACTGTAAATAACCATCTTCTTTCTCTTCTTCACCATCTTGTGCTCGTCTGTTGCTTTGGATGGTTGACCGCAAATATTTAAACTCGTCCACCTTCACTACTCCTCACATATTCACCTTTCCACCTGTCTCCCTCTGACTGCTTCTAGTGACTTTCATTCCTCTTCTCTCCAGAGCACACCTCATCCTGCTCCCTACTACACACAGATCACATTGTTCAACTCTACCCTCCCACCTTTCCTTCTCTCTCATTGCCTGCGACTATGCCATCCCCCTTTCCTCTTATTTGGCTTCGGCCAACAGTAGCACAGTTTCCACTGGCGCTCTGTTATATCAACGGAGGTGGTCGTTGTTAAACTGGAGCCTGACCGATCCGGTATGGAAATGTCATTTTTGGTGATTCCTCGTAGCTGGGTTACCAGGTGCCATGGAGTGTAAGCCAGGAATATCTGCCCAGTGTGTTAGCTTAAGCTTCAGAAGAACTTCAGAACTTCATTTATGCAGTGCGTTGCAGGCTTTCACTGTGGAAGGACAGTTTCTGTTTGGCTTAATTTAACACGAGCACGCACTGTCGGTAGGCTGATAGTCGCTCTACATGAAAACTGAGATGAGAATGCAGGAATATATCAAAAATCTGAAGTTCACCTCAGAAAAACATAATGGAGTGTTGATTAAAGTGTGCAGATGTGATTTCCTGATTCAAACAGCTGCTCTGTGACATCATTCCCGGTCTCTCCGTGAGCCTCATAATGAACTCCAGTGTTTCTACATAACGCCGCGAGCCGCTGTCCGCTGCTTTGACAGCTTTCCGTTGCTGAGGATGTTCTTCCTCTTCTTGTTGGACTAATTTAGACGTCCATCATCCTCGGCGGGAGCATGCTCACCTCACCGCGTAGATTACTTTAATATTATCTGCTTCACTCCGGGGACCAACACACTGTAATCGCTGCCTCCAAATAATTTGTTTTCCACCACAGCTCCCCTGTTTCCATCCTCCCGTCCAGCTACAGATTAATATTCATAACACAATCCAGCAGGTTAAAGCACCAAGCAAAGACAAGTTTCTATATGAAGCTTCTTTAATCTGATTAAAGAGCTTTCTGGGAGTTATCTGCTCTTCAATATGAAGGATTCATTTATGACTGTTGTTGGAGCTTCACATTTTATCCATCAGAAATCTGGACACCTGAAGATGGGACATGGTCTGATGATTGAATCAGCAGCATGAATCCACAGAGTAGCAGACATGACTTTTGGGATTAAGGTGCCCAAGAAATGGATTTATTTAATGTACGATAAATTGAGTTTATATTGAAGTTTTGACAGATCGCACTGATTAAACACAGCCTTCTGTGTTTGTTTGAGAATCTTCCATTTGAGCATCTGGGAAATCTTTTCTTGACTTGGTGATTATCCAGACTGACCATGTTGCCCATTAAAATCAGCAAAAGGTTGCAAACCTGTGTTACATGTACAGTATTCACTCAACATTATCATGGTTTAAATTGTTTGAAAGATTTCTGATAAACAGAAAAGTAAACAGTAAAATGTTTTTGTAGCACCAAAAACAAAAAAAAATCAAACACGACCAAACGTGTTAGTTTATAAATTTTTATTTTTTAAATATTAGAAAAAGAGGGAATGCATCAGAGAAACACGCTTCTGTTGTTGTTGTTGAGGACATGCTGAAGTTTTCTGCTGGTAGAGCTGCTTTTCCTAATGCTGTTAGCTGCTAATGCTGACTTACAGATGCTAAGGCTTAGGGAATAAAGGTTGACTCTTATCAGCTATTTGGGGACAGTGGTTTTCATTTCTTTGGTGAAGGGAACGATAAAACACAGGTATGTTTCTTCATATTTTGAGTCTGATGGTGCAAATGTAACTGTTCCTCCATGACGCATGAATACCAACTTCTGTTCACCTCCACCTCTGGCGTACTACAACCTGATTAGTTGGCAGGGAGATGTCCCACCCACTGTATTAAAAGATAGTGGAGAAACATGTCGGCTTCTGCAGAACAGCATCTGCTTGTGTTTTTAATACTTATTACTTATAAGTTCATAAGATTGCGTCGATTTGTTGGAAGACATAATAGTAACAATGACATAAAAATATTGTTTTGTTTTATTTTTTTTCTATTGAATAACCTCAAAAATATTGACGTACCTTTAATCTTAGTGTCCACACTGAAATCTGAGCTATTCTTTCCTGCAGCATTCAAACATTTGGAGCGATGCTTTATAAAAAGAGGCCCGGGATATTGATCCACATTTGGGGTGTTTGAAGAGGAGCAGAACCTCAGAGGAAGGTTATAAAGCCCAGTTGTCTGGCTTCGTCCCGTACTTGTTTCTGATTATTTTCCTCCTCCAGCTCTTTGACCTCTGAGCTCTTCTACTTCTTCTTCTTCTCCCACCGGTTTCCTCGCTGACCTCCATCCTGCTGTGTATTAACATCGCTGCCTGTGGCGGCACTCTTACACGTGAAGCCATGTTTGTTTAAAGAGTAAAGTGCTGTGTGTCATTAGGGGTGTGGATGTTGATGTTCAGTATAATTTCTCAAACAGCCTCCAACGCCGCTGCTCCCTTTTGCCTGATGTCGGAGGAGGAGGAGGTCCAGCTTGGTGTCAGAGGTCAGGACTCAGAGGTCAGGATAAGATATACTTTATTTATCACAAATAAATAAAGCAAAACTGCAAGTATATTAAAAACACCCCCACCGGCACCTGCTGTCTTTTATTTAAACAGCTTGAACCACTCACTGTTTTACATTAGTTTGTGCATAAAAGAGCCCCAGAAGCTGTTAAGTGTTAAAACAACCTCTTTGTTCTCCTAACAAAATCTACACCAACTGTTGGAATTTGTCCTTTTTATTAGATTGTGAATTCATTTTGGTTTACGTTTAAATAAGAAAGCGTTCCAATACTTTGGGAACTGCCACTCTTTGTGGGCTGCAGCTTTTTGCTGGTGTGGGAGCAGAAAATAACATGAAAAATTCAGTTCTGAGGAGGAGGAGGTGCTCCAGTGGGTCTCTATCTTCTGCATTAAAACCTCCAAGAAGTTTTTCTCCAATAAATAAACTGTATTGTTAACTAAAGATCTACAGTCACATTCTGGCTTGCTTTTTTTTTTTTTTTTTTTTTTTAAATAAATTCATTTCATTGCTTCTTCGTACAGTTAGCAGCAGATGAGTTCTGACCATGAATTTAGTTTGCATTTTCCATTTTTACCTCTCTATAGAAGGAAGAACCATGCGGTTAAACCTTCATTTGGACCAATTATTGCATCAAAAGCAGTTTATCACACTATATATCCAACATGTTGATGAGTTGTGTGAAAACACAGGAGTGAAGTCATAAAAGTGTAGCTCCGATTTACTGTGTTGTGAGGCAGCGGCCATTCGGGTGGATACAGTTAGCCTGTGTCATAATCCACCCGTCAGAAAAAGAAGCCATGTGCCTAACAATGCAAACTTTTAGCCTTAATACAATTGAAACAGGTGAGTTCTCCAGTCTATCCGGTCGTTAAGTCTAACGTCACTAGCTGTGTCTGGGCCTAAACTCCGCTGCAGGTCCATATATCAAACGATCACTATGGCATTACTGAGAGTTGAAAAACTGTCTAAAGTCTTTCATCTTTAATAAAATGATCAGCGTTCTGCTCTACCAGGTCTAACAATTGAGTTTAACATCCAGGCATCCATGAAAACGGAATTTATGACATTTAACGGAGTTAGAAGTTAGCAGGGAGTTAGCTCGCTAGCTTCTATCTAAATACAATATAGCATGTCCTGACTGCGGGGTTTTGGAAACAAATTCAAACGTACAGCTCTGTTATCACTTCCAGCATAAATGAAGACAGAAAACTAAACAGCAGTGACGTTTGTAGGGTTACTGAAGTTTGGCTAGCTGGTATATAATGATGTGCTACTGTAGTTACATCCTAAGGTTTTAAAAACTGAGCTTAAATAAATGATTAGCGGTAATAAAAGCCGAGGGAGGTCAACAGTGATCACTGACTGTTTTAGGAGCTTTTTGAGATTAAATAGAAGAAAATACATAACATTAAACATGTTAACAACACAAAAGCCATATTAAACGCAGACTACTTTAGACCCGGAAGTAGGATTCGTCATGTCATCACTTAACGACTGGAAAGAGACTGACTCCCGCTGGAGCCTCTGGTGGACAACAATGGAACTGCAGCTTTTAGTAGGGTGTATTTAACTGTTTTAAACACCTAAAAATCCAGGCTGGAAAAGCCTGGGTCAGTGTGAGTGAAGGCACCTGACACTGCAGGTAAATTCCCACAACACACCGATGATTTTTACTCCTCCTTCCTGTTATCTATCTAATTTTCACTCATCCACAGTTCATGTAGGAGGATGATGCAGCAGAAAGAATGAGACCAAACTTAACCTTTCTGTTTGAGCCATCAGTGAAGCCTTTCATTGATTAACAGGAAAAAGCACCTTCATAAATATTTCGCAAGACTAAAACACAGCATAAAAAATGATGACAACCAATCACCATCGTCTGTAAAGATATGTTGCAAACACCAAGTTTAGCCCCTATCTTAGCCAGGTCATCTAAACTTTGTTCGTTTTGGCCACCTGATCTCCTGAGTGCAGGTAAACACAGATGTTTGGTGTCCATCGCAGGGTTTCTGCACACTTCCAGCTCCGTGTCTTTAAAACACTGATGGTCATTTATCCGTTTTTCTAGAAGAAGTTACAGCAGAACTAAACTCCAAATTTTGACACATCCGAACACACATCCAATGCGTGTGTGTGTGTGTGCACGCCCTGAGGCTCTCTCTGTTACCGCAGTTTGTTCGGCCCACCGAGGCCTGCTCACCTCGCAGCAACAAACAAACAAACAAACAAACAGAACTTTCCTCCGCTCGCCGTCCTGAGCCACACCACCGCAGCTGAGCAGGGATCTAGCTCCGCCCTCTCTGCGCCTGCCCCGGCCCAGCCACGTTCAATATTTGAGATGATGCGACGGGGATTCGAGCTAATTACCTCGCCAACGATCCTGACCTGTGCCGGCGGGAGAGGCTGCATTAGCATACCGTGATGCAAATGAAATGTGTCCCTGTGACTGGCTCGCCTTATCAAAAAATGATGACCCCCGGCTAATTATTAGCGAGCAGGGCCCTCGCCGGGGGAAGAGCCATTGTTCTGCTGGAGGTTTTTACATTAAAGATGGATGTCGGAGGAGAGCGTGTAGGAGGAGGAGGAGGAAACAGGCCGGTTGACTCCGGCTCTGACCTCTTAAATCTTCACCTCAGGTGTTTTTTCGCCACATCCTTTTTATCCTGCGGCATCCAAACTCTCAAGTAATGCAAGACAAGCGTGAGGCCGCGGGGCACAACAGCACCTTGGCAGCAACGAGGGATGCGACCTCGCCCGCCGCCCGCACCAGCTCCGTAATCACATCATCAAACCAGAGCAGGTAGTTAACATGAAAGCCCTCAGCCGGGGCCGCAAGAAGCGGCAGGATCGGGCATGACGTGTGTGTGTGTGTGTGTGTGTGTGTGTGTGTGTGTGTGTGTGTGTGTGTGTGTGTGTGTGTGTGTGTGCCTGCAGATGTTGGACGGCATGAACATTTAGGGAAACAAAAGCGGCGGTGAACTCTGCACAGGACGAGCGGCGGCTGCAGGGAAATGTGCCGCTGCTCGTTTAGAGGACCGCCAAACAAAGAGGAGCGCCTCCATGGCAACCGGGCCCCATCTGTTCGCTGCTAATGACCTCTCCTACTCATACACTGTTTTAATTAAACCACACACACACGCGTGCACAGAGTACCTGAGACCTCCTCCGGTTCATTGGAAACATACTGACACATTAGACGATGAAAACACGCCTTCACACGGGCGGACGGTCAGCACTCGGTCATGTGACATCTATCCAGCAGCGACTGCAGAGGTGGCGCTTTCAGCAGACTCTCCAATTGTCCACGTCAGTGGGTTTAAACGCTCCTTCAGCACCAAAAAGCCAACAAAACACAGCGAGGTTAAAAACTGCAGCGCCGATAACATTCTGCAAAGACGTCCACAGCACCAGGCTTCCTTCACAAATCTCATCATTTTAGACAAATTCAGGTCCTCTAATGTCTGCTTGACTTTACAGCAGACTAAATAAATTCACATAGATTTGTGTTTAAAGCCTTTTAGTGCCTAAAAACATATTGGTGGCCTCCTAGTGATCAACAATAGCATCAGTTTTACTACGTAGCCTCGTTCACACAGTTGGGTGTCCACGACACTTGGTGAGGTGACAACAAAACCCAGTCAGCCTTTTATGTCTGAGGGGTAAAAAGCAGAAAATCAGTGAATAAGCTGTAGGAGCACAGACAGCATCTCATCAGAGGTTCCTGGAGCAGCTGTCCCATCAGTCAGGCTGATCTACAGACGCCTCTAAAGGTGACAGAAGTGGAAGAGTTGGAATGAGAGGAGGATGAAGGTCATGAGGACTGTGAGGTCTCCGAGTGTTAATGTTGAAGCTGAGTGGATTCAGTCCGGAGTGACTCCAGACCCCCGAAGAGCCAAAAACACAATCGCAATAATTCAGCCGGAGACCTTGGGGTCGGATTTACCCCCCTCATTATTTACACGCTCGTTAGTAGTAAATGAAAACCTGCAGCGTGACGCATGAGGGCTTTATTTGTTGGGAGGACGGGGGGTGAATCTGCTCTCAGGCTGCTGCTTCCTTTACCCACATCTTAAGAGGCTTCGCTCGCCAAAATAAAACCCACATTTTCTTTTCGTTAGTCCAGATCGTGAGATACGAGCAAATAAGAAATAACACTTCAGCTCTACATGTTCAGATGGTTCGTAATAGCTGGGAATAGTTTTATAGCCCATTTAACTCATCTTACTGACTGTTAATGTGTGTATATATTTCTGTCGTAGTTAAAGACACCTCAGCATCTTCAACATTTTTTGTGCCGTGACATTCTGGTCTCTAAAATGAAAACTTAGCAGGTGGGCTGCTTCATATAAAAACAATTAAACCTGAAAAACGGACCCCTGAGAACGAGCTGAGGTTTATTTTATGATAACTTTATTTAACAAAGCTCTGCAGAATTGTACCGTGAGTATGTTCAGAGTTGGAGGCCTGCGAAGAACAAAGTGGACCCAGATTTGTTGTTTTCTGAGCCTTCATAATGTGAGACTTTCAGGGCTGAAAACAGATTTAAGCTCTGCAGCAAAGACTGAACCTGATTTCTGTTCAGTAAAAAATTATTTTTGCATAAAATCGGCTTTGAGCATCAGTATGATGGCTCTGCCACAGCCCTAGTAAACTTTAGCAGTTTTACCCTACATGCTTGACCTGTTTCTGATGATTTACTGGAGAAAACTACAAAAAGTGCACTCTGGGTAAACTTTCAGGGCTATGAAATAAATGCTGCATATAATATGGAAAGATCACAATAGTCAAACCGCTTTAGATCTTGGAGAAGTTTTTAAAACTCCTTCTCAAGCTTTCATGTGACCAGTACCAAAAATATCATAAAATAATCACTTTTTAAAATCCTGATGTGTTTCTCGGCCCCCTCGTCATGATGATTGCAGGGGTTAACTTTACAGACCAGCGTCAATGCAAGTGATTATTTAATGGACATGTTTTAGTTTTATGTCTCAGGTCTTCGTTGTCTCCTTTTGCTCCTCGGGGCTCCATGAATGCCGTGGAAGGAGAAATTTTTACTTTTGGAGGACTAATTGAAAAATATCAGTTTCTGTTTCATCGGCACAATTTCGTCACACGGTAGAAGTGAGCGATCAGGTGAACTCATCCTGAAAAGAAACCAAGCTGCTGGAGTCACATTCAGGCTTTCAAACAGCTCTGAATTCACTGGCACGCCGCCATGTTAGCTGCGGATAAGTTGGCTGCTGATTGGCTGTGTGCTGGGCGAGCTGATTAGCAGGCTCTCCGGACAGTGAGGACACTGTGGTGTGTTCAGGGACTAAACAACAGAGTTAATGTTTCTGTATCGGCGCCGCGACACGACATCGTCTCCTTGACCCAGAGGCAGCGGTCTCCTCCTCCCCGCCCCCGCCACCTCACCCGTCCTCACCCAGCTCCCACCTCGGGGTGCGGTTGGGTCTTCTGGGCCTCTCAGACCTTGACTGACTGATTAATGGACTGGACGGCAGTCAGCTGGTGAGATTACAGAAATGCCGCCTCCTCGTCTGGGGACGCCGCTGCAAAGAGAAACATCCAGCAGCCTCAGTGCCAACCCCTAGCCCCCCCCCAACCTACCCAGGAATCTCAGACGTTGGGGAAATTAACGCTGGGATGGAGGAGGGGTGAAGGCAAACCGCTTGCCAAGCCATCTGAGATCTTCCTCCTCCTCTCTCTCCTTTTTCGATTTTGTTTGTGCCCGCCGCCGATTCCCCGGCCGGAGTTTTTCGGCTCAGCGTCAAATCCCCGCCGTCCTCACGGATTCTCTAGATCTCATTACAGTCAATGAGGCTGCAAAGACTTTCAGATCAAAGTGAAAGACTTCAGCCTCTGAAGGAAGCATGAGGGAAGAGGGGGTAGGTTGGAGGGAGGTGGGGGGGTTCGCGCTTGCCAAGCCATGTGAGAACCATCCAGGAACGCCAGGAGCTGAATCCGAATGCTGCTCAGTTTTCAGGTATCCAAAACATGGCGTAAAGGAGGTCCAATCCAAACCACAGCGGGGGGATTCACACAGAAGTGTTGTACTTTTCCTGCTCTACATTTATCTGACAGCTTTAGTTAGTTTACAGACTTACAGTATTGAACAGAAGCTGCGCTTTGCCTCATGATAACGGCATGACGTGCAGAGTGTTCATGCACCAGGAGTTTAACCAAATATAAGGAAGCAACGAAAAATGATGATGCCCAGGTCATTCCCACCCGTCTCCTCAGAATCAGCTTCTTGTACAGCGATAATTATTAATGATACGACACTTTGAGGTTTTGGGAGAACTTTTCCAGGATATAAACTTTGAAACACTTCAAACTGTTACACAGAACATGTGAACGCTGATGTTATTTATATATTTCACAGCCAGAAGCTGCACTCAGTGTGTGGGAATGTGGAGGTTTTAATTTACCAGCAGGAATCACAGCTATTGCAGCTAGTAGATGAACGTGCAGGTGAAAATAAGATCTTATTCTAGCAGTCAACTATTCGACATGCTGAACTGAGCCCTGAAATTTTACCAAAGATGCACTTTTTTGAAAACATCCAGTTTTTATCCGAGCTTGAATTTATTTTTCAGCCTTGAAATTTTCGCGTGGATACCGATGATGTTACGAGAGCTCAGAAATGCTGAAAGAAACCAATTTGGAAAATCTTCATTATATGAACGTAAAATTCTGCACAGCTTGATTAAATTTACTAAAGTTTAGTATATTAGAAAAATCATTTGATTCTGAGGTGGTCAGGTGGGAATGTTTATGCAGATTTGGCTGATTTTATGTAAAAAGACACTAAATGTTGTGACCCTAGACTGTGCAACAGCTTGATTGGCTCATATTATTTCTGTCTATTGATTGGCTCTTTATTGTAACAGAGGTTACACGTGTCTTACTGTCTTTATTTCTTTGGTTTACCAAATCTGACAAAAACTGTCCTCCAGGCATTCCTGAGTTTAAATGATTAACCAATCGTTAATCAGTACACCTGCTGATGGAAAGTTATTGTCCATCATTTTAGTTTCCTACAGGAAAGTGCTACCAACAGCGATTGTCAGACCACTGAGCAGCAGCATCAACGAGAAGCTTGACATCTTTCAGCTGAGGCATCTACACTGAATTCTCAAGGTCCTAAATTCCTCATGTTTCAATTAAATCTATAAAGCACCAAATTACATCAACAGTTACCTCAGGGTGCTTTATTATGTAAGGTCCTAAAGACCCTACAAAAAAATTACCCCATGAGCAAGCAGATGGTGACTGTGTGAAGGAAAAACTCCCTTTTAACAGGAAGGAAAGTCAGATAATGATCACATGACCACCAAGGAGGTTCGTGGCTCAAGAGTTGGGAGTTCGCCTTGTAATCGGAAGGTTGCCGGTTCGAGCCCCGGCTTGGACAGTCTCGGTTCGTTGTGTCCTTGGGCAAGACACTTCACCCGTTGCCTACTGGTGGTGGTCAGAGAGCCCGGTGGCGCCAGTGTCCGGCAGCCTCGCCTCTGTCAGTGCGCCCCAGGGTGGCTGTGGCTACAATGTAGCTTGCCATCACCAGTGTGTGAATGTGTGTGTGAATGGGTGGATGACTGGATATGTAAAGCGCTTTGGGGTCCTTAGGGACTAGTAAAGCGCTATATAAATACAGGCCATTTACCATTTAAGAAGATGGGTCTTGTGCAAACTCCACCAGAAGAGTTCAACTGGGATCGGGGTCGTCATGTGCTCGGTCAGGGTTCAAGTCCAGCAGCTACGCAGCCACGCAGTAGTGTGATTAGTTTTAGGCAGTCACATGTTCTGATAAATAACAGAGCAACAGTTGTGAGGCGCTTCCCCTCCTGCAGGACTCTGACTGTTTGTTGGACTTCTTCTCCACGCCCGCTAATAAATAATTGACAAACCAGCGAGTTTGGTACCGTTTGCATAAACATCAGCCTCGCATGCATACATTCGCAGCTCCGTGTCAGACATAAATCCTCGGGGCTTCCTATTTTAACATATTCATTACCGTCAGCCCGGTGCTCATTTCCAAGTCGGAGGTGCTAAGCAGCCATAATGCTCGGCGCCGGATGTCCAGGGCAGGACTCCGCGGGCCTGAGCATGAATAAATTGACCGGGTCTCAGGAAAGTCGGCGCTGCGTGTTGTAATGAGGGTGAGACGATGTTGGGTGGAGATCCCTGAACCCTCGCCGTGATACACCTTATGCCACCACCTCTGATTTACGAGGACATACAGCCTTTGTTCGCCACAACGTTCAAGGGTTTATGGCCTTCTCTGCTCACCGCCATCACTGTTTAAATTAGAGTCACGTGACTCTGACAGTAGCTCACTGCTGTGTGCATTTACTGACTCTCAGTTTGGCTTCAGTGTGCGTTGGTATGCTGAGAGAGACAGCTGTTCACCAATAAACACTTTACGGGATAAATGAGGGAGCTGTTTGTGTCTCTGAATGTTTTAAACCCTCAACTCTCAGGACAAAGTCTCACTTTCACAGTAACGCTTATTTAATGAAGCCATACAAAGTTTTAGCTTCATCCTCTGAAAATCCTCTGAGGTGCTCCAAATACGTTGGGGTGGAATTAAATTTGATGCTTTTGAATTTGTGTTTTCAGCATTTTTTAGACCCTCGTAGCTTCATAAGTGCAGGAGAAATCCACATTAAAGTTTCAGAGGTAAGAAAACAAATTTAAGCTCTGTTAGTGTCACAGTTTGAAGACTGTTTCTGTTCAGTGCGTTTTTTTCTATGTAAAACCAACTTTCATGGCATATATCATAGTTTGAGTATTTTGAGTTTATTGCATTCTGGGTAAAGGCTCATATCAAATTGTGGGTTAGGTTGCTGCTCAGAACAAGTTATATTATATGAAAGGTCTCCAGGATCTTCTAGCCCCGATTCGCTCTGTTATAATCTGGTGACTTTTGAGTTTTAACCCTCTTCTATCTGCTTTAAGGGTCTGTAGGTCTGATTAGTCTTCATTAAACATACTAAAATAAGGTGATTCTGAGAGGATCTGAGGAGATTTTTTCCTTCAGATTTGATTGATTTAATATCCACTGACCCTCAGTCAGTTCACATTTAGACTGGATTTGTTATAGTTCAATACTTTAAATTAGTTTTTATATTTAGTTGATTTTAATGGAGTTTTTTTTTGGTTTTATTTTCAGTTTTTAAAGTTTGACTGTTTCAATTTAGTTTTTGTTGTTTAAAAAAATCTATAATATATAAGTTAGATAACATCCGATTAAAAACCTGGAATTTCACTCACCAACACTGGAGCTCAGATTTCTTCTTGGACGTTAAGCTCACAGCAGTCATATTATTGGTCAGATTAAAAATGGTCCAGAGGTCCAGTTCACTAGCAGCCACAGCTACCTTTGTCACAATTCACCTGCCAGGCAAAGAGGTCACACCCCTAATAATGCAGTTGTTATGAAGTTGCTAGTTTTTGTATCAGGCTGTTAACGTTTATTTGTGCTGTAAGGTTTTTTCCCCATGTGAGTTTACGGGGACTGACTCCCTGCTGGAGTCTCTGGTGCATGTTAGAGGAACTCCGGGTTTTAGCGCTCTATTTTTCAGCGCTGAGGTCTTCGTGAAAAATCGGATCTTTTTATTTGAAGAAAGTAAAAATAATTAAAATTTTAATAACAATTGCCGGCAAGATGGACCAATCAGAGATGTATATGAGAGTTAACAGCAGTGACTCCGTCTCCTCAGGCTAAACTCTGATAAAAGTCAAAGTGGCCTCTAAAACTCAGAGCCGGTTTGACCAAAATGCGTCAGTGTGCAGATTAAAACACGACACGGAAACGGAGCTGGGGTTGAGGGTTTCACTGTGAGCACGCTCAGCTGGATGTGTGCCAGGCTGAGTGGCTGCTAGGTGAGTGGGGGTGGGGTGGTTAGGGGTGATGATGAGGATGATGAGGATGGTGGTGTTGGGGAACCTGCAAGCGCCATGTTTGACCTTGGGCTGTACAACTGGTTAACACTTGGTGTGTCAAACAGGGACCCTCACAGTGTGTGTGTGTGTGTGTGTGTGTGTGTGTGTGTGTGTGTGTGTGTGTGTGTGTGTGTGTGTGTGTGTGTGTGTGTATGTGTGTTCGCCTCTAGATGCTGAAGCGCCAACCCCCGCCTTCCTCCTCCGCCTCCTCACATTTCAGCTCTTTTGTTTTGCTTTTGTTTTGCACGATGGTGGGGCCTCCTCAGAGGCTCAAAAGAAGAAGAAGAAGAAGAAAAGGGGAGAGGTGGGTGCTGGTGGGGGTGATGGCGATGGCGGGGGTTCGGTTAGAAAACTTTTTCTCCAAATGCACGCCAACAACCCCCCCCCCCCTTCCTCTCCTCCATCCAACCCCTTCAGATCCCTGAGCGCTCCCTCTCCATCCCTGCATCCAAACCCCCACTGCACTCAGCATCTGCTCAGAGGATGAATAAATGAAGCGCTCCCTCTCCATCTCCACCCCCTGACTGACAGAGGCCCGTCTTAATTGTGGCTGAAAGCTGGCTTTTCTCCCTGCTAATTAGCAGATTGCGGCGTTAAATGATTCAAAAAGTCGGGGCTTATACGGCCGCTGCCGATCATCACTTATTCACGCGGCGAGCGGCGCTTTGTGCGAACATCGGCGCCCGAGGTAAATTAATTTACTCCAATTAGCAGCCGCTGTCAGCGCACATCACCGTCTCCCGACTTCAGGACACGTCTTTAAAAAGTAATGCTCTTATTTTGTCCTCTGGTTTTGTTACATCTGATGTTCGCTGGAGGGAAACGGGGCAAACATAAAGAGACCGCAGGAAGTCTCACTCACACACACACACACACACTAAGGGAAGAGGGCCAGCCGGGCTGCCAGCGGAGGTGGGTGGAAGAATCTGCTCCTCTGGCTGAGTCTCTGCAGGCATCTCCTGCAGGAGGAGGAGAAAGAGGGGGAGGCTGCGACACACAGCGATCAGCATCAGCATTTCACGAACATCAGACAACCGCTGCACGCTAACCTTTATTGATACTGTAAATAGAGACAGGAAACTCAGGAAGAGAGAACAACAGTCTGATGTGCAGCAGGGGTTGGTAAATGTTTGGCCCAGATGTGGCCCACATCTAAAATTTCCTTTGGTCCTGACTGAGAGCGACTCATGCAAGGTGTCAGGTGTGCTGTGACATCTGGATCAAAGGTAACCCAGCCAGCATATCCATTCACCAGCGTGAAACTCACGGTGCCATAACTGAGCCAAGAGTTATACGCACCTGTTGCTCTAACTTTGCTGCTGTCATGGTCATAGCAACAAATTCCAATTGCTCACAAGGCAGCGTCCATTAGCAGCTAGTTGACTGAAGCATGAAGCATTAAGTGTAAAAGAAATAAATTCAGTTCATTAATACATCAAAGCAAACCAAAGTACATAAGAGGTGAGTGGCATCTATCACAACAGATTGTGATTGTAGTGTCAAAGCAGTCAAACTAAATAAAACTTTATAAGCATCTTTAACACTTTTTAACATTTAACATTTGCATCAGTATTAGCCACGACATCAATGACTCGACATGAAAAGCAACCAGTTTTTTAACCCATATTTTTATTTCATTACAGTGTTATATACTTAAGTAGCATTAGCTAGCAGCATTGCTTACTACAGCAGATGAGTCAGCTACCCATTAAGCTACTGTAGCTAACGGTTTGTGGCTATTAAATGAGAGGGTAGCTCATGATCAAATTAAATATAGCCTAATGAGCCGTTGAAGGTGTTAAAATATAGCAGCGTTCTTTGGGGCAAGCAAGGTTGGCAGTGCTTCTTCATTAGTGTGACCATATTTTGATTTCCAAAAAAAGAGGACACTTTGCTCAGTCATGAAGAACTTGCTTAAAGAAACATAAAATCGGCTCGGGCATTTTGACTAGAGACCGGCCCACCAGGTATTATAGGAAAAACCATGAAGCCTTTGAATGAAAACAAACGCTGTTGTGACAGTGATGTACAGTCTTGTTAGTATATGTATGATTTCTATACATTTTACATCAGATGAAAACTTTGGTTGTAAGATTCCCTATTAATGCCCTGCCTGCCCCCCTGGCAGCACTTTGCTAGACCCGCCCTACTCTGCCTGGTTTACACTTAATGTCATTTACCCATACCTGAATATTGTATAGCTTTCTTGTTAATTTGTATTGTATTTATTAAAATTTTTACTTTTTAATTATTTTATTTGCATTTTTTAATCACTCTTATATTTAAATGTGTTAGGTGTGGCTGTGTGCAGGCAGGAATAGGACCCAAGGTGCAGACTCCAGAGACAGATGTAAACTCAAAAACCGTTTTAATGTTAAACTCAAATATAACATAACTGGAAACAATCAAAAAAATAAACTAATACCGGAGGACAGACAGAACACACAGCTTGGTAAACGGTAGATCGCGACACGGACACAGAGAAACACTGGGCTTAAATACACAGAGGGAGCAATCAGGGAATGGGTAACAGGAGGGAAACACAGCTGGGACAAATCAGAACTGACGAGAAACAAACCAAACAAGGAGCCAGAAACAACAAAACAAAAAAAAAAAAAAAAAAAAAAAAAAATGCAAACACTGGAGCCCGGAAAGCAACAGAACAAAATACAGAAACAAAGTCCAAAACAACAGCACCAAGGCCCAGGCAAAGTCCAAAAGCAAACAAACAAAAAAGCTCACGAAAGGCGCAGTGGCCCATGCAATAGTCTCAAAAAAGTTCAGGGGGGCTGGCCCGGAGGCTGACAGTCCAAGAGCCCAGAAAACAGTTCAGGAGGCCGGCCAGGCGGAAGGCACCGACGGCGACCGAGCAGATCAGGAGGCCGGCCGGGCGAGAGGCACCGACGGCGACCGAGCAGATCAGGAGGCCGGCCGGGCGAGAGGCAGCAGCGTAGTTCAGGGGGCCGTCCATGACGGCGGCGTAGTTCAGAGGGCTGTCCATGACGGCAACGACGTCCAGTCATCGGCCGGACAGAACGTGCAGGACGAGCAGGCCGGACAGGACGTGCAGGACGTGCAGGACGTGCAGGACGTGCAGGCCGGACAGATTGGAGACCTCAGGGGCAGACAAAGCTGAACACTCGGAGACTGGACCAGGCGGAGCTGCAGAGGCTGGGGCCGGACCAGGCGGAGCTGCAGAGGCTGGGGCCGGACCAGGCGGAACTGCAGACTCGGAGGCCGAAGCCGGACCAGGCAAAGCAGAAGCCGAGGCAGAAGCTGGACCAGGCGTAGCCGAGGCAGAGGCTAATGGCGGCTGGACCGGCTCCTCGGGCCCTCCAGCTGACGTAGCAGAAGGCTGAACAGGCTCCTCGGGCCCTCCAGCTGACGTGGCGTGAGGCTGAACGGGCTCCTCGGGCCCTCCGGCAGGAAGAGACGGCTGAAGCGATTCCTCGGACCCTCCAGCGGAGACAGGTAGCTGAAGCGGTTCCTCGGACCCTCCAGCGGAGACAGGTGGCCGAAGCGGTTCCTCGGACCCTCCAGCGGAGACAGGTGGCCGAACGGGCCCCTCGGACCCTCCAGCGGAGACAGGTGGCCGAACGGGCCCCTCGGACCCTCCAGCGGAGACAGGTGGCCGAACGGGCCCCTCGGACCCTCCAGCGGAGACAGGTGGCCGAACGGGCCCCTCGGAGCCTCCAGCGGAAACAGGTGGCCGAACGGGCCCCTCGGAGCCTCCAGCGGAAACAGGTGGCCGAACGGGCCCCTCGGAGCCTCCAGCGGAAACAGGTGGCCGAACGGGCCCCTCGGAGCCTCCAGCGGAAACAGGTGGCCGAACGGGCCCCCCCTCGGACCCTCCAGCGGAGACAGGAGGCTGAACGGGCCCCCCCCTCGGACCCTCCAGCGGGAACAGACGGCTGAAGCAGTCCCTCGGACCCTCCAGCGGAGGCAGATTGCTGGACGGATGACAGAGGAGAGGAGTGACGATGGCGTCGCTTCCTTCTAGATGAGGGAACTGAAACTGGCGGAGATACGGAGACCTCCTCCTCATCCGACCACATGGCCGCCAGGAAAAAGGCAGGCGAATGGGCAGGCGAACAAGGTCCTGGCTGGTGTGAGGAAGGAGAGGCAGTCTGAGGTAGCAACGAGGCAGGTGGTGAGTGTGTGTTGTCCTGGGGCGGCGGTGAAGAAGTGGAAGTGAAGGTAGAGAGAGCAAGCTCGCCAGCCCTGACTTGCTCCCTCCAGGCAGCTATGGAGCTGCCCAGCACAGTGTCCATAGAAAACTGAGTAAGCCGAGGGTTGCTCCGAATGATGGCATCCACAGCACTTAGCCCAACTGCCATGGTCCTCAAATCATTGGCCTGAGCAATGCGGTCAAGGAGCCTAATCATCCGCTCCATCTCAGCATCGAATCCAAAAGCTGAAGAGTCTGCAGGGTCCATGTTCTGGTCGCGATCTTCTGTTAGGTGTGGCTGTGTGCAGGCAGGAATAGGACCCAAGGTGCAGACTCCAGAGACAGATGTAAACTCAAAAACCGTTTTAATGTTAAACTCAAATATAACATAACTGGAAACAATCAAAAAAATAAACTAATACCGGAGGACAGACAGAACACACAGCTTGGTAAACGGTAGATCACGACACAGACACAGAGAAACACTGGGCTTAAATACACAGAGGGAGCAATCAGGGAATGGGTAACAGGAGGGAAACACAGCTGGGACAAATCAGAACTGACGAGACCAAAGAAGCGTAAACTGAACACACTGAGATAAGACACAGACCTTCAAAGTAAAACAGGAAACGCATAACACAGACTGAACAAAGACACAGGCTCATAAGCAGGCACTACAAAGGGAACAGAGACGTGGGAACAGGGCAGACACAAAACACTGACTGAACACGGGGATATAGGAACTTAAGATACACATAGACGCGAACTAGACAAGGGGATACAGCTGACAGGGGAGACAGCAGCTAGAGAAGACAGAGACATAAACTATAAAACAGAACTCAAAGAAACCAAAGACTAGAAAGTATAAATAATATAATAAACTCAAAACCCCTGGGTCAACGACCCAGGCATCCTAACAAAATGTTCATTGCTATTTCATCTAGGGTTTGAGAGTAACGAAATTTCTATTCTCTGTATGTCCTGTACATGTGGCAGAATTGACAAATAAAGTTGACTTTGACTTTGACTGGTGTTGTTTATCTCTCAGAAACAGTTCATAACTTCCCTTCAACTCATTCATGTCACCTAAAAGGTAAACCTGTTTCTCCATCACCTGTTCAGCTCTGATGATTCAGTAAGGACATCTCCTGGTTTCATCTTCATGTTTCCCTCTCATCACATAACCAAACCAATATCATGACCAGCAGCTTTACAGCTGTGGCTCCAGCAAACATCAGCTGATACTAGAAAGTAATATTTGATAAATTCTAACAACAGCTGATCAAGCTTAAACGTGCAGCTGTTGTTTAGTGCTACATCCACTGGTTTCTTCTTTCTGGCGCAAAGTGGGCGATAAACAAACAAGAGAGCCGATCAGCTGATCATTGATCAGTTTCATGATTGAAGTAGAAACAGGAGAGGGAGGGGAGACAATGAGAGAAGAAGAGGCAGCTGTGCAGCGTAACGACAGAATAACTCCAGTTTTGTGTCTTTTCCATTCTAGCTGAAGTACGGGACAAACTTTGTTTCTTTTCAGCTCAATACGACACGCGTAATATTTTCTCTGAATACGGGACAATTCCGTTTTTTACGGGACGGTTGGCAACTCTACTAATTAACCTTATGAATAAAATGAAGTTCACTATCAGTAACATCAAAGCTTTGGGATCTTTTAAACATCATTAGGCGCGTTGGTGCTGTCTGTCCTGTCTGTGAGCGCAGAACAAGCTCACAAAGCAGCAGCTCGGGGATGAATGACGTCACACACATGAGTCCTCTGTCGGAATATAGGAAAACACGGACATTCTTATCAATCTCAAAAATACCCCCGGACGCCCCTCACAGAACGTAAAAAGAGGACATGTCCGGGGAAAAGAGGACGGTTGGTCACCCTATTCTTCATTATACTAAAAATCAGCAGCAAAACAAATCCCAGAGTTTGTCAAGATGAGAGGTCAACCTTTTTCTGGTTTATTGCGCATACACTTTGTAGTTAAACCTAAAAGGTGATGGGAGACTCGCATGCTAGGCAAGTGTACATTGGCTCTGCTTTCACTATTCTAAGATCAGTCATAAGCCAAGATTTCTTCAGAGCTACTTTTCGCCAACAGACAAGCTTCTATGATTTATTATTGTAACAGATATGTTTTCTCTTACTGACTACTTTGGCCAACATTTGTGATGTAGAGGAGTTAGAGTACAGAAGAACTTTTTTCTGCTAAAAATAAAAGAAGTTATTCAGGTGTGACACCAGATATGAAAGAAAACCAGTTGGGATATTCAGGAACAAGCCAGGAACCACCAAGGCTCAAATCTGCCATGACCTGGAAGCTGCTGGAACACCAGCACTGTCCACATTGAAGCCAGTTTTACATCGCCATGGACTGTGAGGATGTCGACCAAGAACGAAGCTCCTGCTACAAAACTGACACATTCAAGCTTTACTGAAATGTGTGGCTGCCCACACGAACAAGCCAAATGTCTCCTGGAGAAAAGTTTGATTGTCAGACAAGACAAAGAATGTTTGGCCACAATGACAAGAGGTAAGGTTGCAGGAGTAAAGGTGATTCTTTCAAACCTTAGAACACTGTACTTGGTGTCAAGCATGGTGGTGGTAGCATCATGCTTTCGGGCTGTTTTACTGCCAGTGGTATTGGTACATTACACAAAGTGGATGGAACAATGAAGGAGGAGGACTACCTCCAAATTCTTCAACTGATTCTTCAAGCTGCTTTTTCTGGCTTTTAAACGTCCTCGGCACACTTTTCCTCCTTTAGCTCCACGGCATGTTTTTTTTTTCTTAGCTCATGTTCCCTTGTTTTCGGTGAAGTGCAGCTCTTCACAGCTGAGAGCCGTCGCAGGCTAAATGTACTTCCTCTTCTGCTCGGCTGTATTCCATATGCTTCATCATTAAAAGTGCGGCTGCTGTAAGGAGTCATGTATAAATGTTGAATCGCAGCGGCGTGCGGTGGCACTCCAGAGACGACAGATGTTAGTGCAGAGACAATTAATTAACAAGCGAAGGAAACCCAGGGGGGACGGCGGGGACAGTTTGGACGTCATGGTCACGGAGATCTGGTTCTGATCCTGTTCTGATCGAGTGGATCCGCCTGCAGTATTTTTTCTAACTTCCAACGCCACCACAACACAGACCAGATAATTTTAGATTTCAGAATTTATCAGTTAACGGTGAAAAATAACAATATAACCTCAGACATGTGACATGGGTGTTTTGTTAGCAAATGAAAACTTAAACAAAAGAAACTTTGGTTGGATAATAAGACTTTCCACATTTTCAAATGCAATTAAATGATTAAACAGTTATAGATTTTATCTTAATAATAAATTATAATAAATAAAATAGGATATCCCTTAATGGGAACCTTAAAGTGAACTCATCATGCTCATTTCAA
Source organism: Astatotilapia calliptera (assembly GCF_964374335.1). NCBI lineage: Eukaryota > Metazoa > Chordata > Actinopteri > Cichliformes > Cichlidae > Astatotilapia > Astatotilapia calliptera. Next base: position 10,175,636 of record NC_137423.1, on the reverse strand, counting down.
ACTCTAATCTCTAAATAAAACTCAGCTGAACTGAGTGTCTTGATACCTGTGCTCTGTTAGAGTAGCTCTGCGTTGCCCTTTATATTTAATTATTTCTTTTACTTTCTTTTACTTCTCTGCAAAGTTTCATGACATTCAGACTGCAGACAGGTCAAGGACCCTGAAAACACTTCTGAGGAACAACTCCAATAAAGCTCACTTAAAGTTTCAACATTTGCTCCCTGAATGTTCAGTGACCTCCATCACCTCCCATCCACCTACCTTCCTCCACCATCGGACAGATGCGAGCGCTCCTGCAGTGCCGAATGCACGCTGAGCTGAGCGGAGTGTCGCTGATGGCGAGGCACATAATCGGCGTCCTGCATTACATCATAAGTAACCACAGCTGCAGGAAGTTTCAGGTCCTGACAGGAGAGGAGCCATTTATCAGAGACCACCACAGACCATGTGGACTGGATGAAGAAGGTGGCCCCACTGCTGCTCAGCATCACCTATTATTTTAACATCATGTAGCTGCGCACACACACAGACACACAGTTTGTCAGGGCTCATGTTTCTGCAAAGGAAACCACATTTCCCATCAGCCCTTTTGTTCATTACCTGGTGCTTACTGTGAGTGTTTTTACCATGATTTTGATACTTTTTGTGTCATCAACATGAACAGTCACCATGTGTCACGACACATCAGCAACAGCAGACTGAGCACAGAACCATGTGCTGTATTATTAATGTTTATGTTTATTACACTCACTCAGGTGCCACACACAGACTGTATGTAATAGATGGACCTGATGAGGTCATAAGCGTGGGGTAGGCAGGATGTGGCCAAATGTGACATCTGGCCTCTGTCAGGTTTACCTGTGGCTGAGATGAAGCAGCCAGACTTACCACAAGTCAACACCTTAAGAAGGCCAAATTTAGCCCAAAATGCAGGTGTGCGTGACATCAGGGCTAAACCCTTTAACCAATAAGATGTATGCGTGCTTGTTTCTGTTCGTACCTGATAGTTAACTGATGATTAACTCATCATCCTATACATGGAATCCTGAGTGATGTTTAAGTCGTGTGATTACAGTTGAGTTTCTTGAGTAACACCTTATTTGGTGTGGATTTCTGTGCATAGGTTAGGTGGAGAGATTATAATTGTACCTGCTCTTCTCATTGTTTTTAATCTAGTCCAGCTGAAACTGCAGACAGAATGCACTTCCACAGACTTTCTTCTGATAGGCTGGCTCACACAACCAGGAGGTTTGTCCAGTAGGTGGGTGGGGCTTCTGTGCCTGAGAGGATTTATGAGCTGTGTCCACACTTGAAATTACATAGTGACCATAATAGCCACTGGAAGTGAGCGGAACTTTTCTCAACATCTAGGCGAGTGATTGGAACGACTACCAACAAGAGTGACAAATAACATTGACTGACTTTGTAGCAAATACATTAAAATAGGCAACCAAATCTTGGAATATCTGCAAGTGACTAGTCATCAGCTTCAAACTGAAGTGTGTACCTGTAACTTTGTTAACTGAAAATGTGAATTATGTTGCAGTTTATTGTATTCAGTGTTTTTTTTTCTTATTTCCATTGCCTAACAGATATCTCACCAATATCACCAAACAACTGACTTTTACCTCAACACAGACTCCAACACAAACTCCAAAAGGACAAAAACGATAAGCAGTCTGTTTATAGGACTTTGGCTTAGCTGCTAGCAAGCAAGCTAAAGTTAGCCAGCTAGCGCTATGGTGATTATCAAGCAGTTTGTCTGCGTTAGCAGGTAAGCTAACGTAAGATAATATTAGCCAGAAAAAGAACAGTATTATCTCATGAAGCCTGAAGCTGTGAATGGATAACACTGAATAATTTATTCTAATTCCTGGGCTTTATCTTGTAATGTTGCTAGCTGTTCAAATTACTTGGTCAGCTAACATTAAAAGCTATCACCAGATTGATGCAGCTAGCTGGCTAAATAACGTTAGGGCTACAAAACTGTATCTTAGTCAAAATGCTTGTTAGCTGACTACTCAGATTATTTCCATGACACTAGCTTCATTAATATTGACTTTATCCATCAGTAAATCATGTGGCACAAAGCAAAGAAGTCTAACTAACATTTACTTTTGGCAATTTATGGTAAATGGCCTGCATTTGTATAGCGCTTTACTCAGTCCCTAAGGACCCCAAAGCGCTTTACACTACATTCAGTCATTCACCCATTCACACACACATTCACACACTGGCAATGGCAAGCTACGTTGTAGCCACAGCTGCCCTGGGGCACACTGATGATTCCCTTTTTATGTGCAACTTAAAATGTGCACGAAGAGGCTCTTTATTCATTGATCAGGTGGGGAAACTTTTGGGTCAGCTGCAGGAAGTGTCATCAGGATTTTTACTGTCCCAAAGAAGCTTTTACAAATCAAAAAATCCTAATAGTTGTGATGAACTAGTGCAGATGTGTACAAAGGTTGTGTCTTTTTCGCTGTAGTGAAGCTGAGGATCGTCTGCAGCCCACATGCTGCCACCTTCAATGTAACTTGTCACTCCGAATTATCCTTCACCTCTGTGACACGCCGCAGGTTAACAGTCCAACCGTAAAGTGGCGGTGCTAATGCTCAGCAGCTGGCTGCTTTTCTGTGGTTAAATCAGAGTTTACAAGCTGGTAAGTTGAGCTAAGACAAGTGATTAATAAAGACACTGAAACAGAGTCAGAAATCAGTGTGTTTGCAGGCCCCTTGGATCTTTTTCCCAACCCAGAAATAAACATATCACATTTAATCTGTTACAAAAGTACAAATCTGCATTGTGACGCACAAACGAGCTGCTTCATTTGAGATTAAATGCAGCAAAATGAAATAAAGACTACATTTAAGCAGTTGTGTTTCCTCCACAGCCAGCTGGTGTCCGTACGGAGGCTTCGACAGCACGGAGAGGATGTGAGAAACGTGGGAAGCAGAGGGAGATCTCCCGGGACTGACAAAACAACTCCCTAACAAAGGAGATATTAACCCGAGGAGGAATCCCAATCCAGGCCGTTTGAAGCTGACAGTTAATGAGAGTCTGCAAAAATCTGTTTACAGCTCAAACTGCAGCCTGGAATTAAATATTGGACTCTGTATGTGTTTGAGTTTAACTTGACATCTTTCTTTCTTTTTTAACTGAAATGATCTAAAGTTGAAGTAAAAAAAGAAAAAACAAAGATGCTGACAATGGGGTCTGATAGTGGTGATTTAAATTTGTTCCATAGTCAGTAGTTTTGGACAGATTATCGTGACCTTGGGGGCTGGACATAAATTTGTCATGGGAGAAAAAAAAAGAAGGGATAGCAGATGAGGAGAAGAAAGAAAGGAGAGGATGGGAAATAAGAAATAGGAAAATTCCAGGGGAAAGAAAATCAGGGAAGATGGAATGAAGGAAAAAGAAAGTTAGGAAAGAAACACAAAATTGGAAATGATTAAAGGTTGAAGAAAAGAAGAATACAAAGGCAGGAATTTTGTCCCGTTATAAATGATGGTAGGCATAGTTGTCTTATGGATGAATTTGAAGCAGTTTTATCTGAAACGGTTCAGATGTTTAATCTATTGCTTTCTGAGCATTGATTTGTTTGTTTTAGTGTCCCTGAACATGATTTTTTTCCTTTTAAAAGGCAAAAAACCCATAAAACTACACTTAGAAATACCCAGTTTTGAGTCTTACATGTCACAGTTTTTTACACTTAATTTGTAATAAAAAGATTTTAATTCTACAAATTAATTGTACAAATGTGTGTTCCTCACTCCTCCGTCAATCGCCACCTTACCGTGCCGATTGGTTTATGTGTCCCAATGATCGTGGAGGCTAAATTTCCCCCCAACAGAAGACTACATCACTCTTTGAAAAAACCGAAACCCAAACAGCCGTTAGTGATATTTCAGATGTGACAGCAGGAATTTTAAAGCCTCCTGAGGGACAAAAAAATTGAATTATAAAGCATTCAAATGATTGTCTTTCTTACAAACAGACTTCCCAAAAGTTGAATCAAGTCTATGTTAAACAACATCTTAAGCCTGGATTCTTTGTAATGACCAGCAGAGGGCGACACATTTGGTTGTAAAAAAAAAGTCTGGGTGTGTAGAAATCTGTATGAAAATGGCTATCTACCTCTCTTTATTCATGAGCTCAGGATTCACTGTCTTGATGAATTTATGAGCTTAGTTCCAAATCTTCTTTAATACAGTGTGACGTTCACTTTGGCTCCATCAGTATTAAAAAGGACAATAAAACAGGCGATGATTTAAGGTGAGGCTAACCTTTGATCCAGATCTATCACTTGCTTATGACATCAGGTTTCAGAACACCAAGACAATAACTGTCAAAACATTAAGTTCAACTTAAAAAAGTCTCAAAATAAAGCGTGACTTTGCGCACCAATGTGGCGTTATCCATGTTTTTTTATTAAGTTGGTCACCAGGCTCATTCTACATATAAGCATGATTGTTTTCAGTGTAAAAGAAATGTTCAAAGCAAAACCTGCAAGTTTTTTTGTTTGTTTTGTTTACAGATCCACAGGATGTAAAAAGACAGAAATTTTTGTTATTAACTCTTTTTATTATTTTTACTTGACTCAGGCTGCTTTCCCATCCCTTCCTCAACCCTGGATGTTTTTATTCTCGCTGTATGCATTCATGTCATAACTAATAAAACAGTCTATCAGACTCTGGAAGGTGACAGAGGCAAACAGGCGGTTTGTTTGGCAGCAGGCTCGACTCCCGGCTGAATATTCATCAGCACCACCTGCCCTCCTGCATGGTTTTTAACAGCAGCTTCAAAGCCAGGGCCACAGTGTATGTTGGCTTCTTGTTCAGAGGACTTTATCCCTGCTTCGTCGGCCCTCACAGCGACCTCCGGTGGCCTGAACAGCTTTGAAGGCCTTCTACACGATGGTGCAGTCGTCCTTCGCTGGCTGTCTGCAGCTCCTCTAAACGAGGTCCTCTTCCATCCAGAGAGCCATCTATCAGGATGAAACAAATGAGTCATTACGGCAGCTTTCAGAGCGTCCCGGCAAGGCTAATTCTGCTCTTCTCCTGAAACGTGTGGGAGTTTTTAATATTGTGGAGAGGAGAAGAAGGTGTCATCCTGGGACCAGTTTGGCTTTTCATCAATCTGCCATTTCCTTTTCTTTCCTTTTTTGGGGGGGGGGGGTTGTTATTTTTCTCCCTCTCGCCTACACTGAGTGAGAAACAGCGATACAAAGACCCAGAACAAAGCGGCTTTTTTATTGTACTCCACTTAAAAAATCAGCTCTTGTTGTGCTGAAATCTCAAAGGAAACTTGGACTTGAGAGAGGTGGATGTTTTTCCAATAAAAGCTCTGGGAATATTATGAAATCTCTTTGTTATGCACGTCAAAGTTTTGCTCGTTTTTCAAAGTTAGAGCATATTTTGTAAAAGAAAAGGTTCTCATCAGCTAGTAACTTAAAAGAAACCAGATCTTGCTCCTTTAATAACAAAGTGATATCCTCTCAGTAAAGCAGGCAGACATGAAACTAAACCATTAGCTGCAAATGTAAATCATCAGTTTGTGAGCTAAAATAGCAGAAAACATTCCTGTGCAATGCTACAAACAGACAAACTGAAAAATGTGTTGACATACACAACAAATGCAAAATACATGTAGGTCACATTAGCTAATAATGCTGGCTGTTTAACCTTTTAGCAAATGTAAGTGAAAGTTTATGAGCTGAAACAGTAATAAATAATCTTAAAAATAAAACTTAGAAAACCCTAAATAATAACTGGGTTTAGCTGGTTAAACAGTTTATCAAACACTGCTTTGGTTTATATTGGCTAAGTGGTTAGTTTTGGTCCATGTTAGCTAATAGTTTGGAGGCATGTAAAAGTAAAAGCTTAGTTACTTAGCTTTTAAGTAAAGGCTTAGTTTTGATTTTTGTCAGCTAACTTCTTCACTTTTGTTTAGGTTACCTGAAAGAACATAATGGGGGTGTCCAAATTCATGGGCTGCATCCTCTTGAGGCCGCATTTGTAGGCCGATTGCATCACAGCGATGCGACGAAGGCTGTCCAAATTATTAGACTCCTCTGAATGCAGCTGACAAATGCGTCCTCCTTTTCCCCGAATTAGAAGGAAGAGTCGGGTGTATCCTTCGTGGGCTTCCATATCCCAGAATTCATAGTGTGGCCTAGCCGATTACAGTTTCCAACAATGGCTAAGTTTTTAATATTACTCTTATGACTCTTTCTGGGTCACAAAATAAACTTTTAACACATTTTCAGGCGAGAAAGTAGCTGTGTAAACATCAAATATCTGTTCGGTTTATCAAGGTATCGCATATTTGCAAAAGTGCTCCGACATTTTCGGAGACGTCTGCTACCCACCAGCTGGATAGCTAGCCAGGGGCTCGAGGATCACTAGAGCTGCCGAGAACGGCAAACTCTCGGCACATCATTTTCAGATCACCGTGGCCTTTCGCTATTCAGGTTAAACGTAATATATAAGTCATTTAGACAACCTAAAAATGTTATTGTTTGGCTTTTTTCAGTGTTTTGTTTGTTCGTGAGTAAATCGGTTTGGCTGAGATTAAAGTTATTAGATTAGATTAGATAAAATAAAACTGTATTAATCCCCCGGGTGGGTTCCTCCTTGGTTTTCACACAGCTGAATAAACGTCTAACAGAAAACTAATTAAACAGAAGTGTGAGATGGTCGAGAATTTACACCAGTGTCCTGTTATATTTTAGATAGCAAGGAACAAACGGCCGAGTTTATTAAACTCCACCGAGACAGCGGTGACGCAAATCAGAAGGCTAGACCGTCCAATTCCACAGCTGTTTACTTCCAGCCTACCCGACCTTCTGAGGACCCGGCCCACGTAGACCGTGAAGGCCGGGTCCTCAGGAGGATGCAGCCCATGAATTTGGACACGACTAATCATTCCATTTCAGTTTACATTAGCTAACAGCAATGGTTTACAAGTTGTAGTTTACAGAAGTTGTAGTTTCCCACAGTTTTATTGTATAATATCAATAAGGGCTATTTAATCTATTCTACATTAGCTAATGTTTTAATTTTTCTTAATTCTCAGTTTTGGTATATTCTAGAAAACAAATAATTTGTAGTTTACTTTAGCTAACCCTTTCTTTCTTTAGTTTTGTTAGCTAACCATTATTTTCTATTTACGGTTAGCAAAAAGCTTAGATTTGTTATTTGTTGGTTAACTAATCAGTTTTAATTTATGTTAGCTAACTTCTTATAACTTTTATATAACCTAAAAGTTTGGTTTTTGTTTACATTAGCTAACTACTAAGTTGAGGTTTATGTAAACAAGTGTTCTACTTTCAGATTTAGTTTATGTTGTTTTTTGTTTGGTAAACGCTTAGTTAATGTTTTTGTTAGTTAACTAGTTATTTTTGATTTATATTAGCTAACTGGTTTAGTAGAGGAGATTTTACACTTGTAATTTTGAGTCAGATCACAAAGGTCTGACCTGAACTTGTTAAAGGTCTCATGTTAATCTCAGCTGAAACACAGTCCACATGTCAGCTCCTCCATCTTCATTACCATAATGCCTCAGTTATCACTGTGGACCAACTAATGTTTAACAGTTTCCTTTATATTTAAAAATGCATGAATTAAAACAAATGTTTGTAGCGTGATAGGGCGAATGTCCATGTTTAAGAAAACATGTCGACACAACTGGAGAACATCAGTAACACGAGGAGGAGGAGGAGACGCTTCACTTCACCTTCCTCTGTTTCCTCTCACCGAGAGAAGGATTATAGAGTCTTATAAAGAATGACTTCCATCTGGACGGAGATGTGTGCGTGTGTTTGTGTGTGTGTGTCTTTGTGTGTGTGCGTTTGGGGATTTCTTTCCCTCTAAAACATCTGGAGAAACAATCTGCTGTAAATAAGCAGCACCGATTCGCTGCCACCCGATAAATAAAAAGAGAAGAAGAAGAGGCAGCAGCCAGTTTGTGCTGAATCTACAAACACACACACACACACACACACAGGCATACATTGTTTTCCTCATGTGCTGACAGACATGATGGATACAGACCAACACACACACATGCAGTGCTGCTGTTAGTCATGTAGTGTGTGTGCAGGCAGCAGTTTATCCACACAGAAAACACATTTCTGCCTCAGTGTTTTCCAGACGATTCTCTGTATGAACACGACATCATGTTCGTGTCTGTGTGCGTGAAGCTGAATTAAACTCGCTGGTGTGGATCCATTTCACACTGAAGCGGTGTGTGAGAGGGATGCAGGGAAAAACACCAGCAGAAACATGGAGCTGTGTCTGCTTTCAGTCACGATTCAAACATGTAGTATTTTGTCCCAGCTGTATATGAGTGCTGATCATATTTGATTTTTTTTTTAAAGATAAAATATATGAAAATCTTTGAATTCACAATATAAAGCACCACCAAAAAATCTGATTGAGGAACGTTTGTTAATATTTTGATTTCAGAATATTCTGGTTAACATAGTGGTCTGTGTAAATTATAAGCTTCGTATAAAAGATGGAGGTATCCACTAGAGATGGACCGATCCGATATTACGTATCGGTATCGGTCCGATACTGACCTAAATTACTGGATCGGATATCGGAGAAAAATAAAAAATGTAATCCGATCCATTAAATATCACGAAAGCACCTCACAAAACTTGCAACACACCGTAACTCGCCTCAGAACGTTAGCACGTCGGAGCAGTATGCATCACGTGATAGAGCGGCTGTGGCATGCGGGACCTGTCGTGGTCTGGATAGCATGTGGAGCTTCGCTAGCAACCTGGCATTTCATCTCCGACAAAGTTATCCCGAGAGAAGTAAAGCAAGTGTGTAAGTCCACCTCTGAATTTTGTAAAGCATTCCTGCGTTAAGCTAAACAAGCGACTGCCTCTCGCTCTCCGGCTGCTACTTCAATCATGAAACTGCTTAACGATCAGCTGATCGGCTTTTCTGTCGTGAGTCCTGTCTCTAGTTTGCTTTTGGCCCACTTTGCACCAGAAAGAGGAAACCAGCGGCTGAACAACAGCAGCACGTTTAAGCTTGATCAGCTGTTGTTAGAATGTATTTATTATTACTTTCTACTCGAGGATCTTTTTCTATGTAGCTGACGCTGGTAACTGTGCAGGGGCGGATCTAGCAAAGTTTAGCCAGGGGGGCCGATAGGGCATTAACAGGGAAAAGGGGGCACAAAGACATACTTTTCTTTCTTATTCTCATTTAAAATGTCGAGCTTTTAATAAATAATTATCTGACACCCAAAGTTTTAATTTGATGTAAAATGAATAGAAGTCAATTACTGTATATAGTCACTATTAAGTCTAATATATATACCCTAGTAAGCTATAGTACTTTTTACTTTGGGAAGGTACCATCTGTGCAGTCTACAATTTTGTTGAAGAAAGATGCTGAATCTATTTAATATTTCTTGAAAAATAATTGATTTCTGTGCATTTTTTTTCACACTGCATCAAATTAAGGTTGATTACGTCGATTAAGCATCATGAGGTGGAGCGTGAGGGGTGGTTCCCTATTTTTTATTTATTTATTTTTGTTGTTGCTGGGAGTTGGAACCCTATTAGTTAGGTTGCTTAATATTTACGCTAAGTACTCTTTAAAATACCAGAATAGTGAGGATGGTGTAGGTTTAAGTTTATTAGATTGATCAGTATTGCTGAACTATGAAATATTTTTTTTGTATACAGGTATAACAGAATAGCTTTAGTGTAGTTGTTGTTTTAAACTTGAGTATGAACTTGCAGACTTGCAAAATGCAGCAAGATATTTTAAAAAACAGTTTTGTTGATTAAAAAACACTATATCGGATTCATATCGGTATCGGCAGATGTCCAAATTTATGATATCGGTATCGGTATCGGACATAAAAAAGTGGTATCGTGCCATCTCTAGTATCCACCATCATGTCCCCTGTAGATTTGTGAAGCCTAGTTTTGAACCCTCCCCCTTTGCTTTAAGGCTGCTGTAATCTTGGTTTTCAGGAGCAGGAAGACAGTTTGATTAGCAAGCTCCATCCATAAACTGTGTGCTGATACATGCTAATTAATGCAAAGTAACATCCAAAAACAGTGCTCAGACTTGGACTTTGTGTTAGTACGATTAAAAGGACATGTTATTGATCAGATAACTGCATTAAAAATGCTCCAACAGCACAAACACAATCCAGAGGTCCAGTTCAGGGACTCCAGTGATGTTAGGATAAGCCTAGCAAACAGCTAGCAGCTACAGCCGCCAGTCAGTCAAAGAGGCCACACCCCTAATAATGCAAACTTTAAGCCTTAATAAATTGAAACAGTTATAAACACGTTTTCCACCTGTACAGGTGTTATGAAGGAGGAAGTTATCTAGACCAAAATCAGGCTGCAAACGTGTAGTTCTACTGTGACATTTTAACATGGGAATCTCTGGGGGCTGACTCACTGCTGGCGCCTCTTCTGGACATTAGAGGAACTGCAGCTTTTGGACCTGGATGTAAACTTTTCCAACATTAGCACATTTGGAGCACAACTTTAAATTCTTTATTGCAAATAAAGAAGTAAAAGCTCATGTGCTGTCATGTTTTAAATTCTTGTGACTTATTTTTGTTGTACTTTTTTGGAACCTTTTTTATATTGTATTGTTCTCAGATCTTCCTTTATTAAAACAGATATGCATTTCATGCAGGTTTTGTGTAGTCGTTGTAATTTGAGGCTTTTTTGCTTTTTATAGCAGATCTTTTTCTATTTATGCATCTCTTTTGTCCAAATGTAGAAAACTAACCTTGTGGTTATTAAAGTTATACAGAAACTTTGAATATTACTTTATTTTTTTGTTTCACACGAACTCGCCTTCTTTCTAATAAGGTGATGGAGTTAGTATGTGGAAATGGTTCCAATGAGAACTGCTCAGTTCATGATGTGAGGCTGGACATCACACTTGCACATGTATGAAAGCACGCGTGTTCACGTCCACACTCAGTCTCTTAATTCACTCCAACAGCCAGCGTGCACATTTGTGTTTCTGATTCACTGATAATCTTCAGTGTTTTTTTAAAGAGGCTGAATTAACAACACACACACACATCCATCCTCCCCCCCTCGGGCCTTTCTTGGCGCGCTTTCCCATAATTCCTCTTGTCCACACCACAAAGCGCCATCCCTCAGCAGCCTGCAGTCCATCAGAGAGAAGAGCGCCGAGCCGCCGCCGCCACCATTATGGTGAATGGTGGTTTTCTCGCGGGACGCTGAGCCGGCGCTCTGAACCCAAAAACACGGAGCTGCTTGTGTTGTTGTTGTTGTGTTTGCTTTGCTGCGTTCAGATCGACGATGCGCTGCACACACAGCGTGTTGGCTGCTTAGTTTGGCAGAGACGCAGGTTGTTAATTATGTTTTCCATGCCAAGCATACAATCACACGTTAATTGGAGTTGGAGCAGAGGATTGTGGGAGTGAAGTGAATGATAATGACTGCGTGGTCATCTGCATCATCATCATCATCATCATCATTGGTATGATCAGCACCCGAAAGAGCTGCCGCTGAACACTGAGAGAGGAAAGAACAACCAGACTCAGACGCTTTATTCAAGACCCTGAACATACAACATACTCACACTACACTAAATACACAACACGCTGAATCTACAATACACAACATAAAACACACTGAGGGCCAGCTTAGGACCACATCTGTGTGATACCACCATTGTGAAAATGTGCCTATTAGAGCAGAAAGCTCTGCTAACCATGAGCTCATTTATAAACAAAGTATATACGAGTATCACTGAGGACCTGAAATACACGGCGTTCAACTCTAACATGCAAAGTGAGAACTCACTGAACAGCTACAGGACAAAGTTTTGGCATCACGCTCACAGCTTTGAGCTATCCACCCGTGCCAATTACGCAACCAAACTAATAACATCTCCCCCGTCGTTCCAAATAGATCGGCACCCCAGCCACATCGGGTACAAAGCAAGGCAAGCTTTCTGTCTATAATAAATTGAGCACAATTTGCAGTAAATTTAATGCTGCAAAACTCATAAATTCATGTCTCTGTGATTCTTTTAAAGAGGCTTCTCCAAAATATCACACGCTGAAAGGGAAACTTGTACAAATACATACATTGTAAATAAGAGCTAGCCAGATAAATACTCATGTCCACTCTTTTCAGCTGTAAAGTCGACAAAGTAAATCCCAACAGTAGCTTTTAACGCCTAAATAGGCTTTCTGGGTTAGTACACACTATTAGTAAATATGTCACAATACATCTGTAACTGTGTTTCTGCTCTTTAGCGTCTCTTAGCTTAGAAAACTATTTTTTACGATCTTCCCAGTGGGCCCTGAATGCAGCAGCAGGTCTTCCTCCCATCATCACCTCGGTGTGGCGGCTGCATCAAGAGTCACCGGGCTCTGTGGCGGCGGCTGCGGTGAGGTGTGTGGCGGCAGATGGCCGACGGCCCCACAGGGAACCAAACGGCCACTTCGAGTGCCAGCCCCCGTTGAGAGGTGAGGGGTTTCCGGCACTGAGCAACAGGGGCGAGAATGAGGGTGAGCCCGGCCTCGCCTCGACATCCGTCAGGGCTCGCCGTTAATGAGGAGATGAGGGCGAGTGAGGGAGTGAGGTGAGGCTCAAGGGGGCGTCGAGGGGGAGCAAGGTGAGAGATAATAGTGATGGTGATAAATAAGAAAACAACAGGAGGCAGAGAGAAGGGATGATGCAGCAAGACGAGCAAGAGAAGAAAGTAAGAAGACGAGAGAGACTGAACCATGCAGACCTCCACCAGGCTGCACAATCCTCCCAACATGTATTTAATAAAAACCAATAAAACCTTCAAATTTTTATGATCTGTATTTCTCACCAAACCCCCAGGAACATTTTTATTTTCTCCTCCTGGACATCTCTCCTGCTTTGTTTTGTTCAGTTTGTTTGCATGTGCACCCAAACTTCCTCATTAAACACCACCTGTACACGAACAATTATAAGAGAGTGCTAGTGCTTAATTATCATACTCTCACCTTCCTTTTCATTTATTGGTATTTCTCTTCTGTGGATTTTATTGCCCCCAAAGTTCTGCTAATCTGCCCATAAAAAGCCAAAACCTAACGAATTCTCATCCCATAATGCCGTTTTGTCAGACTCTGCCTGCATCTCTGCATTAAACACAAGGTGTCTTTGCTGTATCTGTGGGAGTATCATGCTCTTGTCCAACATAATCAATGCTAGTAGGCAGGTTAAAGGGGTGGTGGAAGTTACCAAATTATTGCGGCTTCCATGGCCTTTGGACCTTCATGTTTTTCCTTTGTTTGGCTTCATTACACCTAATTTAGCCATTTAGGTTTTTTTCTTTTTCGTTTTCACACTAACAAACCCACAAAATCAGGTTTAGGAATTAGAAATTACTTGGTTATTTTTACACAATGAAATCAAATATTGGTTATGTTTGGACTCCACATAGTACACAGTTGGGTTTTATCACGAAAAACTGCTCAGATTTAGGTACTAAAAACTAGCGTTCTTTTGGTTGAGGCTATCAATGCTACTCGATTAGCTGTAGGCACTGAAAGCCAATGTTAGGTTTAGGTGCTAAAAACAAATTGGTTAATTTTAGGCACTAACAAATATTTAATTAGGTTTTGGTGCTAAAAACTTCCAAGTTAGGTCTGTGTTCTAAAAAATGCTCAAAAGGTTTACACGGTAAAACTTGCTTGGTTAGCTTTACAGGCTAAAAACAGTTGTTAACTTGACGTACTGATATCTAGCCTACTTTGTTACTACACAGCTTTAGGTGCTTAAAACTTCTCCATTAAGTTTACATATTAAGGCATGGATGGTTTTAAACTTCCTTAACCTAACCTTTACTCTGGTGTTAGTCTGTCATCAGTTAGCCGCCTGCAGCCGGTCCAAAATACTGCAGCACGGTTACTAACTGGCACACGCAGGCAAGACCACATATCCCCCATACTGGCATCATTACACTGGCTGCCAGTTAGTTTTAGAATTAATTTTAAGATTTTATTATTTGTTTTTAAGGCATTGCACGGGTTAGCACCCTCATACCTTTCTGATCTTTTAAATTGGTAGACTCCTGCAAGATCACTGAGGTCTACAGATCAAATGCTCCTGGCTGTCCCGAGGTCCAGAGGAGATCGGGCCTTTGATGTAACTGCTCCTAAAGTGTGGAATGAACTTCCCCTTCACATCAGGACCTCCCCAACATTGGACACTTTTAAAACCTGTCTGAAAACCCACTTTTATTCCTTGGCTTTAAATCAGAATGAGTTTGAATTACTTTTATTTGTCTTATATCTCACTCAAATCTTCTAATTTTATGATTCTTATTGTTAACTCTTGTCATATCTCCCTATGTTTTCATTTCTTTCAATTATCTTAATTGTACAGCACCTTGGTCAACGGTTGTTGTTTTAAATGTGCTATATAAATAAATTTGGCTAAAAACTACTTGTGGAAATTTACATGCAACGATCTACGAGTTAGCTTTAGTTGATATAAACTACTTGGAAAGGTTTTGGTGTTTAAAATCTACTCGGTTAGCTTTGGGCGCTAAAAACGTATCAGTTAGGATTATGTTCAGATTAAGATTATGTACTTAAAGCTACACAGAATTAGATGCTATAAACTATTCTGAAAGTTTTAGGCAATAAATACTACTTGATTAGTTTAGGTCCTGAAAAGAGCACCTAAACCACTCATGTTTAGGTGCTAACAACTAGTCATTGTGGTTTTGGTGCTAAAGATTCATTAGTTGAACTAATACATTTGGAATTGCGAAAAACACAAAACAGGATTTGTTCCTGATTAAAATTCTGACTGGGAACTCAGAATTTCCAAGTATGAAGTGCCAACATTTAATTTCAGCGTGAACATGTTTCCAAACAAATCATTACCAACCTTTCCTCATCTGGTCACAGTTAGGTTTCCTCCCATTGGTGGTTCTGAGAGATGACAGCAGATGAAAAATGTTTTTTGTTTTTTTTTTGTTTTTTCAGAAAGCCCAAGCTGGAGAGGCAGAAAGAAAGAGTGAGACGGCGATTAAAACCAGAGACAGAGAAATGGAGAGAAAAGAATAAAAAGAAGCTCAGAGTTCCTCTGGGTTCAACATCGAGCTCCTCAAACTTCTGCAATTTTAAACTGAGAGAAGAAAAGACAGAAAAAACTGCCTGTGATCAGGAATTAGCCTCCTCCATCCCTCCAGGATCTCTGCTCCATCATCCTTTCTCCCATCATGCCTCACCTGACAGAACATTACAGATGCATTATGGGGTCTGAGGGAGGAGGGCGAGGGGACGCAGAGCTTCATGAATATTTGATAAAACATGAGACGACCAAACAGAGGTCGTCAGGAGAGGAGGAGGGTCATCAATATTACATCAGAGCGCCACATTGACTGCCTCGCTTCACTCTTTTATTTCTGCTCTTTGTTTCATGGAAATTTAGGAAAGTTTGAAGAGAAGAAAGAATTTATCCTCAGTACACCTCTCCGCTGCTGGAAAAAGAAAAAAAAAAGACAAAACTTTCCTCTGCAGGACTTCAGACTCCAGTACAGTTTTCCTGCATGGCTGTTTTTGCATGCAGGGTTTTGTGTTGTAGCTCCAAAAGTCATCAAATTAGAGTCAATTGTTTACTATAGTGTATAAAATTATCCTTTATTTGATCTATCATTTTTTTTAATTTTCCATGATGGTGGATTTTTTTTCTCTGTAAATGCAGATGGACTCAGCAGACAACACTGAAGTTATGAGCTGCAAAGATAATCAATAAGCAGAAGATGAGGGATGAAGCCTGTAGGGTTCAGATCTGTCACATAATTAAAGCTAACTAAGAATCAAAAGTGGGTTTCTATGGAAGCCCGTTTCCGCCACTAAAAAAAAAAAAAGGATCCATAACTCGAAATTTCGAGTTATTATCTCGAAATTTCGAGTTATTATCTCGAAATTTTGAGGAAAGCAACTCAAAATTTCGAGTTAGCGCTGCCAATCAGTAATCTACGTGAATGACATCATTTCCATGTTACCCGGAAGCTGAAGCCCTCAGCTACAAATGCTACAGCTAAGCTACCGGTATTACATCCAGTCGTGAATGCACAGATTGCTGAGTGTTTTCAGCCTGGTTTCACAAATGATGAAATCCCTGTGTTATTAGCTGAATCGCATGGTGTTACTATCAGCAAACATACTTTAATTTGTTGGGATCCGTTTTTGAGTGCGCGGTCCTGCGCCATATGCTTCCGGGTAACAAGAAAGCGACCTCATTCACGTATATTTTTGATTGGCAGAGCTAACTCGAAATTTTGAGAAAAGTAACTCGAAATTTCAAGTTATATTTCTCGAAATTTCGAGAAAATAACTCGCAATTTCGAGAAAATAACTCGAAATTTCGAGTTATGGATACTAGCTTTTTTTTTTTTTTTAGTGGCGGAAACGGGCTTCCATAGGTTTCACTCATACAACCATGAATGTTTAGAAGACCTGCTATGAAGACTGAGATGGAGGTGGAAGAGTTGAAGATCATCCGTCAGAGAGAGCTCAGAGTCAAAGAAAGTGGAGATGGTTTGGATATGTGCAGAGGAGGAAGAGTGGATATACCGGAGCTGCCAGGCAGGAGGAGAGGAGGAAGACCTTAGAGGAGGTTCATGGATGTAGTGAAGGAGGTGTGACAAAGGAGGATGCCGGGATAAGAGGAGATGGCAGAAGATGACCCTGAAGGGAGCAGCTGAAAGAAGAAGAAAGATTTCCTGTTTGACGTGTAGAAGCTCAGCTCCTTAACTTTTAATACTCCATGTAAAAGTTCTGTTCTGTATGAAGATATATTTATTTTTTAAATCTGTGTGTTTTTATGTGCACTTGTTTCCCCTGATAAAATCCAACTGAAGATAAAGAAACCACTGCACTTCACAGTTGCTACAGTTCATTTTGTACCTGTTTGCAGTGTCGCTACCGTATTAAAAAGGTAAAAACCCACGACAGACTGACTATAAAAGTTGGACAGAGTACTGTGCTGTCAGCTATGTGTTTTTAAACAGGATGTGATGAACAGTTTCTCTGACTGAGAAACTGAGCATGGCAGTGACCTTTTATTGACACTGTAGCTCGTCCCCGGCTTTATCGTCTTTTTTTACTCTAGTGATGTCAAAATTTACAAAATGAAAACTATTTTTTATTTAATAAGAGTTAAAAACAGCAACTGAGACCATAAAGTCATCACTAAAACCTTCACTGAAAACATTAATCAAGTGAGCAGTAGGGTCATTTTCTCATAGACTTCTATAGAATCAGACTTCTTTGATCAGCGGGTGTGTCGCCCCCTGCTGGTCATTAAAAAAGTGCAGGTTCAGGACATTTTATTAATTTTGTGCTCGTTTTGTTGGTTACGTCTCGCTTTGACATGTTCTCCAGGCCTTTAAAATCAGCTGTAGTCTGAAGTATGTTTATACCTGTATTTTCCTTTGTAAATATTATGAGTTAAATGACACTGATATAAGAGCAGGTGGCATTTTTTGATGCCTCTCATTATAAAATTATTAATAACCTTCCTGTCAGGTCAGCACTGGCTCACCCTTGAGACTCACTGTGATTACAGTCGTCTTTGTGTTCAGAGCGTCTGTGGTCCTGCGGGACGAGCGGTGACGCTGGCGGATCTGCCGCCGTCCCGCAGAGTGTCACACTGCAAAGGGGATGATGCTGAGCTTGTTTCACGCCGGCTCAAAGTGATGAAGACGTGACTTTGATCGCGGCCCTGTTGATGAAGATCAGACTAAATAATCAGGTTGTCGAACATGGAGGAAACATGAAGCCGTGAAGGAGATCGGAGAACGCAACTTTGAACCGTGAAAGCATAGAACTCACATCATTCATGAGGTGCAGCGACCTTCGACCTCCACCCAAGTGCAGCGTCTTTAACTTTTTGAGTATGAGATGTACATTTTTTGAGAGTTTAAAAAATTTGTCATTGGGTTTGTTATAAGAAGCTCATGACAAACACTTTAAATCCAGAAAGTCCACCTTAATCCGTGTTAAGGTGGACTGATTGTTAAAAGTTGAAGCTTTTTTATGATGCAAGTTTTCATAGGGCTCATTCATTCTGTTATCTGGTATTAAAATAAAACTAACTACACTTATCAAACAGAGGGATAAGGAAACAGCTCCATCAGTCCTTTGTGACCTCCTGGAGGGCTGCAGACCTCAGTTTGGACCCCTTTGCTGGGCTCTCTGAGGCCTGATGGGTCCCAGAGGATGGATTCAGTGTAATAGTCCTCCTGAATGTAGCAGGGTTATTTAAATTGCTAATTATGATGGAACAAATAAATAAAACATGACCTTAGCGTGTTTTTATGTCGCACTGTAAAAACTTTGGGCAACAGTAAATCTGTTCGCTGATGACTCGCCTGTTGTCGGGTAGAAGCTGCTGCTGCTGGGTAAATGTCACAGTGTTTAAACAGCAGAGAATCCACTTACATTTGTATTTAATTCTGCTTTTATGTTTTGATGCAATATCATTTTTGTCATGTTACACTTTACATATCAGCACTGTTGTTCAGTATAGCGCCTCAGTGCTTAATAGCTGACATTTCAACTATGATTTTCAGTTCTTTCTTTGCCTTACACCAGGTTTTGGTTCATTATCTATATGAAAAATGCTGTTTTAGCTCCTCCCTCCTCTCAGTCAACTTCCTTCTGATTGGTTGCCCTTCTGAAACAGATTGTTTAAACATCAGGTGGGTGGGGCTTCTGTGCCTGACATCACTGATGGCATCATACAGATCCAACAGTTGAAAGCTCAGCCTTCAGACTTCACTGTTTCACTGTTTGTTTATTTTGGCTCTGTGTGACGTCATAGAGGGATTGTTTACTAAATATTGAGCTAGAAACGAGCCCTGTTCTGACTCCATTAACTGCTTGTGAACAGCTTCTTTAGTGGTTTTGCTGAACACAGTGGGATTGGAGATTCTTCTGTAGCAGCTAATAAGAGACCTCTCTAAGAGGGCCTCCTTCGATGGTGGTTTAAAGCTAGCAGATTAAAGTGAGGTATGACATTTAACAAAGTGTAGAGAGGCAGTTACAATCGTTAAAATCTTCTTAGATTAACAGTTAGAAGTGCTTTTAAAAAAGGATGGAAAGGTGGGGTCAAGGGAGGTGTGGGAGGAGCATGACTTTGCCTTGATAGTCATATTTTTGTTGCAAAATCATCGCACCTGCCAAGTTGAAATAAAATCACCTGGTCCTGCATTTACAAACTTTCAGAGAACTTGTAGCTTACCCTAAAAATATCAACAAGCACTCCCAGCTCAAAGCTCTGCCCACATGGGAAGCATTCAGCAGACATGTCAGTGACTCTCTGTGGTCTCTGGTCATCACCTCGCTGCTGGTTGCTTCTTGTGTGGACGCCCCTTCACAGTGGTTTAAAAAGACTAGAATCCAGTGTGGCTGAACCTGTCATTGAGTATGATATGACATTAAAATCAGCGGAGACCTGCATGCACAATCCGACTCCTTTCTACAGTAATGGAATCAATGAAAACAGAAAACAATCAAAGTTAGGCTGCAAATGTAGTTACTGCAGTCAAGAAACAGTCGCCATCTCTCCATTGTTTCTTAACCCACCTTGAATATCTCCGCCTTGTTCAGTCAGTTTGTTTTTATTGGTTCTCTTGGATGTCATGATTGGATCCCCTGGAGCTTAAAGGTGAAGATTAACAGGATGTTATGTCATGTAATTTCAGGTCTCTGCTCCTTACGAAGCTCATGAACGACCTTTAAGCGATAAGAACTCCTCAGATGACTTCTGATTAACATTTATTTTTACCGTGATTTAACTTTCAGGGTGAGTTCTTAGAGCACAAGGGTTGTTTGTAAGTTTGTCTAAAGTCTATTATGGTTAATTAAATTTCTTAAATCAGCTTTCTGAGGAAACCCGGTTGAACTAGCAGCGTAATCTCGTGCGGTATAACAGCGCAAACTACACTGGACAGATGCTGATGTTTTAACATGTAGTAGAGGTCCAAACATTAACGAGATTATTGCAAAAATGAGATGAATGCATGTGTCTTTGTTTTAACACGGGTCACAGTGCAGCATGATTTTTAAATTAGTTTCAGGCCATTTATTTTTATTTATTGTGAATTCTGACTCATGTGTTGCATGGTGAACCTAAATATGGGCCTGAAAGTTGTAGGTTGAGGGGGGGGGGGGGGGGGGGTTCTTCCAATTAGTTAGAAGCTCGTATAAAACAATTCTTAAACTCTTAACAAGGATGTCCAGGCAAAGTTATTGAAGTAGCACTTTCATTTTGTTTGCTGGCTTGCTTTTGTAATAGCTAAACTAAACTAATTTATTTTTATAAAATATGGATCATTGAACAGTGTTTTATGGTTTTCGGAGCAGTTTAAAAACTCGCCTCGATGCTCAGGAGCCACTTTAGCTCGAGCTGTTGTTACACAAATGCAGATTAACTTCACTGATGAATATTTTACTTTAATTTCACTTAGCAGGATTGTGTTTGAGAGAAGTGATGTGAGCTGCTCCTCCATTTTAATGACAAAACACTTGATTTAAACATTAATGCCGCTGCAGATGTATATCCAGAGGAGGGAAATGGGGCAGAAACCTGAAGGAGAGGATCTCATCAGGTTTGGACAGTAAGTGCTCCGACGAACAAAACAGCCATGCATAATGTAGAAACATCCATTTGTCATCTCTGAGTGTGACAGGGAGCAGAAACAAAGATCACCTCATTACTGTCATTATCACAGAATAAAAATCTAAAGGGAGGTTTGGAGAGGGCACAACATGGTCCCACAGTCAGCTTTAATTTTGGAGGGATTGTTCCTTTAAAAGCACCTGCTGTCAGATATGACTCCCACTAACAGAGAAGCAGGATCTTAATTATCCCCTCAGGACCAAATGTTGGACCCCATCAGCTGATTAAAGACACAAACTTCTTGTAATCAGTCAATGGACGAGTGTCTACTGGATATTTTTATCTCTTTCCATGTATGAGGCTGACTGTGGAGATTTTTCAGCTTCTTTTCTTTTACATTATAAATAAATTAAACTTCAAGTAAGCGTAAGCCTTCACTGTGGGCTCCAACATTTTCCCCTTGAATAACAGCTGAATACATCATTACACACCAAAAATAACATAAAACACTTAGAAAAGCTAAACGCTGTAATAATCACTTTATTTCAGTCGGAAAAAACAGCTTCAAGCTTTAAAACACATTAGGCTGGCAAACACCAAGCAGATGTAGCTTTAGCTCAGTAAGCTGCCTACACTGGCTAACAGCTCATTTAAGCACAACTGTTTACCTCCAGTTAGCGTTCAGTTGAAGAGAAGGACAAATATATACTTAGCTGCTGTATAATTAGAAAAAAAAAAAGTTTTATCCCTGTTTACTTTATTTAAAGAATGCAAGAATATTACATAAAAAACTACTAACTATTATATTATATTATATTATATTATATTATATTATATTATATTATATTATATTATATTATATTATATTCTTTAAAAAAATACTTTCATTTGCTGAAACCGATAATGACTTAAGAAGACGAGGCTCCTGTAGAAAGGTACCTCAGAGTACTTTGCTATCAAAATTGGAATTAAAGTTCATTACAGTGTGTACTTAATTAAAGCTCTTTGTATAAATTTCCAGCAGCTGAAGGATGGCTGTTTGTCATGCTTCCACCTGGTGACAATAAACAGTTACAACATGTAACTGATGGGCTGACGGCTCTGCATGGAACCAACACACAACTAAACTACACCCGCAGCACTGCTGCACAGTGATATATATATACACAGGAAAGGATTTGTATCAAAGGAAGAATTTTTATAATAATAATAATAATAATCGTTGAAATTGTATGTGCTATCATTAAAATTATTACAGCTATTATGACTAGTATCAATACTGTTTATATCATCTCCATTTCCATGAATGAAGAATTTCTTGATGTATCATTTATGTATAAATGCATATGTAGACTGGTATTAATTTAGCAGTAATGCATCCTGAAAACCTGAATATATTAAAGACAGATTTTTCCCTTTGTTTGAATGTTTGAATGCAAAGTTTTGTGACTGAAATGTTTTAAATACTGCATGTTTTATGTTACATTTACAAATTGTTACAAATTGTTACAAATTACAAATTGTTCCGATTTTGTCGATTTTATCAGCAGCGCTGATAAATGAACTGATTGTGAAATTTATTGAGGTTGTGTATGAATTTATTGCGTAGTTCAGACACAAAAAGAAGAGTATTTTACTGAGTTATTTGAAACAGTACAAATACTTATGGTACTTGCAGTACACATTCTGCTGTACTCACAGCTCTGATAGCGGCCTCAGTGATGTACAACATGTGGTCTGTGGCTCCACCTGCTGTATGACTCCTACTAATAATAACAAGTTTACTTTTATTTCAGCAATTTTTCAGTGAGATGTTTTTGTTTTTATTGTGTTTCACATATGTTGCTGAATAAAGTGTCCTTATTCTTATGATATTTGTGTCTTTAACAGTAAATTTTCTATTTTTGATTTTAAGGCAACAAAAATGAGACAGGCTCAGTTTCTTCTTTCTTTCTCTCCTTTTTACGATTCTTCCTTTTTTTTGTAAGTGTTATAATTTTCATGTATTTCTTCTCCTGGTTTGAAATCTTGAAGTGAAAGTGAAGTGAAATCTAGATTTGTCTTGGATCATTACAATACACACACATATATATATTATTATATATTATATAGTTTATTAATTCAATGTATTTAAACCAGTTATGTTATTCTGCTGTTACTATATTTATTGTATTACGTTTTTGTTTATATTTTATTTTCATTTTGATTTTTTATCATGTTAACCTTTTATTAAAATATTTTACTGTTTTATCAAAAATGTATAGATCCTTGTTTTGTTCCTTTTTAACTTGTAAAACATGTAACGTGTTTTAATATTTAAATATTTATTTATATTAATTTACCCAGTGATCATTTTATTTTTAATTGCAGTATTTTGCAATTATTTATATTTTGTAACTGTCATATATTTACTGCATTAAAACAAATTTCCTTTATTATTATTATTATTCTTTTATTATTTATTTATGGTTTATTTCTTGATTTCTTTTTTAATTTAGCTTTTAAAAATGATTTAAAATTTTTGGTGTGTTTCGTTAGAGACCGCCTGGTTATCAGTATATTAGTATACATTTATTAACATCACTTTGTTTTCTTTTATCCTTTTTGTGAATAAATGTTTTTGTTATTAGTTAAATTTGTTATATTTAGTGCGAGCGTCATATGTAAAGTATATCGTGTTTTTATTTTTTTTTACTGTCTGCTCTGAATCTGAATGTTGTCTTCTTCATCTGCCTCAGCTTTCCAATCCACACAGGGAGGAGGAGGAGAGGTAAACGTTTAACAAGCACACCGAAGTCTTAGATCGCCACCTTGTGGTTACACACAACAACACAACAAAAAAATTACTGCAAATGAACTTCTCTAACATAATTCCACAAATTTATCCCAA
Organism: Astatotilapia calliptera; assembly: GCF_964374335.1. Lineage (NCBI taxonomy): Eukaryota > Metazoa > Chordata > Actinopteri > Cichliformes > Cichlidae > Astatotilapia > Astatotilapia calliptera. Next base: position 10,152,090 of record NC_137423.1, on the reverse strand, counting down.
AACATTTCATTTATCTATCAGATGAGCACCAGTAGGAGAAAAAACAAGTTAAGATTTTAAGTTTGGAGGACAGAAATTGAAACTAAACAAATTAATTAAATAAACTAAAAAACAAAACAAAAACAAAGTACATTAAAAGTACTTAAAAGCAAAATGCTGAATCACTTTGGGTAGATTTGATAATATACATCATATATGATCATATACACTTTTACTGTATATAAACAGTAAACACAAGCCATAAGAATATAAAAGAATAAGTCCCTCTAACAAATAAAGTATCTCAACACATAAAATTACAACAAATTAAGCGTTCACTTTAGTAAAATATAGCAGGTCAGTAAAACACTGAGTGAAAAGGTCAGTAAAATACAATAAATATATTTCTATAGACCAGTGCTTCTCAAACAGAGGCCAAGTGGGGCAATCAAAACATGATTTGCGTCCACTAAAATTAGTTTTCTGATACTATTCAGCTTCCTTGTTTTTCATTATTTTTTAAAATAGTTAATTCAGACATTATGTGTGACATGTGTGAAAATGTTGATAAGCTATAAAGTAACTTTAGTTATTTTGATTAATTAGCATTTATTTACATCCATATTCTCTAATATTTTTATTATATACATTTTATTTAATTTCCATTAATTTTATCTCAAATGATTGTTTTGTTATTTTTATTATTACTTTATTATTTTAGTACATACATTTTTGAATGGACTGTATTTTATTACTTACATTTTTTACATCATGTCATTTTACATTTAATCTATAAATATGTCTTAATTTTATTCATTATTTATAAATTTTAGTGTTTGTTACTTTTATCTCTGAAAATATTGTATTGTATTAATTTAGATTGTACTTTAAATTAATATAATATTCAATATATATATAATATATTACTAACCTAATATATTTTTTATGAATTTTAAATTTATGTATATATTATGCATTATTTTCATGTTTATTAATGTTTTCTTTAATAAATAATTTCAAGTGTAATATATTAATATATTAGCTTATTTTATATTTTAATAATAAATGTGTTTTCCTCCAAATTTTTTTTATTTTGGTTTCATTTAATTTGACAAAATTTTTAATTGATCTATTTTGTTTCAACTTGTTTTTCCCCACCAGCAGAGGGCGAGAATGCGTCGATGTACAGACCCCTGTAAACCGAAGAAGAAGAAGAAGAAGAAGAAGACGACGAAACAGCTAGGTTGCTTGCGGCTTTCAATCGTCGACTTTCTGCATCTGTTTTCGTGGAAAACGAAGCCAGCGGCAGGTCCAAGGTCCACGAGTTGTTTTTTTGCCTGGAGCTGCGTGGATCACCTGAGAGGGTGCAGCGGTGATTTGAGGTGAGCCGCTGATTTTATTTCCTCCTCTACGTTTAGCCGCTAGCTAACTGTTAGCGGAGTTGTTTTCTACACAGGTTAGAAATTAGACGGGTTTTTTGGTTCGGTTTTGTTCGACGATGTTTCTGATTGAAACTCGGCATTTTCTTAGATCACACTTTCAGCTCGACCACAATGAAACCACTGCGCGCTGAATTTCCTAGAAGCCTCTTTCTCTGAACGTTCAACACATCTCTGATCAGAGAGGATTAATTCGGGTTACACCAATCCTGCACAAACCCTGCTCTACATTAATGAAAATTACATGCATTTTTCCCGCTCTATGGCCAACATTTTCTATGTTTCTGTGTCGCGTTATAGTTCCACCTGTAAAACACAGTCTACCTGCGTCAGTGTCTCTATATTTAAACAGCTGGTTAAACTGATACTCCCCCCCCCCCCCCCAAAAAAAAATAAAAATAAATAAATAACAAAACAAAAACAAAACACTGATAATAAAAATGGTCAAAAGAATATGGTAGGCAGAGGAGAAACTGATGCTGCATGAGGAAGTCAGGAGTGGTTGAGAAGTGAAGGTATAAGGGCAGGATATAAATGAGGACAGCGAGATGGTTTCAAGGTGGGATTGCATCAGGGATCTGCTCTGAGCTCCTTCGTGTTTGGACAGGCTGACAGATGAGTTCAGGGAGGAGTCTCTGTTTACTTTAATGTTTACTGACGACACTGTGATCTCTAGCAAAAGTGTGGAGAGGTGAATATATGCTCTGGTGAGGAGAGCAATGAAAGTCAGTAGAAGCAAGACAGAATATATGTGTGAATGAGAGGTGGGGAGGTGGACATGTGAAGAGCAGAGAGAGTAAACGTTTAGATAGGTTTGAATATCTGGTATCATGGACATTTGCAGAGGACGGAGAGTGGATGTATCGGAGCTGCGAGGCAGGAAGAAAAGAGGAAGACGTCAGAAGATGTTCATGGATTTAATGAAGGAGGACATGGTCTGGTGTGACAGAGGAGGGTGCTGGGATAGGAGAAGATGATGGCAGATAATCTGTTGTACAGACCTCTAAAGCTAGCAGTTTAAAGAAGAACTGTGTTTATTTTTTATTAATTTCTTCTTTATTTTATTGAAGCTTAAACTAACAGCATTTAGGGATCAGCAGGATATTCTTATCACTTTTCTGGTTTTCTATAATGTTACGTAGGGCTGTGCGATATGACCAAAATCTCATAACCTGATATAAGACATCTATCATCCCGATAACGATACAAATCACAAAATTTAAAATTTTCTGTAAATTCTGTGAATCTCGGGCAGCTCGACCTGCGTGAAGCGTTTCTAGTACCTGGAGTCGAGTGTTTTAACTGATGCATGAAACGATGCATTTTTAGACATAAGTTGTAACAGCCGCCGTTTGCTCTGTGAGTATTTATTACACCACGTTCTGCGGGGAAAAGCCTGTTCTAACGTTTGAGTCCAAGGTTTATTTTTTAGCACCTGGCGGCTCTTTTTGGCTTCTCATCCGTAAATACTCTGCATACTCTTTCACGTGATTCGGTTTATTTTGAAAAGTCTCAACAGGATCTTGAGCTTTATTGTGAAAGGTTTATGTGCAAAGTAAACCAGCGGACACGCGATGGTTTTACCGTCGTTAACAACGCATAAAGCAGGCGCTTGTCCGTCTGTAGTGTGGTTATATTAAATATAAGAGAAAGAGAGAACTTTAAGAAATTAATATAGCCACTACGGTGACCATCAAAACGATGAAAAAAATATTGCCGAAACAAACAATAGCATAAAATGAAAGAGACGTTTTTATATCGTCATCCGATATATATCGTTATATGAACAGCCGTAATTTTACGTTAACTGTGTACAACTATGGTTAAAAAGAAAAGTACACCTGCTTCAAATTCAAAGGTTTTCAGTATCAGGATGTAATGAAAATCATCTGATTCTTAGCAGGCCTTAAAATCATTTAAATACAACCTCAGATGAACAGCAACAGATGACATATTACATGTGTCATTATTTATTTCACAAAAACCTAGACAGAAGCAGAGTGTGAAAAACAAAGTTCATCCTTACGGCTTACATGGGAATGAAGAGGGTAAGTAGCAGCCGGGTGCTGGTAATCAAACGCATTGATTAGTTGATCTTCATCGAAGCGGAATTATGGTGGTCTGGATTACTCAGGTGTGTTAACAGAACAATCTTCCCAGGAGGGGACATCCCAGCAAATTCACCTGAGCTCAGCCCGTGCAATGATCAACTACAAGAAAACCCAAGAGCTCCGTGTCAGACTACAGGCCTCAGTTAGCATGTTAAAGTTCATGACAGCACAATTAGAATAACAGGTGTGGCTTGTTTGGAAGGTTTTCCAGGAGAAAGCCTCTTCTCTCTGAGAAGAACATGGCAGCACAACATAGGTTTGCAAAGCACAATCGCCTCAAACGAGCTGTCGGCACGGTGGTGGAAGGTTCATGTTTTGGGTACCTTGCAGTCCCTGAGTGAACAGTGAACTCTTTTCTCTACTAAAGTATTCTTGAGTCAAACGTGAGACCACCTGTCCCACAGCTAAAGCTCAGCTGATGTTCAGTTGTCCAGCAGGACGGTGATCCAAAGCACAGAAGCAAATCTCCACCAGTGGCTGAAAAAGAAAATAATCCCAATGCTGCAATGGTCCACACCTCAGCCTGACTGAGATGCTGTGGGTGGGACATTCACAGAGCTGTGCATGAGTGATTGCTGCAAACCTCAATGAACTGAAGCAAGAAGAGTTTGACCAGAACTCCTCCACTGCGATAACTCAGTTATTGCTGCTGGGTTTGTCGTTTTTCACACGCTGCTTCTGCATGTCCTCATACTTAAAACCTTACATCTGACAGAGGGTGTACTTCATCTTTCACCAAAACTGTATCAGGATGAACACTTTTTATGTTTTTGTTTACATTATCAGCAATTTCCTATCATAAAGTAGCCGAGGCAGACGTGACACAATCTAGAAAATAATGTTTTTTTTCCTTCTTCACTTCCTGAGCACGTGGTGTTCACTCTTAAGTGTTTTCTCTCAGGGCAACTCGTCCTCCACCTTCACATCACCTTTTACGTCTTCTGTCTTCCCTGACACCTTCTGTCTGCAGGAAACGCCCAGAGCGTTTCTCCACAGCTCGCCATCATGTCTCAGAATTACCCGTACAGAAAGCCGCCGCCTGACACCGACCTCAGAACTGATCCCGGGCCTTACAGATCTGTGGACTACCGCCACTCCTCAGCGGACCGTGACTTTTACAGGCAGCCACAAGACTCCTTCTCTGTCTCCTCCTCCTGCCCGTCCTCGTCCAGGGGCTCTGGAGTGCTGCAGTCATCGCAGGACAATGTTCTGAGCATCCTGAGCAGCTGCGGTCTGGAGCCCAGTGATCTGGCGCTGCTAGCTGAGCTGCCCGAAGACGTCCTCACTATTGAGTCTCTGCCACACATCCTCAGACAGATCAAATGCAAGAAAGGGACCGTCAAACCTTTCCCTCCCCGGGCTCCGTCTCCCTCCTCCTCTTCCTCCTACCCTCCCAGCTCCTCCTCCTCTAGAGACTGGGACCAGCTCCATCGCACGTCGGTCCAGTACCCGCTGGACCACCTGCCACCACCACCTCCTCCCTCGGAGCAGCTCATGGATCGCTGGAATAATCCGATTACCGTGAGCTCCGGCCGAGCAGAGCTGCCACCATCGTCATCCTTATCATCGTCGTCGTTGGGGTACACGGTGGACTTCCACCGCAGGCAGGGCCCCTCTGATTATGGTAAGGCTGGTCCAGTTCCTTCTTACAGCCCAGCGAGGCGAGGAGATAGAGCGCCGTCATCTCGATTCTCTGAGGCTGGACCAGCTGATTACAGGTCATCAGCGCTGGTGACGGCTTCTCCTCTTCCTAGCGAGCACCAGTCCAAACCTCTGGCAAGCCGCCGTGACACGTCCTCCACGAGGAGCAGTCAGTCCTCGCCCTCAATGCCTACACGGAAAGAAGCTCTGGATTTCCACGGGAAGGTCCCGCCGTCGTTCCCGTACTCGTGCTCGCTATGTGATATCACTGTACTGTCGCAGAAGGTAAGTGCACCTGTCCTCGAATCTCTCTCTGCAGTCTGTGTGGGTGGTGTGAGGGTCTACATTCAGCAACAAAGGATGATGGGAGCTGCACGTGTCCTATGAGACCGGAGTGCCACAAAGAGAGATGGTAACGGGTTTACTTCCTGTTGTTTTTAGGTTTGGATTCAGCACGTGACTGGCAGGCACCATGCAGATGGACAGCTCAGCCTCCTGCAGCAGTGAGTTTACTTCACATCAACGCCAAGTTTCTCCATCTACTGCTTGCAGGGTTTAATAACACTCTCCCATCTCCTCCACAGGTTTCCTAACTGGGACTGCCGCATGCAGACGGTCCGAAGGTCAGTGACCGAAACCACATCATCGTTCTCACGCCTCTGAACAGAGATCTGAATTTTATCAAAGTGGAAAACTTTGGCATGTCTCAAAGATGAAATGTTGTTTTTTTGATGTGAATAAATAATCAGCGAGCCAAAAAAACATGGATCAACTGAACAACGTGGATGTTAATGAACCCTGAAAAACGTTGACCAATTTACAAGGATATGACATTTAACCAAAGCGCCACATTTCAACAAACGACTGTAAAAATATTTTTTAGTAAGTTTCCCATTTTAAATTGCTCGATCTTTTAAAACTACTTCAGCCTGAAATATAAATGTCAAGTATCAATGATATAGTTCTTTAAAGAATAGGGACCCCAGCTGAGGTGGAGCAGAGGCTGCAAATGGACAGACTGGTTATTGCGTGTAAGCTTCCCACGTGGCACTGCTGGCTCTTCTGTTCGTGCAAAACTCACACCGCCCTTACGCATGCTGAGGAGAGGGGCTTGCAGCAGCAGCAGCAGCCAGCAGATTTGAATTGATTAACTTTTTGACTTGTGACCACTGAAAATGACCACCGAATTACTGTGTCCATGCTTTGAATAGTAAAAAGTAGTGCCATCTGGCGGACAAATAAAATAAAAATTTCAAATTGAAGGCGAGTGATCCAACATTAAAGAAATGCTTTGGTTGATGTCAAGATAAATGTGGGATCAGTGATTTTCAATTGAGCATTTTTTGGCTCCAGGATGAAATGTGGCCATTTTTGTGTAGCTTAGCTATTTTAAACTAATTTAAGGAACTGAGAGAACAATTCTAAAATTAAAAAAAAGAAAGAATGGCAAATATGAGCGATGTTCATTCAGCACAGCCAACTAAGTCTGGGAAAAAAATTAATAAAAAGCTGTGACCCTGCCAAAAATCAATCAATTTTTTATTTTTCTAATAATTGAAGGACGGGTTTTTGGTCCAGATGTTAGCGGTCCTGATATTGATCCAAAGCTGCTGTGATCAGCTTTTTTTTTTTTTTTATTGATAAGATGTTTGTTTTTCATTCAGTGGCTCTGTTTTTAATTTGTTTGATCGTCCTCTTTTTGTCATTTTTAGGGACGATAAATCTGAGAAGAAGAAAGATGGAGGAAAAGGCGCCCCGGCAGCTAGTCAAAGTAAGTCTGCCTCACTCGGCTGTGCCTTTGTGTTTACACGTTTAGGTTTTTCTGCTTAAACTTGTTCTTTCTGTTCGGCAGCATCGCAGTCGAATAGCAAGTGGAAGCAGAAGAAGGTAAAGAAGGTAGAGACACGTGTCTAAGATCTCGATGAGGTTCGCTTTAGCCCCTCCTGAATCAGCTGAAAGTCTTTGTGTTTGTTTCCTGTCAGAATTTGGAGAAAGGGAAGGTAGTGTGCATCAAGTTTCCGTCTCAGTCTGTCGATGAGAAATACCTCAGGAAGCTTGCAGAACCGTTCGGGAAGATCATCAAGGTCATCATGTTTCCGTCTCTGGTGAGTCTGCGAGGTTCTTCATCATCACACCGATGATATTTGCATGTTCGTTCATTTAAAGACGAGCAGCAGCTTTCTTTCTCTTTTTTGCACATGAGGATTATTAAAGTGGGTTTAAACCCTGCAGGGCTTCGTGGAGATGGGCTCGGTTGATCAGGCCAAAGACTTGGTGAAGTTTCACAGCAATTATCCTCCAACTGTGAACGGAGAGCAGCTCGTGTTCAGCGTCTCCAGCGCCTTCAACTTTCTCCAGGTAGAAGAGAAACACTTCCAGTGTCCAGTTTTTCCTGCATACGAAAAGTACAGAAAGTCCCAGTGTCAAACGTTTGGTTATTACTGAGAAAAATATCTCAGTCTGGAAAAGCTCCCGTCTCACAAACACAGCGAGAGGTGTCAACATTTATTTATTTATTTTTTTACATGCAGGGAAATCCCTGCTTGCAGGCAGGTGGGGCTTCTGTGTTACAGCCGGGCCATATGAGAGTATTCCCTCTTTGTGACGTTGTACAGTTCAGTATTTAGAAAAACGTCTGTTTTCATTGTTGATAAAGTCTCTTCACACTTTGATGTCTCCTCAGAGCTCCCGGGTAGTGAGTTTCACGCCCGCTCCATCGGGAGAAGACGGAAAATCCGACCTGATCAATATCATCAAACGCTTCGGCCCGCCGCTCTACACCCTGTTCCTGCCATCAATGGTAAGGCTCAGCCCATTTAAAAAACTATACCGGAGAGGAAGACAGTTTCTTTGTTTTTCTTAAATAATCACTTTAAAAGACTTTAGAAAACACATACAAGGTGTTGTTTTCAGGTGTTCGTTGAGATGAAGAACGCCCCTGATGCTCAGAAGCTGGTGGATTATTATCTGTCCAACACTCTGAGGATCAACAGTGACTTGATTTGTGTCTCCTTCTCTGGAGAGTACAAGACTCTCATGTGAGTACGACCGACCCGATAGGAAGGTAACTGGCGGATTATCATCCAGGGGTGATCAGTGATAATGGTCCTGCTTTTGTCTGGTCTGTCCTGTAGGCGGGTTTCAAAAGCCAAGAGGTACGAAGAAGAAAACGAAAGTACAAAGAAGAGTACCACCAAGAGGACAAGGAGCTCAAGCCGAGACAGAACGACAGAAAATAAGAAAAGAAGGTCCAGATCCAGAGACAAGGCCAGCAAAGAGGAACGGACCAGAACAAGGTCCAGGTCCAGGGATAAATCTAAAGAAAAATCCAGCAGAGATGCCAAAACTAGATCTAGGTCCCAAGACAAGTTGGATAGAAAAAGGAAGAGCAGAACCCGGTCCAGGTCCAGAGATAAGTCCACTAGTGAGAAGCGGACCAGGACCAGGTCTAAGTCAGGGTCCAGAGAAAAAACAAAAGAAAAATCCAACAAGGAAAGCAAGAAAGGGTCCCAAGCGAAGAAGCCAGACGAATCGAGAGAAAAATCCAACAGAGACCAGAAGACCAGGTCCGCATCCAGAGACAAGTCCAGCAGAGAGACAAAAGCCAAGTCTACAACCCAAGAAAAGTCAAGCAAAGAAAGAAAAAGCAGGAGCAAATCTAGATCCGTGGAAAAATCCAGCAGAGATAAGAAATCCAGGTCTAGAGAGAGATCCAGCAACAAGTCCTCCAGACGGGACGGAGAAAAGACGGCAGAACCAGAGAAACCAGGTAAGAAAACCCAACACGATGCCAGGACCAGTCGCTCCAGACAGGCTGGTGTGAAATCTTCTTTTCTACACAGATGCAGAGTCCACATCCAAAGGACAACCGTCTCCTCTCGAAGACTCCAAACCTGAAGTTTCAAACACAGAAGAAGTGGAGGGGGAGGCAGCGTGAGTTCCTCATGTTGCTGTTTTTTGTTTTAGGTTTTTTTTTGTTTGCAGAAAAGCCTCTGCAAGTGAAACTAGAACAGTCTTAACTAAAGATGCCACTTCAGGTTGCCTGGAGAGGAGAGCGACATCGAGGGGATGGAGGTGATTGCTGAGGATGGAGAGAATCTGGCAGATGACGATGAGGAGGCTCTGCAAGAGGAAGAGAAAAAAGAGAGTCCTAAAGAGAGAGCACCTGAAAAAGGTAGAAAATGAGAGCTGAGCTTTCACAGCAAAGCTGGCTTTAAAGGAAAACAAAGGAAATGCTTGACTTTGTTAAAAAAAAAAAAACTCCCTTACAGATGAAGTAAAGGAGGTGATAGGTGGAGAGCCTGGCAATGAGGAGAAACCTGCGTCGGAGAAGGAGATAAAGAAGGAAGAGAAGGAGGAAGTAGAGGAGTCAAAGGAAGCAACAGAGACTCCTCTACAGGAGGATTTGGTAAAGACTTTTAGATGAACATGTTAGTGTGGACATATTTTAAGCTTTAAAGTGGAAAAAAGGGATTCAGTTGCAGCGATGTGCTTTTTCAGGAGGACTTCCCTGTAGACCTGGAAAACTGCATCACTCTGGATGAACTGGAAGAAGATGACTCTGACGACCAAGGTATACCTGGAAGTCTTGTGATGCTGAACACAAAACATATTGTTGTACCAGCACGTTTGGTTGACTTTTAAAGCTCACTGTTCAGTTTCTGATATTCTTCCTGTTTGATTTTGTTGCAGGTGGAGAATCAGCAGATGAGCCCAAGGTAAGTGTTACCTTTAATATAACGGCTGAGTTTTTGTCTGATATGTTGCTGATTTAACAGTTTGTTCTTTCTTTGCTTGTAGTCAACATCGAAATCCAGCAGGGTTTTTTACTTCGGCCACCTGCCACCTAATTACGCCCTCTTTGACTTCTTCCAACTGCTGCGAAATTTTGGGAAGGTGGTGCGCTATTACCTGATTGGCAATCGACGAGAGGTCAGTAAGAAAATGAGATGAGATTAAAAAATTTTTTATTTTTTTTAGCTTTTTAAAATTTAAATACCGATTATAAATACATGATACAAAGGGAATATCTTTGTAAATGAAAATCAAATTTGATACAGTTATTAGCCTGAATACAAACTGCATAAAGGATACATTGATCATATACATCATTCATCACAGTCATTTTCATGACCTCTGTCAGCTGATAGAGGAATCCAAACTGTGTTGATTCAGCCCAGCAATAGGAATGATGATTATAATCCCTGTGCATCATCAGGCGGCTCCATCCTATTGGATAAAAAAAATAATAATATGGAAATTGATTGGCCAGCCAAGTTGGCTTGAGGCTATCTTACATTGCTGTGTTTGTGTATGTTGGCTTTGGTATTTGCTACTAGCAGTAAGAGTTATAGTAATTGCGTTGATCCTGTTTATGTTGTGACCCTTAGAGTTCAGAGTTGAGTGGATTCTTTACCTTTGGGACCATTTTCAGACTCTTTTTGTGTTTCAGGGTTTCATTGAGATGTCGAGTTCTTCAGCGGCCGTGAAAGCTGTTGAAGAGCTCGTCAGCAAACCAGCCATCCACAACTGCCCCAAACTCAAAGCCCGCATCTCCACCAAATACTACAGACTTGACAACGGGTCCGAAACCGCCTCTTCACTCTTCCTAATTTCTTTTCTGTGAACTTTTAATCATGAAATTCATACTTTACCCCTTTCTTGCAGATGGGTTGTTCACTCGGACGGCAGCAATGACAAGGACAGTCGAGGCAGGAAGCGCGAGAAACGAAGCAAATCCAAGACCTCAGACCAGGACGAGACCGACAGGAGGTCTAAAGGGAGGAAGGAGTCCCCGAAGAAGACATCAGAGAAATCAGGCAAAAAGACTCCAGAAAAAGATTCTGGGTCAAAAAAGCCTCCAGAGAAAGACTCATCAGGGAAAAAGACCCCAAAGAAAGAGTCCACATCCAAAACGTCTCCAGAAAAGGATGCCAAAAACATCTTGGAAACGAAATCCACTGGGAAAAAGACTCCAGCGAAAGATTTGCCATCTAAAAAAACTTCAGGTAAGGATTCTACAACAAAAAAGACTCAAGCGAAAAAGTCCGCATCCAGAAAGACTCTGGAAACCAAGTCTACATTCAGAGAAACTTCAGCAGAAGAGTCCAAAAAGTCTCCAAAGAGGGAATCGTTGGACAAAGAGCCTCCAGAAAAGGTCCTTAAAAACAGCCCGGAGAAGGAATCCGCAGGGAGAAAGACTCCTGAGAAAGGGTCATCGTGTGCAGAGATTCCAGACAGCGAGACGCTGGAACCAAAAGGAGCTCCTGACAATAATTCAGTGCCTCAGACAACTGTGAAGAAAGAACTAAAGAAAGAAAATGCTCAACAAAATGAGGAACCAGCAGCTGATAAAGCGCCATCTGAAAAAGATTATATCAAAAAGGAAACACCACGCACATTCAAGCAGGAGGAGGAGGAAACACCAATAGACGTTTGTATGGAAGCAGGACCAAATGTGAAAGATGCAGAGAGTCCAGATCCACCAGTCTCCTCTACAGAGCCCTCAAAACCACCACCTGAACAGGTATAACTGAAAGCGAAGGTGCTGTGATCCCAGCTCAACAGAAATATTAGTTTCCCCAGGATAACATCAAAGTCTTAAATGCCATTTCACATAGTTTCAAAACGCCAAAACAAAACGGCCTTTTTAGAAACAAAATTTCTAAAAAGGCATTCCCATTGTGTTTGACAGATCTCAAATGTTGAATCAGCTGTTAAAATAGCTCCATTCATTTTATCTGCAGTTCAGTCTTAAATATGTAGTTTTGTTCAAATTGCCTCAGCCATGAAATATTTCTTATTAAAATTACCTGTGCGATGAATAGACTTTAAATGTAAATATATTGCACAGCAGTTAAAAACACAGTTAATGATGGAAAAAGATTTTTGGCCATAAATAAATGAAAATCTGCCCTGAAGTGCAGGATTAAAGCTCATGACTGATTTGTTACTTTCAGGACGCGAAGCCCCAGTTTGAACCTGCAGAGGGCGCTGCTGAACCTCAGAAACCCACCAAACCTGTTGGTAAGAAAGCCTCTGAGCTTATTTGAAATCCCATTTAGTTACAGTTTAGTTTGTTGCTTCCTGTTGCATAATAAGGAAGTTTAAACACGTGCAGCGGTGCATTCACTGTCGCTTGTTTGTTTTGTAGGGACGGAGTTCGTGCGACCGGTCGTCGGTTATTTCTGTAACCTGTGTCAGCAGATCTTCGCTGAAGAGGATGAAGCCAAACAGCAGCACTGCAGCAGCCTGTCGCATTACAGCAAATACCAGGTGGAGGGAAAAAAGGTTTTAATGTTAAGTTTTTATTTTTCAGCTGAATTTAAATTAAGTCCTTGTTTTGTTTGGTTTTTCAGGAGAAGACTGGGAGGGATCCGTGGACGAGCTGAACATCTGCAGAGAAATTGGTTACCTTCAGATTTTATTAATTGACTTTATCAGAGCTGAAACGGGACTGAGATCCTAAACATGATTTGATTTCTGTCTGTTCTCCACTGGACTTTGAGTTTCTGTACAAAGATTTTGTTTTTTAAAAAGCTTCTGCTGAAAAATCCAAAAATGTATAAATATTTAAGTTTTATGTCATGCAGAACAGCAACTGTATGTTTGAGAAAGGGTGAGATGTGACTGTAAAAAGCCACTTGCCTACATTTCTGTTAAGCTCCAGGCTCTCTCCTACTCGAGTGCTCTAGTCCTAAAAGGTGTTGATTGGTCAACCCAGAAAATTTAGAAACAAATACCAGGTTCTAGTGCTGTCAGAATATTAACTGCTCCCTGGGCTCTAATCAGTTTTTGTCTAATTGTACTCATGCCGCACCTTCACAGAAGCTATGTAATTTAAGAATCTGTGGTGTTGTCAAATAAATAATCTCACATGAACAACAGTGGTTTTATTATTTTATTTTTCTAAAACATCAACAGAAAACTCCAAAAAAAGTGAGACTTACAGTTCAACATGTCAACCCAGGAAGTCGTGACGCCGTCATAGATCAAAGACTAGTTCACGATCACAGCCATTGATCTGTCGCTTCATTGTTTACAAACGTAACACTGATGTAGCGGTGAGACTGCGGTAAAGAGATGAAAATCGAGCCGTGACTAAATGGCACGAGACCAATGGTGACAGCACAAAACACTGGGTCTTTTATTTTGAAAATAACCAGATTATTTTAAGATCACGGAGGTAATCTGGAGTAAAATCACATTTTTATGTGACCTGCGTGAACTCAGGTGACGTGTAAGGAGAGTCCATCTTCAGGACGCTGTAGCTTAATCATGGGAAAGATCTGAGCAGAGGGGGAGTTGGGGTCGCCTGATGATTCTGTTGATCCGATGTTTTTAGATGAATAAAGAAAGTGATTGACAGCTGTGTAAACACCTGTACGGTATCAATTTTTTGTTTAGTTTTAAAATTGGGATCTTAAACACAGTATTCCTTTTCCTGACCGTTTAGACAGAAGAAGAACCAATAAAAGAGCTAATCAATACCTGCAGAAATGAAGCAAAAAAAAAAAAAAGGAGGCGTGGCTACAAACAGAGTCCTTCAGGGTTCAATGCCACAGAGCGGCAGCAGAAAGTCGCTCCGATGTGTGCTTCAAACGTTGCTATAGAAACAAAGATTTTTAAAAAAGTCCATCCACACTTCTTCCTCAGTTTCAGATGTTCTCACGGCGTTGTCGTCTTCACCTTCTTCTCCGCTTTGCTTTGCTCCTTCTCCAGGTATTTCTGAAAAACAAAAACTTCAGTTTGTTTGGTGGAGCCGTGTGTCAGATGTGTGGAGCTGATTCAGGCTCAAAGGTCATGTGTGGGTGGAGCTATGAGTGGGGCGGGTTCTCACCTGGAGCTTGTCGTAGTGCGCCTGGCTGCTGCAGTGCGTCTTCTTCGCTGTGTCTTCGTTGGAGTAAAACAGGAAACAGATGCGGCAGTAAAAACCTGCTTTCACATGTTCGACACCTGCAGGAAAACAATCGTATTGATGATGACGCCTTTTTTTTTTTTTTTTTTTTTTAAACATAAACCAGCCAACTGCCTGGTGATCAGAAAGTGTCCTCACCAATGGGCGTGTTGGGGTCGTACGGTGGAAGCGGCATAGACGCCACGCTGGGTTTGTTCTCAGCAGGAGGAGGAGCCTCGGTCTCCCCGCTCTGATTGGTCGATGTCTCCATCTGCTCCACCAGCTCCTCCTGTTTCTCCTGAGAGGAGAGAATTTGTTTAATCCAACTGTATTTTAAGTAATCAATAATCACGCCGTTATCGGTCATTAAAGATCTTCAGAAACGACTCACGTCCTCGCTGCTCCTCTCAGCAGAAACTTCAGGAACTTTCTCCGCGGCCGACTTTTCTTCCACCGCTGTCTCTTCGCTCACATCAGGGGTCTCCATTTCCTCCTCCTGCTGCTTCTCCTCCTTCTGATTCTCCACATCCTCCTTTTTCTCCTCCTCCACCTCTGGTTGGGCCTCCTCTTTAGGTTTCTTGGCCGGTGGTTCCTCAGCATCTTTCGAGAACTTTTGTGGCGAGTCGTCACTCGCTCTCTTCACGGTGTTCGGCGTTCGATGGCTGAGTGAACACAGTGAGATGAGACAGAGCGTTTAATGTGACACAAACACAAACTCCCAGCATGCACCTCAGTATGCTCTTCACCACAGCCTCAAAAACAGGACTGCAGATAAAACTGAACAGAACCTTTGGACTAACAAGGTGTGACCCTTGGTCAAAGCTTTAAAATGTGATGTTTCATCAACACTACAGAATAGTCGTCTGACCCGACAGTCAGCTGGTCCCAAGGCTTTCATAGAACCTCAACAAAGCTTATAAAACATCAGAAAGAGTTGTTTGACTTTTCACCATCGAATGTTTTTCTCAAAATTAGCAAACCAAAGAGTGAAAATCCCTGGCCGACATTAGAGGGCAGGCTCTCGGGACACTTCAACATAAAAACAGTATTTAAAGTTTAAACAAGTCGAAGTTTTCATGACTGAATTGTTTTTTAAGTTTTGTGATAATTTTTTTTGTTTCCTGCACAGTGATGACATCATGCACTCAGATGTCAGCCTGGAGATCATTCTGGAAATACAGGATTTTCCAGCAGTTAATGGCAGAAACATGTTCCAGCGACAGTTCCTGCTGCTTGTGGTAAAAGAGTGTTTCTAGATTGGTTGTAGTTTTTATTTGGTCGCCAGTCGAACAGCCGTTAGTGGTGACTCATGCACCCAGGGGCCACAGAAGACGACGATGACGCTCACCCGTGTTTCAGTTGCTTGTACTTCCTGCTCACGTAGATGGTCAGGCGCTTCCCGTTTAACTTTGGCGACTTCGCTTTATAATCGGCAGCCATCTTCTCGGCATCCTCGGCATTGTACATCTCGAGGAAACACTGAGGAAAAATGTTGGACAGTTTTAAAGCAGCAGTAATTAAACGGATTCAGTTCAGGCGTGCGGTTGCCCTGGTTCTGTACCTCTCTCCGGATCCTGTTCAGGAAGTACTTTTTGACCTTGCCAAATGGCTCGGCGAACTTCAGGATTTCCTCGTCTGTGTATTTGCTGTTGGGGAGCTGACCGATGTACACCACCTTGCTGGAACCGGACTGAACAGCAAGCAGAAAAGAAAACGTGATCAAATCAAAGAAAGGAGTGGGGGAAATTCAAAAGGTCTCAAAATTAATTCATTATAATCCTAAAGGCTGCCGTAAAACAGACGTTACTGATGCAAACTGAGCTTTATAGAACCTTAAATACACTCTGAATCAGTTAATCTAGCTCATAATCTGGATTAAGAGTATTTATATAAATCTCTTAATCCAGAGTGACCGTAGATTTATTGAGGAAGCATTGAAGCTATTTTTTTGATATGTGGAGAATTTAACTTCAGACACTTCCTAAGCAAAACTGACTATTCATCCACTGCCCTGTTGTCCATCGTTACCAACATGAAGCATACTGGGAGTAATCCTTGAAGCCCTTTTCTAAACTGGAGTAGTTGCTGTCATGTTTCAAATGTTATGAGGGAAAGAGTGTGAAATATACAGACTCTCGTGCAGAAGGTCAAACATCTCGCTTCGATGTTCACAATGTTTCAGACCTCGTCTGTATTTACAGGGATCAGAAATGACCTTAAAACTCAAGATGAGGAGTTCAGTTCCCTTAAATACTTTCTCACTCCATACTAAAAGTCTAACATGTTACAGTCAGATCATCAGCCTGCTTTTGTAGTTTAAAACTGGTTAAAAGAGACTCTGAGCAAATGAGTCTTCCGCTGCTTCTTTAAACAATCAACAAAATCAAGACAGTGCAAAGATGGAGGTAAGGCATTCCACAATCTGGGGTTAAAAGGAGATTGTGGGACCATTAACAGCCTTTGTCTTCTGTGGGGATATGAGATTTTGGCCATATCGCACAGCCCTACGAGAAGCTCAGAAATATACGCTGGAGATTAAAACTGGGGGCTGCCTTTATCTTCACCAGTTTTTTGGATTTTAGATGGCCGATGTTTCACGTGGTGCATTTCATTTGTTCGTGGCTCAGTTCTGTGACAGAGCAGACTCAGACACATGAATAGAGGTTTCAAACATGTCTGACAAAGTCAAACAAAGTCGCGTGGTGTAATGAAATAAAACCAGCCGAATGCTCACCTGGATGGTGGGGTAGCTCATGGAGTGACTGATCCTCACCGGCCGCCCGCACACCGACGCCGTGATGTTCCCGTTGTAGAAGTTGGCCATCGCCCGTGCTTCTTCTTCTGTGGCGAACTGAAGGAACGCCTTACAAGGGAGAGGAGACAAACAAAGAGGTGTTTAAACGGCACAGAACAAATGTCTGTAACGCGTACGCCTTAACCTTAAAAGATGCTTCACAAGTGACTGAAAGGAGCTCTCAGTTTTACTGATTTTCAAAATTAATCTCTAATTTTAAATATTTTAAATACTGTGAGTGAGTTCTGGAGTACCTCGGGTCTCAGGTCCAGCACCAGGTGTTTGACCACCTTCCCGAAAGGCTGGGCGAGTTTCAGCAGCTCGTTGAGGTACTGGTACCCTCGCCTGAAGCCGACGATGTTCACCACCCTCATACCCTGATGGGAGGAGCAAGAATTGAGGAATTCCAGTGAAACAGAGTGAATGAAAACAGGTTTCTGAACAAAAGTTATGTTGGAAATCTCAAAATGTCTGAAGCTAGCGCAATTACATACAAAAGCAAGGATATTATGGATCAAAAACCATTATTAATGCAAAATTTTCCTCTGTGTGGAGGTTTGAGCAAACACCATTATAAACATATTGATTATTATAAACTCAGAGTATTTATCAAAGTAAACGCGTCTGACGAAGCACTAAATAGAGTTAGAGTGACAGTGTGACCTCAGAGGATCAGATTTAGAGGGAGTGTCATGCAGCTGAGATGCAGTGATCCACAGAAACATGAAGTCAAATATTAAAGGTATCAGAGCGACGGCGCTCGGGTACGTACCCCTCGCCTCGTGTTGTCTGCAGAGAAGAGGAGACACAAACAGAGAGGAAGATGTGCGTTAATTTCAAACACCTTTTTGTTGATTGAAGACATCGTCCTCACATCCATGAAGGAAAATGACTTTTTAAGGAAAAGCTGGTGCTGCAGCACATTACAGGTACAAGTGTTAACTTTGATCTCTAAATATTGATCTGATCAGGTACCGATATTGTCCGACTCTCCATGGGCTTCGTCGTTGTCTTCCTCCAGCTCGTCCAGCGTCACAAAGTCCTCCATGTTCTCTGGGAAGTCCTGCTGGAAGAGACATCATTAACACACCTGTGCCACTCCTGGATTACAGACTGAAGGACAGAGCAGGTGCATCACCTCTTCTTCGGGTAGATCTCCCTCCGCTGCCTCTGGAGCCTCTGAGCTCTCTGCCGCCTCCATGTTCGCCTCCTCTTTGCTCTCGTGCTCCTCGGCCGAAGTTTCTGTTTCTGCCGCTTCCGTTTGTGGCTCTGACTCCGCCTCCTGCTTGACCTCACTCGTGTCTCCAGGTGTGTCATCAGTGACATCATCAGTAACCTGTGTGCAGTTCGGTTTAATTCCAGGAATCACTTTTGGCTTTAATATATTTTTCTTCATCTTTTTTGTTTTCTCACCTTCTCCTCCTCTTTCTTCTCCTCCTCCTCCTCCTGTCGAGCATCCTCAGACTCCTCTACCGTCAAATTCACAGACTCTGCTCCCTCTGACTCCTCCCCCTCTCCATCAGTTGCTGCCTGCTCCTCCCCATCCTCCCCTCCTTCCATCACACCTGAGACTTCCTTCTCCTCCTCCTCTTCCTCCTCCTCCTCTGGCTCTGCCTTCACTTTCTTCTCCTCTTTCTCTTCCTCCTCCTTCTTCTCCTCCTCCTTCTCCTCCCTCTTCTTGTCTTCTTTGGACCTGGAGGTGGATGATTTGGATAAGGTGGTTTTGGAGGAGGTCCTGGTTCCAGTGCCGGAGGAGGTGGAGTTGGCTTTGCCACTCTTCCTGTTCGAAGCGTCTCCTCCGCCCTTCCTTGCGTTCACACTGCGTGAAGCACAGAAGCATTAATGCATTACTGACTTAACTTTTCTTACTCAAGTTAGCTTTATTACTTATTTACTTTCTATAATTACTTTTTTTTGGTCAAATTTACTTTATTTTCTTTACTTGCTTTTTGTTAACTTAATCCAAGTTACAAAATTCTGTTAGTGTTTCCTACTGCACAGAAGAGGAAAGAGTCCTGCACCAGGTCACAGACAATGTCACGGCCATCACGCGTCTGAGGTACTCACTTGAGGGTTTTGTACTTGGTGCAGACATTGAGGCGGATCCGTCTTCCTCGGATGGTGAGGGGGTTCACAGTGTAATACTTCACCAGCATCTCTGCATCCTCTGCAGTTCCCAGCTGGATAAATGCCTGCACACATGGAAAGTCAGACTCATTTTAGCTCATGGAGGGCGTACAGGCCAATTTTGTGACCAATAAAAAAACAAAAAAAAACAAAAAAAACAAAAAACACACTTTCCACACTATCCACAATCACGAAAAGCAGCATTAAAAAAACATTAATGAATAACTGAATGTTAGTTAGAACTACCAGACCACATGGCTGACATGCCAGGTTTAAGCAACACTGGTGTCTGAAAAATTTTGGGGTGGTGGTCGAGGGATGAGAAGTTTGGATCCAGACAGATCCCTGCTCGACTTTTAAGGCTTCAAACTTTCCTTTTTGCTAAAGCTTAAAGTCAGCGATGGCACCAGTACCTGGTCTGTTAAGAAGAGGTGTTTCTCCACAACACCAAAGCGCTCAGCAATGGTCAGCAGCTCCTTCTTCTTCTCATCCTCGCGGGGCAGGTTGGAGAAAAAAACTACCTTGCTGGCTTGACCTTTGACCTCCCTCACAGGTCTGTCCATCAGTCGATCCATCGGTCGGTCCATCGATCGCTCGTCTTTCTGAGGGTCAAAAACGGAAACCTGTGAGGGTCTGAGTGTGTCAGAAAGCAGTGAGTTTTATTTAACCGGCGAGGGCAACATTACCTCGATGAACATGAGGGTCTGGGACAGGTAGAAGGAGATGGATTTGCCGTACAGAGATGCCGGGTGCTGTTTGTAGTAGTTCACCACATCCAGAGCTTCTTCATGAGTGCTCATCTCCAGAAAAGCCTGATGGACACAGATATTAGACTTCAGGTCTTACTGTGAAACAGGAAACAGGTCAGATCCTGTGGTTTGTGATCTTTAGGACGACGATACTGAAGCTTGGCTCGTTTCTGTAAAGTGTGAGGGCTTGGACTGAGCGATGGTCAAAGTTTTTCCTCTATACAGACTTTCTGGGGAAGTTTTTCCTTAAGTTCAAGTCACCCTTCTCTTTTTTGGTTTATTTGGTGCGCTTGTTTAAAAATCCTTCTGAAAAATCAACCCTTATTTGACCCATTTAACTTTATGAGTTATGTGACATATTCAGCTTAATTTAAATAAAATTTGTAGTTAACATTTTGTTCTTTTTTAAACTTTGATTATATTTGATCCAGACATCATTTTTTGCCATTTATGTAGATTTTAACTTGCTGCAGTCAGTACGTTATTAACTTATACTGAATTTTAGTTTGATTTTTATTAAGCTCACTTTGTTTTATTGAAGCATATATTATTATTATTATTATTATATTACAGCATTTTATTTAAGATGCGCTAACGTGATATTTCTTTTTCTCTCCTTTTTAAAAAACATTTTGAAAATTGTTCTTCTGAGTCAGAGCAAAACACAAATACTTCAAACAACACATCAAAAAAATTATTTGTATTTTCTTAAAAAGAAGAAGAAAAAAGAAAAAGTCCAGACATCTGACACATCTTCGACTGACTGACCTTCCTATGACTCATTAGTCTTCCCTTTCTGATTTATATTAAATTACATGAGTCGTCACATTTAAAATCAATCGCTACCTCCGACCCAATCCCGACAGAATCAGCTAACCTCGCAAAGCCCAGCAAAATCTTACCTTCACACAATGAATATTTCCAGTTACAGCCCTCAGAGTTCATAGGGGTGCTCAGAATTTTGCACTTTTAATTTGTGTTATTATTTTTACTTTAATTTCATGAGTACAGCTGGTTTCCACATCAAATTCATGTGAGTGTCCCAATCTAAAGCCAAAATCTGTTTGTTTTTTTGTTCCCTATGATTTTTAAAAATTATTAAAAGGTATTTTTTCCCTTCCTCAGATTTGAAATGAATGAAGTGGAAACAGCGAGGTGAGCTGTCCTACCTTGTTCTTGAGGATGAGGTGCTCCCTCAGGCAGCCGAAGCGCTCAGCGAAGGCGAACAGGGTCTTGTTGCTGAGAGGCTTCCTGTCGTATTTCACCACCACCACCCTGCTCCTCAGCTGAGGACACGACATTTAACACTGCTGCACCGTCACTGAAGCACCACAAAGCTTTTCAAAGATATTCTGGATGACGTGAACTTTTAAACAATGTGTTTGGCACAGAGGGAGGAAATATGTTTACTGAAACCCTCTGAAATCCACAGGGTCAGAGACACAGCAGGTGACACAAGCGTTCAGACTGACCTTATTCAGACCCAGCTGTCCAGGACCTCCACCTCCACCTGACACAGAAAAACACAATGTTTAGGCCACCAATTTAGGATCTTTTAAGTGACCAAAATTACCATGCAGGGTTTTTATTTTATACAGAAATAAACTTTTTAAAGGCTCTGATTACATTAAATTAGGGTTGTGCGATATGACCAAAATATCGCAAAAACATTTCCCATCCTGATAACACTTTATATCACAAAATAGCGCATTTTCTGTAAATGCTGTGAATCTCGGGCAACTCGATTTGCGTGAAGTATACCTGGAGCACACGACGCCTGAATCTATACATTTTTAGATAGAAGCTGTAATGCCTGCCATTTTCATTGTGAGTATTTATTACATGGCGTGCTGCTGGGAAAAGCCTGTTCTAATGTTTGAGTCTAAAGATTATTTTGAGCACCTGACTTCTCTTTTTTATCTGTGATGGTTTTTGTGCCCGAACATTTTCAGAGCAATTATTTAATAAGTAATGTAAGTCAGCAAGTAAATAAAGTAAGATAAGTAAGTACAGTAACAAAAGTATAGTAAGTACACTAACCAAATTAATAAGGTAAGTATAACAAGTAAAGTAAGAAAGCTGAGTAAAGTAAGCCAAGTAGAGCAACTATAGTTTATTTATTTTACTCACTAAAGTGATCACAGTAAGTAAAGTACACTAAATACAGTGAGTACAATAAACAGTAAATGAAGTGAGAAGAGTAAAGAAAATATGGTAAAGTAAGTACAGCTAATAAAGTGAGTAAAGTCTGACAAGGAAGAAAACAAATTACAGGAAGAAAAGCAAAAGTAAAACATGTTTAGTTTTGCTACTTATCTTACTTAAATAGAGTAAGTATGTACAGTCAGTAAATAAACAGAAATAGTAAAAGTAAAGTTAAATAATGAAGTCATTAAGTAAGACAAGTAAACTAAATAAACAAAGGAGTACACTGAGTACATTGAAAAAAGTAAGCAAAGAAAGTAAAGTTAACAAAGTACAGAGAGTTAAATAAGTCAGTAAGTAAAGGACGGTAAGAGTAAAACTACATTAAAGAAAATACTGGCAGCAGCCTCTGCCACCTCTCAGCCTCCTAGTAGATGCACCTATGGTATGAATTTCAAAATCCTGCATCACCTTGTTCTCAAATTGTTCAAACCTAAGTCAAGTCCATGAGAAAAATAAGAAAGCTCTGGCTGATTCATTCAGATAAGTAAAGTAGGTAACAAAACTAGGTGTAGTAAGAAAAGAATGTGCGTAAGTAAAGAAGGTAAAGTAAGATATGTAAAACAAGTACCGCTAGTAAATGAGGGAAAATAAGAACTAGGTAAGTAAGTAAAGTAAGTACAGTATGTACAGTAAGATAAGTAAAGTAAATAAGACAGACAACTAAGTATTGAAACAAAATTAAAGATAATTTACTCAATTCCTTTAATTACATAAGTATAGTAATTAAATGAGTATATTATAATAAGCTAAAGTAACTAAATTAAATTGAGTAAAAAGACTAAGCTAAGGATGCAAGTGAAGTCAGTACATTAAATGAACAAATAAATGTTCATTATATTAAAAAAAATGATGGATTTAAAATATCACGATCGGCCCTTTAGAATTTTAAAAAATACATAAGGACAAGTTAAGACGATTTATGTCCTGGAGTGGACTAAAACCTCCAGCAATAATGATAACAGTAATAATTAGAAGAAGAAAAGGCATCTGCATGTATCTTACCCCAGCTCGAGGACATCCCTCCCATTGGTCCTGAAGACATGGGGGCGGGACCCAGCAGCCCTGCAGACAGGTTGGGGGTCTCTGACAGACCTCCACTGGAAATAAATGAACTAGGGTGTGAGTCAGTTATCAAACATCTGGATTATTAGAACAAAATATAATATGATGTAATACAATATAAAAATTACTCAATTAGCACAAACAAGCTATAGAAGCTGCAAAGAGTCTGTGAACCCCAGAATTTGATTTTTTATGATATGATGTCTGATTCTCAACTGCAGTCTATCACAGATTTTACTTTAATTTGAAGTATTAAAGTATTTTTACTTCCAGTGTGTGAACAGACTGAAGTGTAATGTCCCCCTCAGTTGCCTGTAGCAGCATGTGGGCCGACTCTGCTAGTCCATGTCATGATTTCACTTCTGAGTGCTTCAATGACAGCACAAGCTAACTTAGAAATGCTAGTGCTATCATTGCTATCACTTAGCTTAGAAATGGAGTCCACAATTCAGTCATGATTACAGAGAGCAGCAGATGAATTATTTTCTACACTATAATTACTGTTTTGCTAACAGTATCAGTGTCTCTTACCCTCTGCCTGAGCCCATACCGGGATCCCACTCAGGATACCTAAAAGAAAAAACAAACAAACAAAAAAACATTCACACAATATTAAACATCTATTAAAGAGGGAAAGACCTCCGAGTTCAATCCAGCATAAACCAAGTAGGTGACACATCTTGACTGACTGCAGATGGTTTCAATGTTTTGGCTCACTGTTGTGTATTAAGAGCGACTCACATGTCAAGAAGCTGCCGTCTGTTTTCAGCATGGCGGAGTCCATTAATGTGTTGATTCCACTCCTACAAATACATCTAGAGAATGAGTGACGCTCAAACACTTTCATTTCCTAACATGGAACCTCTATATTAAAGGTCCAGTTCAAACAGTTATTAACCTTAAGTGGTTCATTCAGAAAAGCACCCAGGGAATTGTTTTTGTTTTGTTTTTTAAACTAAGTAAAAAATATATATATATATTATCACCTGTTACTTAAAGGGTATGATAAAATGGTTCCTGTACCGTTTTAAAAATTAAAGGAGTGCTTTTTAAGATCTTTTAGAAATGACTTAAAAAAAGAAATGAAAAACAGCATTTGATGCCTTTTTTCCAAGAAAAGAAAAGGGTAATGTGGATCTTTTTGGATTCTAAACTGGCTAGACAAAACAGTAACAGTCACTGATTTTAAGAAGGTTATAAAATACCATGTGTATATTTCTCAAATCTTTAGCAAAGGCTTGGGAAATAGAACATTTTAAGACCATTTTAATTCCTTTTTTAAAAGTTCATACTTAATGCCCCAGAAGAAACCCTGACACCACAAACTAAAGAAAAACAAACACAAGACCCCAGCTGCCAAAAGTCTCACAGGTTTAAAAGCTGCCAATTCGATAAGTCCATGAATGTGTGAGGAGCTTTAAATGTTTCATGTTGGAGACACAAGGAGCAAATCAAGATCCTCCCAGGACTTTGTTAAAGCTAATGAAGTGAAAAGATCAAGTATATCAGACTGAATGTGTAACATGAACAGCTTTACCAGCTCATGTGAACAGATACTAATTATAAAAAGAGATTTTTGGTTTAATTGGATGACCGCTGGAAAGATCCAAATCTAACTGGTCAATGCTGGAGAGCTTCAGCTGAGAAAATGGAGACAGGGAACATGCTGTGAGGAGATACAACAAGGAAATTATATGAAGTAAACCGGACCTGAATCAGCGCCTGTCACTGACTGAAGGAAGACTGGAGCTCAAACAATTACAGTTAGTCCGAGAAGAAAAGAGGAAGCAGGTTGGACGTACTCACCATGGTGGAATGAACGTCAAAGTCACAAAGAGAGCACACGTGGGGGAACATGGGGGGCATGACTCCCAAGAAGTCTTGGACTTTTCCGTTTGACGGGGAGCCCATCCTCCTCTGCATAAAGACGGGCTCAGACGGGCCCATGCCGAGCCCACTGCGGTGGGAAAGCTCAGAGTATGGCCTCTCTCTGCTCCCACCTCCACCTCCACCGCTGTAATTTAAGCCGTAGCCCCGGCCGGAGGAGACGTCCTGCAGGGAGCTGTACCCAAAGTCTGTGGAGGACTTGGCTGAACCTTGTCCCAGAGAAGAACCGCCCATCCTCCCCACGTGTCCCTCTTCCCAGCTTCCTCCTCGATACGCAGCATCAGAGGACATGGCCGCCCGCCGCTCTCCTGCTTCCCCCTTGCGACTCTTCAGCTGTCTGAGGATGTGTGGCAGCGTCTCCACACTGATCTCCTCCTCAGGGATTTCAGCCAGAGCGTCCAGGTCAGAGGGCGACAGCCCCAAACTGGCAAACAGCTTCATGGTGCTGCCAAGATTGCTGGTGCTGCCGCCACCGCCGCTGCCACGTCGGGACATCTGCCCGCTGCCGTCCTGGCCCTCCATGCCCATGCCCACACCCACACCCATTGGTCTGTTGGGACGCTGCTCGTTCATGTTGAAGTTCAAGGTTTCTGCAGCGGCCAGGAGCCCCCGACCCACAGCGAAGTGTTTCTGAGCACCGTCAGCCTGCGTCTTCTGAGACATGATATCAAAAAGTCTGTCCCGCTCTCTGGATTCAGCACAGAGAGCCAAGATAAAGAAGGAAACAGGTGCTGGAAAGGTCTTCAAAGATGACAGGAACTTAATGTGGTCAAAGAGAGCAGGAGCTCCTTTTCTTCTGTGGTGGCAAGTCTTATTTCTGCTGAGACACAATGAGGTAGAAAAAGCTTCAAACAAAGCCTCTCCTAAGAAAACAGGAGCCAGTGGAGGCCCTGAGCAACAGACGGAGGAGCACGACTCTGATCTTTACTGCAAAGGGAACATAGGAGGCGGTTAAAGGAGGAGAGAGAGAAAGATTCACCTCAGCCCAGCAGGAGGAACATGACCTGATGCAAACAGAGTGATGGAGACCGCCTCACTGAGGAAGAGAAACTCTGAGTCCACGAAAACATCGACAAGAGGCGAGATTACAACGAGCCTCTGAGTGAATCACAGCCTGACACAGACCAGGAGTAACATCTGTGCAGGTACAGTGAGAGGAGAAGGAAAGCTGCAGCAAACACGCCTACGGGGGAGGGGCTAACAGCTAAACTAAGCTAAATGCGCTAATATCATCCATAAACACTACTCTGTTTAGCCTGACATGTTTTAACTAAAAGCATAGATAATTAAAACTAGGCGTCCAAAAGTGAGTAAAAGCAGACCGACAATGACTCAGACAAGCTGTGTAGCTAAGGTAGCTAACATTGCTAACACACGTCGCCTGCTACATGCTAACACTAGAATAGGTAAAACCCTTCAATTATCTGATATTTAACGTGCAAACTGTACATGAAGCTGTTGATATATAACGTGTATAATGAGGATTAATCTGTAGACACAGACGCTCTTACCCTTTCTCCAAAACCTTTTAGATCAGTTATTTATGAGCCTGCGTGAGAGACAACCGCACACTACGAAGTATCGCGATATTTCGTCTCAACTCACAGCGGGTTTTACTGAGGTTTCTCCGCTCTTCGCGGTTCTTTTTCTTCTTTCTAGTGCAAATAGAGGGCTCGGCAAGTTCTTCTGTCTTTATTACTAGTTAATTAAACTACTCTTATCATCAGCAAGACCGAAGAGCTGGAAGGACAGTTAGGGCTTGTGAATAAAGTTTAAACAATGGACTCTCCCCCCGTGCTCCGTTTAATGGTACGTCTCAGTACGATCACGTGTCTGAATGTAACGATCAAACAAAAGGTGTCTGTTCAGTTTGTATGAAAGCTCAAAAATCTGCAGCCAGTTTTAAATACATCATTTAAATACATCATCTTGAATGTCATCTTTTTGTAATTTTAGGATAATAAAAAATAAGAGGAGAAAGGAAATAAATCTCCTTCGTTCGCATTTATTTTAGCTTCACAGGTTTACTTATTTCTGCTTAAACATCTTGTTTTTCTGAACAGCAGCATCAGTCAAACTAGAGGAAGGTAGTGAGGAAAACTGTTGAGAGAATGAGGTTGATTACCTGGCAGAAAATAATCCAGGTAGATGGATCACCTGATCAACCGGGTAAATTACAGTGGAAGCCCAGCCAACCACATGCTGCCTCATGCAGAAGTAAAATTTTTTGCCCTTTATGTGGTACTGAAACTGAAAATTATCAAAGAAAAACTGATGTCTTTGAAAAAAAAAAAAAAATCTTTTTATTATTTTTGGAACAAAAAACTACAAAAAAGCTAACCCTAAATAAATAAAAATACAAGATAAAAATGTCTATTTTAACAAAATTCTAACACATTTTATTGAGAAACCAAGAACAAAATCAAGTCCGTTTCAGACGTTAAACAAATATTCACATCTATGAGTCTTAAAAAAATAATTTATTGTTCAGATGTTAGTTTGAAAAACCAGATGTTTCAAAAATCAAAGGAAAAACCTGCACAGGCAAAATGTTTTTATACTGTTTGGTCAACATTTTGTTTTGTCTAATCAATAACATAACTAATCAATAACAGAGTCTTTGAGGCTTTAAGCCCACAGAGCAGCAGCAGGAAGTCACTCAGATGTGTGTTTCACACATGGCTAAAGAAACAAAATTAAAACCTTAAAAAAAAAATCTGACATTCACGTCTCTTCCTCAGCTTCAGGTGTTCTCAGGTCGGCAGCGCCTTCTTCTCTGCTTTGCTCTGCTCCTTCTCCAGGTGTTTCTGAAAACAAACATATGCTGTAATGTGGGCGGGGCAGTGTCGCATATGTACTTCAGGTATGTTATAATGTGGCTAGGTCTAAGGTGTATCATTATGTGGGCACCTGCAGCTTGTTGTAGTGAGCTTGGCTGCTGCAGTGCATCTTCTTCGCCGTGTCTTCGTTGGAGTAAAACAGGAAACAGATGCGGCAGTAAAACCCCGCCTTCACGTGTTCAATACCTGAAATAGTAACAATGACGATGATGACGGCGAGTTTTTTTTTACGTGAACCTGACGATGACCTGGCGAAGCTTTCTCACCGATGGGTGTGGAGGGATCGTACAGCGGCAGGGGCAGAGACGCTGTGCTGGATTTGTTCGCAGCGACAGGAACAGCCTCTGTCTGCTCATTCTGATTAGTCGATGTCTCCATCTGCGAAAATAAAAGAGAAAAACAAAAGATTCGTCTTGTTTACCTGTTTTATTTCAAATCAAAATTTAAAAACAAAGTTTCCCCATTGTTAGCATGTTAGCAATTAGCTCAAATCTCTGGTCAGTTGATGGAAAGATGTTTAAATGAATTCGATGTCACCGAAGTCGTCTTTGATTGAACGTTTCAATAACGAGCTGTACAAACGACTCACGTCCTCGCTGTCCTTCAGCTTCTCAGCACCCAAATTTTCATCCATCACCGTCTCTTCACCACTGACTTCACAGCTCTGCACTTCCTCCTCCTTTTTCTCCTCTTCCTCTTGTTTGACCTCCTCTTTGGGCTTCTTCCCTGGAGGCTCCTCGCTGTCATGGGAGGATTTTAGTGGCGGGCTCTCGCTCGCTCTCTTCTTGGTGTTCGGCACTCTATGGCTTAATGGACAGACGTGATTGAGGGGTTCAGAGGCTTCAGCTTAAAGCAAAGTACATCCACAAGCTGTAAAAGACAGGTGTCATCTCCAGGTTTACATTTAGATAAAAGGCCTGAAGACGACTGCTGCTGTGAAGAGAAACTAATAAATCAGACTCGTGCAGCGAGCACACAAGAAGTAAAAGAAGAAACTCACCCGTGTTTGAGCTGCTTGTACTTCCTGCTCACGTAGAGGGTCAGGCGCTTCCCGCTGAATCTCAGTGGCTTCGCTTTATAATCGGCAGCCATCTTCTCTGCGTCCTCGGCATTACACATCTCGAGGAAACACTGAGGACAAGCATCAGACGGCTTTAAAGCAGCAGGAGTTATGTGGATTCAGGTCGGACGTGCATTTGTCCCAGTTCCGTACCTCTCTCCGGATCCTGTTCAGGAAGTACTTCTTGACCATCCCATATGGTTCGGCGAGCTTCAGGACCTCCTCGTCCGTGTATTTGCTGTTGGGGATCTGCCCGATGTACACCACCTTGCTGGAACCGGACTGAACAGCAAACACAGAGAAAATGAGCCCACAAAGAAGAAAACAAACACCGACTGTCCTCATACGGTCGTGTTTCTTTTATCTGACAAATGTCACAAATATCACATTTTTACTGGCCCACAATAATCTGGAACACTAATAACATCCACATCTTCTCTGATCCTGCTTCCTGTCACCGATTTCCAGTGTAAGTCACAATTCATTTTAGTTTTACTATAAACATAAAGCCCAACACAGCCAGGCATCTGCTTATGTAGCAGACCTGCTGAAACCTTAAAACAGCAGTTTGATCATCTGATCAGAATCTTTTAATTGATCCATGATCTTATTGTAAAT
Organism: Astatotilapia calliptera; assembly: GCF_964374335.1. NCBI lineage: Eukaryota > Metazoa > Chordata > Actinopteri > Cichliformes > Cichlidae > Astatotilapia > Astatotilapia calliptera. The sequence goes on along the minus strand of NC_137423.1, from coordinate 10,122,679 downwards.
CCAGAGCCGATCACACTTCGAGGTTGTAGCTCGTAAACATTGGAACAGCTGAATCTGGGGTTTGTTTTAAATGACTGCTCAAAGATAATTTTACTTATTTATTTTTTATATTTTAGCGTTAACCAATGACCACTGCAGTCTGGCTAAGGTGTATGTATTTAGAACATTTTAGACACAAACCTTATTCTCAGGTTTCAAATTTTGTAGAAATTAATAAATCAGATGAAAACATAACATGGAGGTTAAAAAAATTTAAATAAATCACCTGGATGGTGGGGTAGCTCATGGAGTGACTGATCTTCACCGTCCGCCCGCACACTGACGCCGTGATGTTCCCGTTGTAGAAGTTGGCCATCGCCCGTGCTTCTTCTTCTGTAGCAAACTGAAGGAACGCCTGAAGAGGGAGAGGAGACAATGCGATATTCAAAAATACTTTTCAGGAAATATCCAACTACTTCAATTGGATGCAGGTTCGTTTACCACTTCTATATTTACCACTTCTCCAAATTTGCATTTGGAACATTTTTCAACTGATGTTTGAAAAAGTTGCTTTACTGGTGTGATACAAATGTCCAGGATTAAACTTTCACTTAACACTGAACAGAGTACCTCGGGTCTCAGGTCCAGCACCAGGTGTTTGACCACCTTCCCGAAAGGCTGGGCGAGTTTCAGCAGCTCGTTGAGGTACTGGTACCCTCGCCTGAAGCCGACGATGTTCACCACCCTCATACCCTGATGGGAGGAGCAAGAATTGAGGAATTCCAGTGAAACAGAGTGAATGAAAACAGGTTTCTGAACACAGATTATGTTGGAAATCTCATAAAATGTCGAAAGTAGTGCAATTTCATATAAAACTAAAGTTATTGTGAATCAAAAGTTCAACTGCAGTTGAACTTTGTCAATCTCCCCTCACTCACAAACTATTTGAACTATTCAACTTGAGGGAGTCATTAATTCACCAATGAGCTCTCCACCCTTCAGTTGTAAAACAATAGACCACAGAAAAGGTCAAAATATTTCAAATGTATTAATAAAGTGAAAAACTGAGATTCTTGAGATGCAGTGATCCACAGAAACATGAAGTCAAATATTAAAGGTATCAGAGCGACGGCGCTCGGGTACGTACCCCTCGCCTCGTGTTGTCTGCAGAGAAGAGGAGACACAAACAGAGAGGAAGATGTGCGTTAATTTCAAACACCTTTTTGTTGATTGAAGACATCGTCCTCACATCCATGAAGGAAAATGACTTTTTTAAGGAAAAGCTGGTGCTGCAGCACATTACAGGTACAAGTGTTAACTTTGATCTCTAAATATTGATCTGATCAGGTACCGATATTGTCCGACTCTCCATGGGCTTCGTCGTTGTCTTCCTCCAGCTCGTCCAGCGTCACAAAGTCCTCCATGTTCTCTGGGAAGTCCTGCTGGAAGAGACATCATTAACACACCTGTGCCACTCCTGGATTACAGACTGAAGGACAGAGCAGGTGCATCACCTCTTCTTCGGGTAGATCTCCCTCCGCTGCCTCTGGAGCCTCCGAGCTCTCAGCCGCCTCCATGTTCATCTCCCCTTTGCCCTTGTGCTCCTCGGCCAAGGTTTCTGCTTGTGGCTCTGACTCGGCCTCCTGCTTTACCTCACCCGTGTCTCCAGGTGTGTCATTAGTGACATCATCGGTAACCTGTGTGCAGTTCGGTTTAATTCCAGGAATCACTTTTGGCTTTAATATTTGTTTCAACTTTTTTGTTTTCTCACCTTCTCCTCCTCCTGTCGAGCATCCTCAGACTCCTCTACCGTCTCCTTCACAGACTCTTCTCCCTTAGGCTCGTCCTCCTTCTCCTTGCCATCAGGTACCTGCTCCTCCTTCTCCTTGCCATCAGGTACCTGCTCCTGCTTCTCCTTGCCATCAGGTACCTGCTCCTGCTTGCCATCAGGTACCTGCTCCTCCTTCTCCTTGCCATCAGGTACCTGCTCCTCCTTCTCCTCGCCATCAGGTACCTGCTCCTCCTTCTCCTCGCCATCAGGTACCTGATCCTCCTTCTCCTCGCCATCAGGTACCTGCTCCTGCTTCTCCTCGCCATCAGGTGCCTGCTCCTGCTCCTCCTCGCCATCAGGTGCCTGCTCCTGCTCCTCCTCGCCATCAGGTACCTGCTCCTCCTCCTCCTCACCATCAGGTGCCTGCTCCTCCTCCTCCTCGCCATCAGGTGCCTGCTGCTCTTCTCCGTCCTCCCTTCCTTCCATCACTCCTGACACTTCCTCGTCCTCCTCCTCTGTTACCATCTTCACTTTGTCCTTCTCTTCCTTATTTTCCTGTCTGCTCCTGGAGCTGGATGAGGAGGTTTTGGAGTTGGAGGACTCGGCTCTGCCATTCTTCTGGCTCGAACTGTCTCCTCCGCCCTGTTTGTGCTTCACACTGTATGAACGAGTGTGTATGAGTTTAAGCTTCCATGTGTATCCTGACATATATACACTGTGTTAGCAGTTAGCCAGCTAACACCACCTCTCATAACGAGGTCAGAGATGATGTTCAGTTTCTAACTTTTAATAAAGAGTTGGGTTTGCTCATTGGCTAATCTGGAGCTACTTCTGCTGACACCCTGCTGTTTTCAACATGACGTCTGCTATGATCTACGAAAGCTGAAATATCATGGATCAGCTGTGCTGCACCAGTTTAAAGTCTGTGACACAGAGGAACAGGAACAACCATTGGTACCCTGCATGTTTTCTTATAATTGACTTGACAGAACTTGAAAAAATGCATTCTGGGTACATTTTCACAGCTCGTATCACCACAATTTAGAGCAGGGGTGTCAAACATATGGCCTGGGGGCCAGAATCAGCCTGGCAAACACTCCAATCTGGCCCACTGGATGGCTTTGGAACATCTGGAGGAAGATCTTTAAGTGTCTTTTCATAAGTTTTGCAGCTTTAACTACTGATACAGATGCTCCCCATACCCGTCCATTTTTCTTATATTAAAATATCTCATGGATTAGATACATAGTTATGGTTCTGCACATCGGCAGAAAGGAGAGTTCTGGTCAGGTAACTGTCTTTTATGTCATTTATTTCCCACAACCTCCAGTCAAAGGGTGTATCTGTCCCTTTCACTGCATTTCATTCATGTATGTGTTTACAGTTCCTACACCATGTCATGGTAGCAGTGTCTGAAGCCGGGCACTCACTTGAGGGTTTTGTATTTGGTGCAGATGTTGAGACGAACTATTCTCCCATTGAAGACGAGGGGGTTCTCGGTGTAATGATTCACCAGCATCTCTGCGTCCTCCACAGTTGCCAGCTGAATAAACGCCTGGACACACAGACGAACACAAAAGCAGCCATCATTCAAACTTATTCACCTTATCACAGACTATACTCAGCCAAATCTGATCTCCACACTTTCTGTAGTAATGCTGGCATCACATGAGCACTCAAAGAGTAGCAGTGTTTCTTGCTCTGTCTTGATGATGGTCAATCATCCAGGTAAGTAAATCTCCAAAAGTTGATTCTGTTCATCTGGACGTAGCGTTTTGTGGGAGAAACGTTTCGTCACTCATCCAAGTGACTTCTTCAGTCTCAGCTGACTGCAGGTTTGCATAATGACTGAAACCAGGCCACTTAAGGAACAATGGGCTGGGAGGTCAGTTCCTTAATCTTAATTATGCAAATTCTCATGACCATTGATCTACAACCACTGACCAAAGCTCACTGATCAAAGACCACTGATCAATGGCCATGAGTACCATTCACAGAGAGTTGGGGAATGGCTGCAATCACAGCATTGTAAGATGGTGAAAGATGTACCCTTAGGCCCCCTCCTCGATTCAGAGATGGTCTTTCCCTTTTCACGTAAATGGCCTCCTTGACTCCGCACTCAAACCAGCGTTCCTCCCTGTCCAGGATGTGCACATCCTCATCATTGAAAGAGTGTCCAATGGCCTGTAGGTGTAAATAGACTGCAGAGTCCTGACCTGACGAGGTAGCTCTTCTGTGATGTGCCATCCACTTCGCCAGAGGTTGTTTGGTTCCCCTGATGTATAAGGCTGTTTATAAGGCTGGGGAAACCTGCAGTCAGCTGAGACTGAAGAAGTCACTTGGATGAGTGACGAAATGTTTCTCCCTCAAAACACTACGTCCAGATGAACAAAATCAACTTTTGGAGTTTCCTGCTCTGGTTTATTTACCCGGTCGGTTAAGAAGAGGTGTTTCTCAACCACACCGAAGCGTTCGGCGAGGGTCAGCAGCTCCTGTTTCTTCTCGTCCTCTCGGGGCAGATGGTAGAAGAAGACCACCTTGCTGCCTTGACTTTTGACCTCTTTCTCAGGTTTGTCTATCGGCCGCTCCACCCGCCGGGTCATCGGTTGGTCCCCTGGTCGGTCTACCGGCCGCTTTGTCAGTCGGTCCATCAGTCGATCCATTGGTCGCTCGTCCTTCTGCAGGTTAGAAACAGAAACTTCTGAGGATCTGAGTCTGTGGGGAAGCGGTGAGTTTTATTTAGCAAGCGAGGGGATGTTACCTCAATGAACATGAGGGTCTGGGACAGGTACAGGGTGACGGGTTTGCCGTACGACAACGGTGGATGCTGCTGGTAGTAGTTTACCACGTCCAGAGCTTCTTCATGTGTGCTCATCTCCAGAAAAGCCTGATGGTCACAAAGATTAGACTTCAATGCTGAAATTCAGTTTTCCTCAGAGAGGTTTGCTTTAAGTTTCACAACCACGTATTTAATGTTGTTATTACTGGATTATATTTAGACTTCTTTAATCCCCAGCTATCTATAGTCTCTTATCACAAGCTCAGTCTGACTCCATTTCTACCATCTTGGACTGCAGCTGGTGCCAGCAGTCCTCCTCCTGGTGTGGAGATCCTCTGTGAGTGGGTTCAGCTCAGCGAGGCTGCGAAGGAGAATGAGTACTACCAGCTGCAGTTTCAGATTGAGGAGATGAAGTTCATGTGCAGGATGAAAGAGTGTGAGGCAGCTGATTGTATTGTTCAGTTACATTTATGAAGAAGAAAGTTTAACTAATGTCTACATCTAAGTTAGAAGTAACTGAGGTGGAAACAGCGAGGTGAGTTTTCCTACCTTGTTCTTGAGGATGAGGTGCTCCCTCAGGCAGCCGAAGCGCTCAACGAGGGCGAACAGGGTCTTGTCGCTGAGAGGCTTCTTTTCATATTTCACCACCACCACCCTGCTCCTCAGCTGAGGACACGACACATAGTCTTTACTGAAACGAGCTGAGCTCTGCAGAAATGAGCTGATCCACAGGAAGACACAGCAGAGAGACAGAGGAGGTCAGACTCACCTTATTCTGTCCCAATGAACCGGAACCACGTCCTCCACCTACTCCTGACACACAAACACACCGATGTTCGCACATGACCAAAGACAGATTTCAAAAGGTGTCTGCAGCTTTCTGAGGGCACTAAACAGCTGGGTCTCTTAACCCTCACCCACTCTTTCTAATGGCTCTCTGTATTTACTGTACCTGAGCTTTTTAACCATTTTTATCCCAAAGTCAGCAAGCGTGGCACATAAATGTAACACTGAGCTCACAGGAGAACCAGACTTGATCAGTTGGAAGTTAAAGACTTGACGTCAGCTGTCTGAAACCATCTTTATGAATAAAATAGTGACTCCCCGCACAGAGAGAAAGTGACAAATGACTTAAAATAATACTAATAGTATTAATAGTGATAAAATAAGACATCTGTGGGTCCCTCACCTCCACCCCAGCTCGAGGACATCCCTGCCATTGGTCCTGAAGACATGGGGGCTGGTCCCAGCAGTCCTGCAGACAGGTTGGGGGTCTCCCAAGGACGACCACTGGAATTAAAAACATGAGATCGTCAGTTATCAGACACCTGGATTATTAACACACAACACAAAGCTTTGTTAACACCAGGCCACAGAGACAGTGTGTGAACCCTCTGGAGGCAGGAGAGTTTCTGAATCTTTATCTAATCTAATGAAGCCCATCTGACCAAACAGGAAGTTGCCTGTCAGGTGTACAGTATGCTTGCTGCTCTCTCTGCTGCTGTGGCCCATACATGACATACAATGCAAACAACAGAAAGACAAATCAGTGCAGGACAATCTGTTTGGGCACAGCTGTCAGTAATAACACTTTTCCGAGGTTAGGTCGAGGTCCTTTAGGACTCTAAATCTAACATCTCAAACACTAAATGAGGAGCTTAATGTTAGCATCTCTTACCCTCTGCCTGGGCCCATACCAGGGTCCCACTCTGGATACCTGAAAAACAACATTCAGTGTTACACATCTGATAAAGAGGAACAGACCTCAAAGGAACATTTAGTCAACAACGATGAGCTGAATGATTACAACCTCCTGCTGAGGTCAAAGAGAGATCGGTACTACGGAACAGGATTTCATCTCATTCGTGTAACTTCAGGGTTAACCTTAAATTTTCTGTACTACAAAGGTCGGTTTACTTCTTACCAGGTACGTCATAAACTAATCTGACTAACGCCAGAGTCATCCCCGTCCAGCGCTGGGATTTTGGAGGGCTGCACAGGAGCACGTTTGCGTTGGTTTGGGTACTGAAACTCTAAAAACCAACCTAATTTCTTCTGATGTGAACATGCTGTTAACAGATTTATAACTTAATCTGTTTTGGCTCACTGTTGTGTATTAAGAACAACTCACATGTCCAGAAGGTGCCGTCTGTTTTCAGCATGGCGGAGTCCATTAACGTGTTGGTTCCACTCCTACAAACACAAACAGAGCATTACTGACACTCAACAGGCCGTTTCTCCTAAAATACAACCTGTATATTAAAGGAACAGTTCACACAGTTATTAACCTTCATAGCGTCACCCAGACAATCACTTAGGACCAGATTTACTAAGAATTTAAATGCACTTCATCAGGTTTCCATTTTAAAACCAAAAATTCATGATTAAGATCTTTTTAAGACCTACAAAAACGAATAATTCATTATATTTTGTGTGCAATAATCACTATAACAGACAGTATTTGATGCTTTCTTAAGCCATCAGTGACAGTCATACAGGCAAGAAGAGCTCACCCGCATATCTTCAAACCTGCTCACTGTGTGACTTTGGTCAGTAGATTACGAACTTCCTGTTGATTTTTGGTAAATTATGTTTTTGTCAGCATTGAAAAGAACCATGTTAAAAATTTTTGCTTTAAAGCCAAAAAGTGTACATTTCTTCTCAGAGAGAATTTAAATTTCCAAATTCGAGTGATAATCGATTAAATCCTTCTTTCTCACTCCTGACACCACAAACTAAAGAAAAACAAACACAAGACCCCTGCTGCCAAAAGTCTCACAGGTTTAAAAGCCGCCAATTCGATAAGTCCATGAATGTGTGAGTGTGAAAAGTGAAAAGATCAAGTATATCAGACTGAATGTGTAACATGAACAGCTTTACCAGCTCATGTGAACAGATACTAATTATAAAAAGAGATTTTTGGTTTAATTGGATGACCGCTGGAAAGATCCAAATCTAACTGGTCAATGCTGGAGAGCTTCAGCTGAGAAAATGGAGACAGGGAACATGCTGTGAGGAGATACAACAAGGAAATTATATGAAGTAAACCGGACCTGAATCAGCGCCTGTCACTGACTGAAGGAAGACTGGAGCTCAAACAATTACAGTTAGTCCGAGAAGAAAAGAGGAAGCAGGTTGGACGTACTCACCATGGTGGAATGAACGTCAAAGTCACAAAGAGAGCACACGTGGGGGAACATGGGGGGCATGACTCCCAAGAAGTCTTGGACTTTTCCGTTTGACGGGGAGCCCATCCTCCTCTGCATAAAGACTGGCTCAGACGGGCCCATGCCGAGCCCACTGCGGTGGGAAAGCTCAGAGTATGGCCTCTCTCTGCTCCCACCTCCACCGCTGTAATTTAAGCCGTAGCCCCGGCCGGAGGAGACGTCCTGCAGGGAGCTGTACCCAAAGTCTGTGGAGGACTTGGCTGAACCTTGTCCCAGAGAAGAACCACCCATCCTCCCCACGTGTCCCTCTTCCCAGCTTCCTCCTCGATACGCAGCATCAGAGGACATGGCCGCCCGCCGCTCTCCTGCTTCCCCCTTGCGACTCTTCAGCTGTCTGAGGATGTGTGGCAGCGTCTCCACACTGATCTCCTCCTCAGGGATTTCAGCCAGAGCGTCCAGGTCAGAGGGCGACAGCCCCAAACTGGCAAACAGCTTCATGGTGCTGCCAAGATTGCTGGTGCTGCCGCCACCGCCGCTGCCACGTCGGGGCATCTGCCCGCTGCCGTCCTGGCCCTCCATGCCCATGCCCACACCCACACCCATTGGTCTGTTGGGACGCTGCTCGTTCATGTTGAAGTTCAAGGTTTCTGCAGCGGCCAGGAGCCCCCGACCCACAGCGAAGTGTTTCTGAGCGCCGTCAGCCTGCGTCTTCTGAGACATGATATCAAAAATTCTGTCCCGCTCTCTGGATTCAGCACAGAGAGCCAAGATAAAGAAGGAAACAGGCGCTGGAAAGGTCTTCAAAGATGACAGGAACTTAATGTGGTCAAAGAGAGCAGGAGCTCCTTTTCTTCTGTGGTGGCAAGTCTTATTTCTGCTGAGACACAATGAGGTAGAAAAAGCTTCAAACAAAGCCTCTCCTAAGAAAACAGGAGCCAGTGGAGGCCCTGAGCAACAGACGGAGGAGCACGACTCTGATCTTTACTGCAAAGGGAACATAGGAGGCGGTTAAAGGAGGAGAGAGAGAAAGATTCACCTCAGCCCAGCAGGAGGAACATGACCTGATGCAAACAGAGTGCTGGAGACCGCCTCACTGAGGAAGAGAAACTCTTGAGTCCTCGAAAACATCGACAAGAGGCGAGATTACAACGAGCCTCTGAGTGAATCACAGCCTGACGCAGACCAGGAGTAACATCTGTGCAGGTACAGTGAGAGGAGAAGGAAAGGTGTACCAAACACGCTTTACGGGTCGAGCTAACAGCGCTATGATGTCTACGTTGTTTAACCTGACATGTTAACTAAAAGATTAAGTACGCTGTCATTAATGAGAAAAATGAAACCAAAAACGACTCAGATAAGCTGCGCAGCTAACTTTGCTAACATACATGTCCTCCTACCTGCCAACACTGGCATAGCTAACAGCCTTAAGTTATCTGATATTTAACGTGTAAACTGTGGATGAAGCTGTTAACTGTGCATTTACGTGTATAATATGATTTATCTGTAATTACGGACACTCTTACCCTTTCTCCAACACCCGATCGCAGCTGATTAGTAAATAGCACGAGACGGGTGACCAAACTAGAGCATGTGAAGTATCGCGATGTTTCCTCTCCTCCTGCATCAGGCGGTGTTTTTGTTTCTGTTCGCTGCTTAAACGTTTTCTATGAAAATAGCTATTAACACAACACACACTTAGCTCCTCTATATTAATAATTTCTCTCAGGTTCTCTTATCACTATAGAGGATATGTATTTGGTTTAAAAAATGGGTTTAGGCTTGTTAAATCAGTGGATTTTATAAACTTTCGGAGGAAGGCGGGCTTTCAGAGTTTGGACTACAGTTTGGACTACAGTGCTGCATTCAAGGTCAGAAAAGGTGCCAGCACCTAACGTGATGAAAGCCCTTCTCAAATTGAAAGAATTAGATCAATTTACAAAACAAACAAATATGCTGGGTGTGAGTGGATTTCCAGATAAAAAAACAACTACACAAGGACTGCTCAAACATGGACTTTCTTATCCTAGGCAGATTATAGTTGTGTAAAAGATCTACAAACATTTTACTCTACTTGTAAACCCACACAAAATAGTTATCTCACTGTTTGCTTTTTAATCCAGACAACACTGAAACCGTTCTACATAAAAGAATCACAACACCTACACCTACTGAACCTTTATACTTTGGCTGCTCCCCTTATGGGTCACCGCAACACTCGTCTCCAACCACTCCACTTCACCCAGTGTGCATGCTCTTCTTCCCCTTGTGCAATGTTTATTGCTTTAGATTGTTGACTCCAATTAATTAAACTCATCAACCTTCAACCTGAGCTCTTTTCATGTACACCTTTTCACCTGTTTCCTTCTCATTTACATGCATGTATTCTGTCTTGCTTCTACTGACTTTTACTTCTCTTCTCTCCAGAGACTACCTCTCCTCCACCTGCTCTCTGCTCTCACTGCAGTCCACAATGTCATCTGTAAACATAATAATCAACAGAGACCCATGACTGTTCTCTCGAATGGAAACTGTAGCTACATCAATTTAGAGAAATACCTAAGCTGATATTTATTCATGATGTCCAGTGATCTACTTACATTGATGACTAAATATAAAAAAAATAACAAGCTAAAGTGTAGCGTCAATTATAATGTGTATCCAGACATAAGGTTCTGTACCCAACTGTGATATTTAGTGAATGAATAAAAAATGAAACAGAGACCCAGAGGAGATTCTTAACCTCTGGTATAAATAACGTTTACCTTATGTGGTCCTCTTGTCAGATTCCTATTTTCCGATGTTAAACCACGAGGCCCGTGAAGGCAACACGTCAACGACCAATGAGGAGCGAGCGCACGGTGACGGTTACGGTGGAGATGTAAACAAACAGAAGCAGCGCGGCCATTACAGCAACAACCGAGTTCCAGCGAGTTGACTGTTTGTCTTCTCTGTCGTCGAATAAATCACCCCCGAAGGTATTGTGCTTCATAAGAACACAGATGCCCGTCCCCCCGTGCTCCTCTAACGCGGCTGGGTGCTCGCGGTGGTGTTTTCGCGGTGATATTTTTCTGTTTCTGTTGTGTTCTCGCCAAAAATTATTCGCTAGCTGCTTGCTATTGTTGTCCGTCAGACAGCGGCCATGACAGCGAGCATTATAACGGCCGAAGCTACGTGTTTGTTCCCGCTGACCCCTGTCCCTCTCCCTCACTGTGTCCTCTGGTTCTCCTTGTAGACATGAAAGACCCGAGCATCAGCAGCGGGGGCCCGAACATGACCACCGGCACCGAGTTGATCCTCACCAGCCAGTTCAACGCCGAGGACGACCCGTTCGCCGAGTATATGTGGATGGAGAACGAGGAGGAGTTCAACAGGCAGGTGAGGAGCTGGGACGAGGATGACCTGGACTGCAAGTGAAAAAATCTGCGTTTAGGGCGGAAAAATGGTTAAAGAGTCTGAAATTAAGTTTATTATGGAGGAGGAAAAGTCATCCAAAACAAAGCAGGTTGATCTTTTCAGGTAGAACACATTTAAAGAGAAGTTATACCTCAAATCAGTAGCTACAGAAAGACTCAGTTGACTATTAAGGTGGAAATCTAATGTTTGAATAATATGTTGAAAGAGTAATTATTGCCTGAGATTACAGACTAATTATCTTTTTATTAACTATTGTTTTATAGATACATTATGTCCAATGTAAGGTGGACTCAGATAACTTTTAAGGTGGAAATCTGTTTTTCACCTTACACCCAGAAATTGTTCTCTAAAACTTGTGTATGCAGACAAATATAGCTTTCTCCTTTAAGATTGAAATCTGTCATTTTCCAGACAGATTACACCTCAAGTCTGTATTCGTCTACTTAAAATGAAAGATCAGCATCTGCACATCTCCTCTGACTGCTTTAAGGTTTGACTTGAGGGTGATTTATTTTGGAAGTCAGACAAGGCATCTGAAAAACACTCCAAGATTAATTTTTAAGGTGGGAATAAACACATGAAGTTGCAGATTTGTTCATTTTTATATGAGCTCAGTGAGCTCTGTTTCTAAGGTGGAAATCTGCAGATTAAGATAAGTTGTACCTAAACGGTTGTTTTTAGTTGTAAGCAAAGATCAGTATTTTCAAACAGACTCAGTCAACTTCTAAGGAGGAAATCTGTTCTTTTTTTTATAGATTACACTCACGTTGCTCTAATGTGAAGCTCCCATATGCGGATAAAGCAGTATGTTATGGTGTAGATTTCTGCAGACAGACTTTCCTGGTTGGAATTGGAGGTTTAAGGGAAACTACATGTCAGAATTTTGTTGTTTTAGTCATAGTGTTGCAGTATAATTCCAATCTGCTTTGCTTGGAAGATCAGTTTCCATAGATAGACTTTTAAAGTGCAAATCTGGGGTTTATGTTACAAGAAAAAATAGCCTTAACTTGGACTTGTTTATTTGAGAAGTATCTAGAAACATATTTTTAAGGTGGTAATGTGAATTTTAAATTGTAGTTTATTGAGATTAAGAGAGATAAAGTGAAATTAGGTTGATTTGATTTGAAGGCAGGGAAAGTATCCAAAAGCATGATGGGTGACTTTTTAAAGTGGATATCTGTAATTATCTTTACAGGCTAAATCCAGAAATTGTGCTGTTGTACATCTTGTATATACAGATGTCCAGATTTTTACCTTAAGATTTGTCTTCTAAGTTGAAGATAAAAAGAAACTTTGTATGTTTACGTACAAACTCAGCTGATTTTGGTTTTTAAGGTGGAAATCTGTTTGTCAAAAATTGTGATTTTTACAGCAAAAAATGTGCACTTTAAGGTGAAAGTATGATTAAATAGAATATTTCCAACACCTGTGTTGTTCAACTGAAAACAAAGGTCATTGCCTACAGATTCACGTTTTTAAGGTGGAAATCTAGGGGTTTGTTTACAGGTTAAAGGAAGGTTAACATTTGGAAATTGTGCATTCTTAAAAGTAGCTGTGATTTTAAGGTGGAAATTTACAGTTTGAAGGAAAATTACACTGAGCAGCTGAAGCCTGTGTGCACCACAAAGCAGTGGCTCCTTGAGCTGGAATTCAGGTCAGGCAGTGGCCTGATTATGCAATCAGCTGACAGCGTGTGGAGTCAGTTAACAGAGGAGTAGGTGGGAGGCGTCCGGTTGGAAATTTCCATAAGGATGTTTTGTTTGGAAAAAGGAAACAGTCTGTGGAGCTGTGTTTTAGAGAGCGTTACGTTTCACAAAGGAAGGAGGACTGCAGCTGCTGTGTTACTTTAACTCTGTTCTGTGTTAAACTCTTTTCAATGTTTCCGATTTATATTTGTAAAATCAGCCGCTCTGTTTCGAGTAGTCATCTCGTTGTGATTGGTCAGGTGCTGCAAACCCCGCCTCTGACATGTGAACACGCTCATTGCTAGATTAGGAAAGCCTGGGCTTACTTATTGAGCTGCTAACCAGCATCATCTTAGGCAGAGAAGGAAACAAGGATAACTGGATTAGTAGAAGGGGGTGCAGAGCAGATTCACCCGAAGAACATTGTAGCATCTCTCCTTAAAGTGTTATCTGTGTGATGTTCGCTCTCAGGTTGGACGACATGTTAAAAGTTTTGGTTCTTCGTTGGTCCAACAAAAGTGTGACTGCTGCTTCTCTGCCTGTGTTTTCGGCAGGTGGAGGAGGAGCTGTGGGAGGAGGAGTTCATCGAGCGCTGTTTCCAGGAGATGCTGGATGAGGAGGAGGAGTGGGAGTGGTTCATCCCGTCCAGAGATCTCCCTTCTCAAAGCGTCAGCCAGCTGCAAGAGCAGATCAGCCTCCTGGTCCTCGATGGCGACAAAGACCTGGATGTGGTGGTGAGTTTATCACCTTTACCATTGGTTACAGAGAAAACTCGTGTTTTGGCCATAAGAATAAAAGGACACCAGAAGTATGGAACGCCAGGACTGCCATAATGAATTAATTAAATACACCATTAAATAATTAATTAAATGTGGCAATAATTAATTAAAATTGGAATTAATTAATTAAATAAATAGTTATGACACATGTAATTAATTAATTATTGACACATTTAATTAATTATTTATGTATTTCACATTTTAATTAATTATTGACACATTTAATTAATTAATTATTGACACATTTAATTAATTATTTATGTATTTCACATTTTAATTAATTATTGACACATTTAATTAATTTTTGACACATTTAATTAATTATTTATGTATTTCACATTTTAATTAATTATTGACACATTTAATTAATTATTTAATGATATATTTATTTATTTCATTTTGGCAGTCCTGGCGCCTGGCTCTCATCATGAAATAATTTTATCTGTCAGCCTCACCCATCAAACTCAGGGGGCGGGGTTAACGCTGATCGAGTCAAAACCATTGCTTTGGCCTGGTGGCCATTGTTTCTAGCACACAACAACCGGCATGTGGAAGCTAACAGAACTGAGCTTTGAAAAACCCTGTTTGTGTGTTACCAAATACCGTTTTAATATTTTTTTAGCCGAGAATGTAGTGGTTTAATCTTCATGTGTCTGGTCGTTTTGTCAAGATACAGCCTCTTTGCAAAAGTGTTTCGATGATTTCGGAGACGTCTGCCCAGTCTCACGGCAAAGCGTGGGATAGACCCGCTCGCCTCGCAAGCAATCCCACCGACAAAGCGCAGACCCCGGTACACAGCTGTAGTAACCCCCGCTGAGTTCTTTTACTGAGGTTATATTTATCGGTGTTTTATTTCCTGATGTTCTTATGTGTCCTACATGTTTCAGTCGCCAATTCTGAATTCTAACTAACATTAAAAACATGTTTAAGGAGGAGAGAGAGCAAATAAATCTGTTTAACATCTGATCTTTGGGTTTTTGTTCAGTATCAGCGTGACCTGTGTATAAACACATAAAAGAGATAACGTTGGTGTTTCTGTCATGTAGTAACTGCTGGCTTTAACTGTACAAAGGTTGTTCGACACTATGAAACACATACAGACTTCATGATGTTCGGCTAATATTTTTATTGTGAATATTAATCATGAGGGTAAACGGCCCTGTACACCACGGAGCGAGGTCAGCATAGCCACGATATCCACGATATTCTCAGCTCCATGAGTTAACACAAAGTTTCCCAGCTGACTATCTAACTTCCAACTATTCCAGAGACGTGAAAATATATCAAATCAAATCACTTTTATTGTCACATCACATGTGCAGGCACACTGGCACAGCACATGCGAGTGAAATTCTTGTGTGCGAGCCCCACAAGCAACAGAGATGTGCAAACACAACAACACAAACGAGCAAAATACAAGAATGGCCAACCTGAAACTAATAAATATATGTACAATATATAATAGTGTATGCATTTCTGGATGTGTATACTAAATATTTTCCTACGTGTGTGTGTGTGTGTGTGTGTGTGTGTGTGTGTGTGTGTGTGTGTGTGTGTGTGTGTATACACATTTTTACAAATTAAATAGTAAAAAAATAATAATAATAATAATAATAAAATATATAAAATATACAGAGTTGAATATGTGCAAAACAAGTGGCATTTATATACAGTATGGAGTGCATAATGTTGAAGTTCCAGTAGTGAAGCTGAGGTGTCTATGAAGTGTTCAGCAGTCTGATGGCCTGGTGGAAGAAGCTGTCTCTCAGTCTGCTGGTACGGGACCGGATGCTGCAGAACCTCCTTCCTGATGGAAGCAGTCTGAACAGTTTATGGCTGGGGTGACTGGAGTCCTTGATGATCCTCCCCGCTTTCCTCAGGCAGCGCTTCCTGTAGATGTCTTGGAGGGAGGGAAGCTCACCTCCAATTATCCGTTCAGAGCACCGCACTACTCGCTGGAGAGCTTTGCAGTTGTAGGCGGTGCTGTTGCCATACCAGGTGGTGATGCATCCAGTGAGGATGCTCTCAATGGCACAGTGATAGAAGGTCCTGAGGATGCGGGGGCTCATGCCGAATCTTTTCAGTCTCCTGAGAAAGAAGAGGCGCTGCTGCGCCTTCTTCACTGTTTTGTTTGTGTGTACCGACCACGTAAGATCCTCAGCCAGATGTACTCCAAGGAACCGGAAGCTGCTCACTCTCTCCACAGCAGCGCCGCTGATGGTGATGGGGGTGTGTACTTCTCTGCACCTCCGGAAGTCCACTATCAACTCCTTTGTCTTTGCGACGTTGAGGGTGAGATGGTTGTCTTGACACCAGTGGGTCAGGGCGCTGACCTCCTCCCTGTAAGCCGTCTCATCACCGTTGGTGATAAGACCCACCACTGTAGTGTCGTCCGCAAACTTCACAATGATGTTGGAGTTGTTAGTGGCTGCGCAGTCGTAGGTGTAGAGTGAGTACAGGAGAGGGCTCAGTACACACCCCTGTGGAGCACCAGTGTTCAGTGTGATGGGGGATGAGGTGATGCTGCCCAGTCTGACCACTTGGCGTCTGTCAGACAGGAAGCTAAGGATCCAGCTGCAGAGGGAGCTGCTCAGTCCTAGATCCTGCAGTTTCCTGTCCAGCTTCGAGGGAACGATGGTATTGAATGCTGAGCTGTAATCTACAAACAGCATCCTCACATACGTGTCTCTCTTCTCCAGGTGTGACAGGGCAGTATGTAGTGTCAGGGCTATGGCATCATCAGTGGACCTGTTGTGGCGGTATGCGAACTGTAGAGGGTCCAGTGAGTCAGGTAGTGCAGAGCAGATGAAGTCCCTGACCAGCTTCTCGAAGCATTTGCTTACGATGGGGGTCAGGACTACAGGTCGCCAGTCGTTCAATGAGGAGATGGTGGAGGATTTGGGTACAGGGACGATGGTGGCCATTTTGAAGCAGGCTGGGACTACAGACAGAGAGAGGGAAAGGTTGAAGATGTGTGTGAACACTCCAGCCAGCTGAGCCGCGCATGACCTGAGGACGCGGCCGGGAATCCCGTCCGGACCAGTAGCTTTGCGTGCGTTCACCTTCCTGAAGCACTTCCGCACATCCTCCTCAGACACAGTGTGCGCACTGACGTCATCCGCGGTGCGCACACTGTCCGGTCTCATGGTGTTCGCTGCGTCGAATCTAGCGTAGAATACGTTTAGATCCTCACACAGAGAGGCCGTGGTCTGCGGTGTGCTGGTTTTCCCTCTAAAGTCTGTGATCGTGTTTAGTCCCTGCCACATACTCCGAGGGTTGTCAAACTGTTGCTCCACCCTGTCCCTGTACTCACGTTTGGCTGCTTTGATCGTCTTCCGGAGTTGGTAATGTGCGTGTTTGTAGTCCGATGTGTTCGCGGAGGCAAAGGCGGTGTTCCGTGCCGCGCGAACATCTCCGTTAATCCAGGGTTTTTGATTTGGGAAGGATTTAACTGTTCTGGATGGGACGACATCTTCCACGCATTTCCTGATAAATCCACAGACTGAGTCTGTGTACTCATCAATGTCTCTGGCGGCCACGTGAAACATTTCCCAGTCCGCGTGATCAAAACAGTCCCGCAGCGCAGACTCCGATTGGTCCGTCCAACAGTGCACCGCCCTCCAGGTTGGAGCTTCCTGTTTCAGCTTCTGCCTGTAGGCGGGCAGGAGCAGGATGGAGCAGTGATCTGATTGGCCGAATGGGGTGCGGGGGAGGGCTTTGTACGCATCCCGGAAAGAGGTGTAACAGTGGTCGAGTAGCCGGTTTCCACGTGTGTTAAAAAGGATGTGTTGATGGAGTTTTGGTGAGACTTTCTTCAGGTTTCCCTTATTAAAGTCTCCGGCTGTGATAAACGCTGCCTCTGGGTGTGCGGTTTCCTCACTGCTGATCGCGCTGTACAGTTCCCTGAGTGCACGGTCAGTGTCGGCTTGTGGGGGTATGTAAACAGCCGTAATAATCACTGCAACAGCCGTAATAATCACTGCATAAAGAAAAGTGTAAGAGACTCAGCAGCAGATTAGAATAACAGTTATACATTTAATAAATCACCAAATGAATCCAAGAAACGAGCAAACCTGTTCCGACAATTTGAGTTTGTATTCCCTCAGCTGCAGACTCGCTGCTGTTTAAATGTTTGAAAAGGAAGATTAGATATAAACAAACGTCAAACATAGACTCAGTCTGCCTTCACATTTGATACGAGGCCAGCACGTATAGTGGCCTCAGCAGGCTATTACTGAAATACACGTGCTATATCATAAACTATGATATAAATAGGGAGGTCCTATTAACATGTTTAGTTTTAAAGGACACCTTCCTGCCTTTAGTCTCATTCATGAGCAGTATTAGTTTTCTTCTAACATCCAGAAGTCTGCACGATGTGTTTCATAGTTTGTAACAAGCCTTTGACAGGTAAACATAACATGACCGAAAAAGCAAAAAAAAAGAAAAAAAAAAAAAGAGAGAGAGAGAGAGTGTTGACATAAGAAGAGAAAATGCTCTCAATTATGGAGACAGGCAAATGGTTCATTTATGTTTGATGTGTGTTTATTCCTCCCTAAATATCGTCGGTGAAGTTCGCCATGCACGTCAGATTTTCCTGCGCATTTTTATACCTCTGCCAACAGAGAGAGAAAAAAAATCACATTCTAACAGACAGCTGGTGCTTAGAATACAGTTGAATAACTATTAAAAAACAGATGATATTTAGATGATAGTTCAGTCTAACACATGTGCCAGTGAACCATTAAACGTCTGTGAAACTATGCAGTTATGAAACGTAACTTTAACCTCAGCCAAACCGATTTGCTCAGTTGTAAATAAAACAGCGAAGTAAACGTGACCCGACGGACAGAACCTGAGTGAATGAAGTCCAGCGTTTAACCACTGAGAGCTAAAACTCAGCTGAGGTTTGAAAGCTGTGTGCCGGTGATTGGACATCAGCCGCTGATGAAGCTGTTCGCCTATAAAGTGCTCTGTAAGGAAACAAGCTCCAGCAGCTCTGCGCTCGGGGAAAACACTATATTTACTTATCTTGTGCAGAAAAATGCGCTGACATTGCGTTATATCGAGCACCGGCTGCCCAGTTAAACTGTGACTATCACCAGGTAACTAGGCGTGTTTCTTGAATTAGCAGCAGGTGTTAAACAGCTGACAGATGAGGAGGAGGATGCATGCAGGTAAACTGAGGGTCTGTTGAGCTGATCGCTGGTTTCGTGAGAAAAATGTCAGCTCGTTCTTTATGTTACAGAAGCACAGAGACACAAGACCAGGCGGAAAGAGACGATCGTTCGGTGAAAATGAGAATCTGCAAATGCAACATGTGGAACACGGAGAGTGGAATATGTAAACAAACCGGTTAACGTAACCCCCTCGGTGCACTCTGCATGCTAACTGTTAGCAGAGCTAGTGAAATCTCTGAAAACATCTGAGCACTTTTGCAAACATGTTCTGTGTTGACAACCTGACCAGACATACGGCGCGACATTCGCGGCTAAAACACTGTTAAAAGTGTAGCTGGTGACAGAAAAACGGGGTATTTTAAAACTACACCACCACCATTGCTGCCTGTGATTTGATCTGCATTCTGGGATACCTGGCTGCCCCAAGTCTACACAAGCAATCGATTATCTAGGATCGACCTGTTTTGACTTACTTTGCACGGCAACCAATCAAATGTTAGAGAAGCTGCATGGGCAGCGTTAACCCCGCCCCCTGAGTTTGATGGGTGAGGCTGACAGATAAAATTATTTCATGATGAGAGCCAGGCGCCAGGACTGCCAAAATGAAATAAATAAATATATCATTAAATAATTAATTAAATGTGTCAATAATTAATTAACCCTTTACAGCCGATCGGAGCGGGCACGCTCTGTTTTGCGTAACTATTTTTAAATCCCGGTAGCTCTGCAACCACTTAAGCTAGCACAATAATTTTTTTTGCATATGAAACTGGAGGAGTTGTACTTACATCTTATGCCATCAGCTTGTCCTAGGTCACAGTTTCCTTCCACATATAGCTTTGCAAAAACTGCATAAAAATCACTTGCAGCAACAAAAACATGATATTCCAGAAACACGCTTCGCCGATCCATCAGCTGTTTGTAACACTTCCTACGTCCATCAGCGCGAACTATCACATGACCGCATGACCTGCCCGAAACCGGAAGTGACGTCATTTTGCGGAAATGTAGTTTTTTACGATCGGGCCCTTATGAGCTTGTGTTTTACTTGTTATGTGTTTTAAAAAGTTATGTTTGAGTTTATGACTTTCTGTGTCTTTTCTGGGATGCTTAGGACTCATATTGCACTGCTGGAAATAGTTTATTTTGATGCATATGCTGTTATTTTGCAAATTTGCACTATAATATTTATTTTCGTTTTTCCTGCAGTATATAAAAATTGGTGTATTTCAAAAATAAAACTATGAAGACACTCAAAATAAATTTCCTGTGGTGGGAAACTAGTTTGTGTAACTTTTTTGTATTTACAGTTTTGAGGGATAAGCCTCTTAAATTTCTCTAACTAGAAATATATGTTAAAAAAACAAAAACGATTTTCAATTTTTTTGTAGTTTATTGCACTTTTTTGCAATTTATGTAATTACTATGCACCTAATGCAGACATATTATTAAAGTTTGGGCTATAATGGTTGTATTGATGTATAGCAACTTGAAATGCTCCCAAAAATGGCTCCACAGCATGTAAAAATATAATATAAGCTCTGGCGAACTTGGTTCTATGGTAGGTCTTAAAGGGTTAATTAAATGTGTCAATAGTTAATTAATTAAATGTGTCAATAGTTAATTAAATGTGAAATACATAAATAATTAATTAAATGTGTCAATAATTAATTAATTACATGTGTCATAACTATTTATTTAATTAATTAATTCCAATTTTAATTAATTATTGCCACATTTAATTAATTATTTAATGGTGTATTTAATTAATTCATTATGGCAGTCCTGGCGTTCCATACAGAAGATGGCGTCCTGTCAGCTGACATTATTCCAACACATTATAAAAAAAATGTAGGATTACAGCAAATATACTCCAAAGCCAAAACATTAAAAACAACCACTAATAAAATAAAATAAAGTTTGAAAAATAGAATAAAAACTACACAAATAATTAGTATAGCCAAATGGAAAAAGACAAAGGACCTTTAATTCAGTAAAAATCTGAAACACTGAAACACGTTTAATCTGAATGTAAAGCTGAATATGATACAACAATGTGTAAAATAGTGCAATAAAAAAGGATGAAATCAATAATACAGAAAGAGCTGCTGAGTGAGACACAGCACAGTGCCTGAACGTGTCTGATAACATCTCCACACTGATTGGTTTCTCAGGTTTTTTTTCTTCCCAATTAGTTGATTATTAAATTAGTCTCTGACTGTTGACCCTCATCTGTCCAGCAGAGGTGGCTGTTTCTTTATTTTCTTCACAGAAATAACAATGACGGATTTTCTTCTTCTCTCCTTCAGGTGACCAGCAGCTTGAACCCCAATGCCAAGGAGTTCACCCCAGGCATCCAGAAACATGCCATGTGACCCGGCTAGGCTCCTCCCTCCCCCCAACCCTAGTCCGCACTGTGACATCATCACCAAGATGTCTGCTGTATTTTCCAGCTGCCACTCGACCTTCAGCCTGACGTGTTGCCAAAGTTCTGCGCTCGCATGTCTTCACAGTTACAGGTGTGTGTGTGTGTGTGTGTGTGTGTGTGTGTGTGTGTGTGTGTGTGTGTGTGTGTGTGTGTGTGTGTGTGTGTGTGAACTCTCTGAATGTACATCAGCTGAGAGGAGTGTTTGTATGACTCTAAATCAGAACAAACTGCTTCCTGTCTCCACTTTAATTATTATTTGGGGCACTTTTATAAAACCTGAAATCAAACTGTGTGCTTGTTTTTTTTTTTTGTTTTTTTGTTTTTTTTGTTTTTGGTTTTTTTTTGGTTTTTTTTAAATTCGACTTCCTGTTCAGAGGGTCGCCTTCGCCGCCTCGTGGCGTCTAAAAGCACTTTTCCGGTCGTGGTTTGTTTAGCTGGCTGTTCTGCTGTTTCTTGCTCTTTTTCCCAGCATCCTTGGCGTTTCTGTCAGCTCTGACTTGTCTTCGCTCTGCTGCCTACATCAAATAACTCGTGTTGACTTTTTTTCTAAATGCACAGAAAGTACTGTATAAAAAGTCATATAAACAAAAACAATGTAAAAAAAATCTATTTTTTCTTATACTACTTGAAATAAATGTTTATGAAAGGAAAAAAAAGTGTTTGTCTGTTAATAAAAAGCATCCACACAGCTAGGAGAGCAAAAAGGACTGGGTAAAAGTCTTGAACCACCCCAAAAGTGCAGCGATCAAGCGAAACATAAACATACATGGAGATGCAGTATATGATTTATGTAAGTATGGTCATTTATAAAGTAAGAAATATATAATTTTTTACGTTTTTTAGAATGTTCTTTAAAATTGTTAAATACTAATTTTTAAAAATAAATATACATATTTTATTTATATGCTAGACACTTGACCTCAAATAGTTCACTGAAAGTTAAAAACTTGTGTTTTAAGGGAGTTTTGCAGCTCTACCTGCAGGGGGCGACACAGTCTGCCCAGCCTGTAGGCCCTCAGCAGGGTTTCTAACCTCCTGAGCTGCTTTCTGAGCAGGAATTTAGAGCGAGGACTAATTTATCTGACAGGAAGTTCCTCCTGCTTGCTCTGCTCTCTCTTCTTCTGTGACAGAGGCACAAAGCAGCGGCGGCCATAGATCAGCCGCAGCCCCCCATTGTTGCCCGACAGGTCAGATACAGACCAGGACTGCAGCCATGCATGCTGATGAGGGTGTGTGTATCAAAGGAGGCGTGGCCTCAGGGGTGGCAGGTCACACATTCTCGCCGAGTGCTGATTGGTCAGAGGGAGATGTTGGGGAATGTGCAACAGGCACAGATGTCTGCAAAGTGCTGCGAGGTCATGACCCCTGTGTTGGTGTCAGGACGCCCAATCCCCACCCATCCATCTGCATGTGATCACCTTCAGCATCATCTCCATCGGAGCGTCCGACTGGGAGTCCTCAACAGAGGCTCATTGTTCCTCTGGTAGAAGAGGAGGAGGAGTCTGAACATCATGCTGCTTGTTCTTCACCTCCGAGACGAAGGTTCAGGTTCAGGAACCGTGGCGGTTGGGTTTGGTCAAAGAAACACCCGATGAGACCTTTTCTTACATTCGTTGGACGTGATCCTTTTCGCCGCATGGAAGGAGTGGTTCTCATTCCAGATCTGGGCCACAAAAAAGCCAAAACACGAAACAGATCAAACTTTAGTGGACCAGACTGAAACATGGTTTAAGTTACTTTTTTCATGTTACATGCTTTCCAATTACTCTTATAGCCTTCACACACCGGACGCCTAAAATTCCTGAGAATATTTAATGCGTTAAAAATATTTTTCACCTTTTTCGGACCAATCAGGTCACTGCATTTGACAACAAGTGCACTTGAAGTTTAAAATGAGCACGAGTACTGAATACACAGAGGTGACTTTTGAGAAGTTTCTTGAAAGACTCTAGTGACGGCACATTGCGATGCTCAGTGCTCATGTTAACTCCATTTATTATCGGTCATCCTCATTCACCTAAATCATCCAATGAGCAAAAGGAAGGAAAAACAAATCTCTTTTAGGGTAAATGGGCCTAAGAAAATCTGACAACTCCAGTATGGGAAGCTACCTGCTGTGGTTTTAAAAGACGTTATTTGAAAAAAAAAATTGCACCTAAACCCAAAACGAAATCAAAGCTATGCCGGAAATAAAACTTTTGCAGAGAACAGCTGTGATTGGCTCATGCAGGCACACCATCAAGCATTGATTTGGGGAGCGGTTGATTTGCTTTTCTTTGCGTGTTAATTGGTAAAACACACACTTTAAACATTGCACAGTCATGCTAATTTAACTGTGTCAAGTGAAAATCATAATCAAGATTTAAATTTAATTAATTGTGCAGCAGAAATAATACGAAAAAGTTGTTCTATCCAGTGAAACCATCTGACCGTACATCGGGGTTCAACATCAGCAGGACACTGAAGTCGTGGAGGAATTAATCTGTTTTCAGGATCAAAGAAAGAATATTTCTTCTTGCTAAACTAAGCTAATGCTAGCCTGCCTGCTAACATGGTCAAACTGTAAGATTTTATTAGGTTTTATTAGTAAAATGTTATCTTGAGTGTATGAGGGTTGGCGTAAACATTCAGAACTCCGGAACTGTTTTAGTCACTTAGCTGTCCATTGTAAGATTACTTTATCAGCTATAGTTACAACTGGATTCATCCATTTTAACTTCACATGATAAATTCAAATTCAAATTTTATTTGTCACGTACACAGTCATACACAGTACGATATGTAGTGAAATGCTTGGACAACTGCTCGTGACCTAAAGAAAACAAAAAAGGAAAAGGCTATGAATAAGATAGGAAATAAATATGAAAAATGAAAAAGGGTAAAGATAAGATTAGATAAGATAAGATAAAAAGAACTTTATTTATCCCGAGGCAAATTCTTTTGTCATACACATGCTCAATGCAGCAAGAGAGACAGAGGAGCAGAGGAATAAGATATACAATATGTACAATAGAATACAAGTATACAGTAATATACAGTAGGATAGTGCAAAATATAATATCAAATAACTGTAACAAGTAACAATATAACTATCCTGAGAAATAAATAGCTTAGCTTAGCTATCAGTGCAGATGATTCTAAAAGTGACATAGTATTGTGCAAATGGATAAAAAAAATCAAAACTGTGGATTTTTTTGCCATCCATAATTAGAAATTTCAGGTTATTATCTCAAAATTTCAACATACTGACTCAAACTTTGGAGAAAACAATTTGACATTGAGAATTTATTAACACGTTTGTAAAACACTGCAATTCCTCAAATGTCCACTAGAGGCTCCAGGAGTGAGTCAGTCCACCTAGACTCCCATGCTAAAATAATATATCACAGGTAATTGTGGGGCTAACTTAGCAGTCTGCAGTCTTTTCTACTTATGGTCCCTTCTGGCTTCAGAAAAAAACCAACATGGGTGCAGCTTAAATATTCCCACTGAAGCTTCGCAAACCAAAGGGTGACGTCTGAGTGTTGGCGTGCATCTTTGAATAATGTGTGTGGTGCAGACTGGGTTTTATAAATAACCGTCAGAGCTTCGGTTTGACCCATTAGACATCTCTTTCACGTGTTTCTGTTTGATTGATGCTGGGATGCTAAATGAAGGCTTCTCTTTATGGAAACCTGCAGTCTTCACACTCTGTATTGGAGGCTCCATGATGAGTTGGTGTCCAACCCGGTGACTCTTTTCAGGTGCTGTGTTTTCTGGTCGTGACGTTGTCATGACGCCGGGCAGCCGCAGATAAATCCAAACTGCTTCCCTTTGTGGCTGTTAACGCAGAGGTAAATTATAACCCTGAGCAAACAGCCTGCAGACAAGTGAAAGGGAAGCAGCTCCCAGAATGCATCAGCAGATTGATGGAGGTGGAGGCCGCGCGGCGCTGGCGGCAGCAGCATTCATGCGCCTGATTCACGGCGGCGTTCCATTACATTAAAACCTTCCTGAACAACAAGACGGCTGTGAGGAGAGGGGAAGATATTCATAAGAGCAGACAGATGGGACAAAGGACTGTATTTGATCATGTTTGTGCGCAGAGACGTGATGGAGGAGCAGAGGAGGAAGAGGAAAAGGAGGAGTGTAAAGAGTGTTTACTGAAGCATCACTCTTCGACCTGGAGCTTCTATAAGCATAGACACAAAGGTTCTGATGCATGTTTTTAAAGAGCTTTTACAAACCGAACCCAAAGCTCACCATACATTCAGTTAATTCAGTTATTTTGAGTTTTAGCCAAAAATCTTCAAATATTACACTTTAATAATTAAAACTAGATAAACTGATTGTATCGCTAGATACTCCATAACCAGGTCATTTTCCAGTTTGTTCTTTAATAGAGAGTCTTTAATAAAGAGTCAGGTAGTGAAAAACATAAAGACAAAGCATATGCAGAAGTCGAAAATCACATCTCGCAGCCGTCCCTTCTTTATCACACATCAATCTGTTGCATGCATGTGCGAAATGGGTTTCTTCCTTCCACAATAAAAGCCCAACCTTCATACCATATATGCTTGTTTATGTTCATCGACTTAATTTGTTCCATCTTTCCTGACAGTCAGCATGACTGTGAAACTAAAATATTTAAGAGGACTGCGGAAAGACTGAAATGTATGTTAACCTGTGGAGTTAAACCAAACCTAATGAGAAGTTTTTTATTGCCTAAATCTAGCTAACTGACTGGTTTCTCATGATATTGAATTAATAATGTGGTTTAATAATAATTGTGATTTCAAACCATTGTTTTTGATGGTGCCATCTATATTGTTAATGCCTCTGCATTGTTATACCTCATCCCTTCAAATTGAGAAGTAGATAAAAATATTCCAAAGAATCGGAATTGTACTTGTCTGAGCTCATCAATTCTTTTACTAATGCCTGCAGGTGCTGGCAATGCACAATGATTCCAAACCAGCAGTGTCATATATGCACGTCTTGCAAGAGTGCCATACATTTTATGCTCAGTCTTTGTGCACCACAAGTGTTGCTACTACTGTTCCGTAACCGGGAAGCTCATCTGTGTAGATGCCTCGAACAATTTTATCTGAGTAAGAAAGCCTGAATGAAAATGAATGCCATGCAAATATTCTCTCACATTCTCTCATCATTAAGTCTCCTCCGAGTGGTCACAGCATTATGGATCATATCCAAAATCCTTAATGGGCAATATGAATGGGATTTTCACTTCCTGAGCCTCACTGTTAAGTTCTGATAATGGGGAATCAACGGCAGTGAGGGAAAGGTGACAGGAACAAATGCTGTTTCTGGCACCCAAAGCTCCACCCTCTTTTGGGGGTGTGGCGATCAGTTTGAGCATTGTATTTGTATGAGATGCAAAGTGTTAACTCATCAGGCTCTAGGGATGGGTATTGATAAGATTTTCACGATTCCGATTCCATTTTTGATTCTGTTTAACGATTCGATTCTCTTATCGATTCTTTTTAAAAAAGGAGAACACTAAGGTCGATTAGCTTAGAACTTTGTTTTATATCTTCTCTTTGAACAAGATAGAAATTTAGGAGTAACATGGCCTTACAAACCCAACAGTGAGATCTTAAGAGATCTACAGCCTACGGCTCTTCAATGGGGTGTCACAGGGTCCCCAGCAAAAAAAAATTGTAAAATAATAAAATAAATATTCTTCTGTAGCAATAACAAAGTATAACATAAATTATTCAGTAGCAATTACACAAGAATATCCAGTAATGTCCCTGCCTACAATTAAACACATTCACTTACCGAAAATTGGGGGCATCTGCTGTGGCAAATGGGTGCAAGCCTTTGACCACAAACTTAGTCACTGCTTGGTGACATTCGTCTATCCTGGCCTGAAAGGAGACGCTAACGGTAGACTGCAGCGAGAACTGCCAGCATCTGAGCCAAACTCTGTCTCTCTCATCATGGCCACCCAAATGCAGCGCACAGTAATGGCAGATTTTGTAATAACGCCGATCGCGCTAACATAATATGCACTGTTATTTGATTATTTACCTGCCGCATTAACGGGAGAGGACGTGCAAACGTTACCGCTGCTGCTGGGTTGTGATTCACGAGTCCGGAGCGGAATTAAAAACATGACATTCATTTGAGGTCATCGTGTGTTTTGTGAGCAAATGCTTTTGCATATTCGTAGTGTTTCCTCCCTTAAATGAAATATCTACTTTGCAAGTATTGCAAGTTGCCCTGTTGTCATCCGTTCTCGTAAAGTATAATCACACTTTTGAGCGTGTGAGCTGCTTAGGCGCCGTGCCAGATAAATGATGCTCCGCAACGTGGTGACGTCATTCGGGGTGACTGGAATCGCTAAGGGAATCGTTTGCAAAAATGGCAAACAATTCCAAGGAATTGAAACAGTGGGAACCGGTTCTCAACAAGAACCGGTTTTCGACACCCATCCCTATCAGGCTCCATTTCCAAAAATAAGCTTAATTTTTTATGTGGATAGGAATGGTTTAAGCACTGAAAGAAGCAGAAACATGGAGGAGGAGGAAACACCTTTCAGTTTTTTAACAGACATTTATCAAAAGTAATTCTGCTGCTGATAATCATATGTTCCTCACACATTTTCTTACTTTTCCCCTCTGGTTATTTTTTTTTTATCTCTACAAACATTTTTGTTCAGGTAGTGCAGAAAGAAGATTTTAATAATTATTTTTAAGAAATAAGTGCAGAAATCCTGGAACAATACGAGCTTGTACATGTCACTGCTTATAAATATTTAAGTTAATTGTCGCAGATAACAGTTTGAAATATTAATCATTTCAGGAAATAAAAGTTAAAGTGAAGATACAAACTCAATATTAAGGATTTTAACCGAGAAGTTAAACGTAAACAAGCGAGGTTTGAGAGGGGGAGAAGGAGCAGGCCATATGGTTTGGAGTGCAATAACTTGAATTTGCTCCAACAAAGGAGTAATTGAGAAGGGGAGAAGGAGCTGTGAGTCTTGACTCGACAAAGCTGCGAAAACTCTCTTCTTTCAGGCTAATGAAGCTGTTGTCTGGGGGTGTGCTGCAGAGTGCAGGGGGTGGAGGAGTATGGAGGAGGTAGAGCGGCCCTGGACGTGATTTGTCATACAATCTGAATCTTTAGGAGGGCCACAGCGGAGGGAGACCTCCTCTCCATATGTCTGCTTCGTTTGCATCTGAAAGCTGCAGGGCTGAAGGCTGGGGGACGAGGAGGAGGAGGAGGGTCACACTGCTCTGTGCATCATCAGGTTTGAGGGTATGTGTGGCTCCTGTTGTTGTGTTTTTTTGTTTTGTTTCACTCAGCTGTCGAGATTCTTCTTTTTCTTTAGGAGAAAAGAAACTGCAACAGTATCAGGAAAAATCTTAAAAATGAGAGGCTCAAAATTAATCTCCCCTCACTTCGACTGCTACAACTCAAAGTCCTGAGGTTGGAAATGTGTCGTAAGAAAATTGCAATGAAAAAGTCAATAAAGCTAAAGAAAGAAGAGCCAGGAGGAAATAAAGAAATACAAGCAAGAGATCAAGGAAGAATCTAAGAAGATGAGTAAAAATTATAATTGACACCAGAAGGAAAGCAGACAGAAAATATGGAGCAGATCAACTGAAGGATGAAATAAGTGAAAACTACAGTAAAATAAACTGTTCTCTGATTCCAGCTTTTTCTTGTGATTTTACAAAGCAAACTACATGTTTAAGAGTTCGTCCCCGTTAGCTGAACACGAGGAGACATTTATTAAAAGCACGTTTGTGGCGAATACAAAGTCAATAATGAAATTAATGACTTGTTGCAACTCTACTGCTGGTGGTTAAAGCTCTCTTGTTCTGCAGGTGGATGCATCTTTGAACTAGAAGGAAGTAGCAGTTCATGAAATAGACCTCTAATCCTACGATTTGTGTTCCTGGGAGCAAAATTTCCCGCCGTCACCCTTACACAGGCCTAGCGACTGGTCCATGACCATCTGGCAACTACTGTCGTGAGGGAAACAGAGTAAAACTTCTTGAGATCATTGATCTATTGATTGCTAGCAAATTGCTAACTGTCTGTAGTTTATACGTCCACTCTATGGTGTGAAAAGCATGACGCAAACCGGAAATATAGACCATCTACTTTCAAAGTAAAAGTTGCACCCTTTGAATCATGCTGGCACAAGTTTATACTACTTTTATGCAGCGCTTTATTAAGCTGTACTACCGCTCAACGAGTAGTTAGCAAGTATTTGCAGACAAAAATGTAAAACTACAGGTAACCGTGGCAATCTGCTGTCAACTGTGGCAATCATGGTGAGGTGTTTGGTGGAGGACTGTCTTTAAAACCAATTTAACCCAGCGAGAGCCAGCAACCTCCAGGTACAACCACGAACTCCCAACCAGTAACAATGGGAATAGCCTATATGTTTCCTAGCAACCATATTGGCGAATATCTCTCAAACAAGGTGCATATGACGTCACGGGAGAAACCTTGCTGTTGGAGCCTCTAGTGGCAAATCCAGGAACTACAGTTTTGATGCTCGGTCACGTGAAAACTTTTGGCACTCCGTGTGATTTTATTTTTAATCCTTTCAGCTCTCGGTCTGAAAAATAGAAAGCAGCAGCAACAAATAAAAAACACTGATGTCGACCTTTCTCTTCGCTTTCACTCACACAGAGGTTTTGTGTTCATCTCCACAGTCGTGTGAGCAGGATTTTCTCAGCCAGAATATGTTTGTGAAGTGATAGATTTTGTTCTGCTTGTGTTACAGGATTACTCGATCAGAGTCTGAGAAGATTAGACTTTTTCTCTCCTTCAGCTCAATCACTTGTTTTTGATTCCTCTTTTGCCTCGAGAGTCCTCCAGCTTCTCCTCTGTTTTTTTGGAGGGTGTTTGGGAGTCGGGGGGGTCCTTTAGTTCATTTCTTTCTGTGTCATTTTCTCACGTGTTTCTCTTCATTGAAATTCAATCACATCTCGTGTCGCTGAGACTTAATCCTGTCAGAGCTTCACCCCGGACGGACCTCTCACTCTGCTCCCTTTCTTTCATTCACTCCTGTTTTTACTTGTATTTTCTTCTGTCTTTTTTGTTCTCCTGTCCTCATCTGTGTTCATACAGAACCTTCCCATACAAAATACAACACAAAATACAACGTACGTGTTGTTTTCTTTCTGAATCAACACAAATTCATAATAAAAAACACACTTTACATAAAACACATCATACGATAAAAATGAAAAATAAATTTAAAAAAAACCATTACTGTGATTATCGAGAGAATTTAATTTCTTAAAGACGTCAAGGATTACCATTTAGCGACATGCAGATATACAGACAGTTACAGCCAGGTTACAGCAGCCGTGTTAGTTGTTATTTTACAAAGCAAGCCTTTGTAAAACATGTTTTTTTTTAAAGAAAGAAATGAGAAAAGTATTTTAATAATTACTGAAGTGTGCTGAAATAAAATAATCATAGTGGTCACTTTCACAGCTGTTTCCTCCCGTTAGAAGTAGATATACTTCTTTATACTGCGTACTGTGATGATCCCCTCACTGGGCATGGTAAGTGTTTTCATTGTACCTCTTTTTAGGTGTGTTTTGTGTGCTGCATTAATGCATTAGCAACAGCCAGCTGGGAAGTGGTCCAGGGTGAGCTGTAGAAGCTCCAGGTGTATAGCTTTAGAGGTCACTGGTCAACCCAGGTCCTCTCCACCTCTCTGCATTTCATGACTGCTGTTTAACAGGTTGTTTAAAGCTAAAAAAAACCCTCCATATTCACACCGATGACCTTCATCCTTCAGCCTCACTCAGAAACAACATCATGCAAATCTAAACTGTGCCACCCACGTGTCCATCAGCTCTCAGCCAAAAGGATGTCAGCCGTAAAGTGTTTCCATACACTTTAACTGCAGCTCGACAAGCTGTTTGATCACTTTGAAGTGATGGAGGCTGTAAAATAAAAAACCTATCTCCACCTTGTTCTTCTTCTGCAGTCTGTTGGGGTTTAAGCTGCTCCTCCTCCTCACTGCAGGAATGCTCTGTGTGTGGTTCAGACAAGGCAGCGCAGCATCTGCATCAAAAAGACCATTTTAGAAATGACTCTGGGTTAAAAACTAGAAAATGGTACATTTATTTGGTCAAGCTGCCTCCAGGGACAATAGTGAGCTTTTACACTCTGATCCCCCTCAGTTTCCTCTTCTCATATGTATTTATTGAGCTGCAGATACCTTAGATGTTAGTTTTTTCTATCAAATTATCCAACCAAATGTCCCAGACCCTGCAATTCCTCTATGACGCTGGATCCAAAATTGTATTAACAGAAATTTACAGCCATGTTTACATCCTGCTATGAAAAACAGATTCACCACTGTATTGTCAAAAAGTCTTCACCCAGCGAGAACGAGCAGGATTATCCTCCTTTCTGAAACTTCGAATGACCAAAACGTGGAAAATGGACTTCATGTTTTATTCAGTGACTGAGCCCAAAAACTCATCAGGAACGTTTTACTGAGGTCAGCGCCGAGGACTGTTTTCTCCACAGACTTCTATAGGACCAAAGTCTTTCTACAGAACAGAATTAAGACACTTAGTTTCCCTTTTTAGACTTGGAAACTACATCCGTCTTTGGTCTCAGCATTACGGAGAAGGTACCAACCACAAAGAGATAACAGTCCTGTTTTAGAAACCTACAAAGAGTGTACTCAGAGGTAGGAGGTTTAGAAACTGTGTTCAGTTTGGATCTTTGTGTTTGTTTTGCTTGAACCTACTAAAAACATCTTAGTTAGGTTTACAAAAAGATGGTGTTTGGGGTTAAAACATGCCCCATCTCTGGCTTTATTAGATTATTGTTATCGTTTGAGTTTAGTCAAAGTGTTTTTTATGTTTGACAAATAAATCTTAATGTGATTTGCGATTAAACATACTATATGTGAATCAGAAGTAAAAACTATAAAGGTGAGAGTTTCCTGTCTGCAGGGAAGAGCTGGTGTCTGGGTGGTGTTTAGCGCCCTGGAGGAAATTATAAAGTCCATGTCAGGTCAGTGACACAGACCTCTGATTTTATTTGAAGAGTTTTAATGATTTGATTTAAGAATTTCTTCTTTCTGTTTTTCACAATCATCTGTTTGTATCTCTTATTAATCGGACTTTCTTTCTTCCTTTCCTTCCTTGTTGTTCTTTTCCTCTGGATCGTTTTCTTTCCTGTTTTCTGTCTTTGTTTTCTTCTTTAACTCTTTTTTTCTTTCTTCTGTTAATCGAAAGTCAAACTCTTCACTGAGGGGTTAACCTTTCTTTCTTTTGCACACCATTTTCTTCTTCTTCTTCTTAAACAGGTGCTTTTATTTCATTCAAACCCACACTTTCTTCTTTATTATTAAGTTCAATTATTTACTTTTTACCGTCATTATTTCTTAATCCTTCTTAACTCCACTTTTTCCTTTTTCCGTCCTCAGATCTTTTCTTTCAGCACTGAAGGTTCAACCTTCTTTCCTTTCTTTTCTTCCTACTTTGCAGAATTTTAAATTTCATTAAAATCATGCACCAAACTAAGCAACATGACAAATTCTGCAGAGAAAGGGATTTGTTGTACACTTACACTCCTTTTTCTTACTATTTCTTTTTGACCTGACAATATTTCATCTTCTCTCTTTTTCTCTTTTTTTTCTTTCCTTCATAAAAAAAACTTCCCTGACATAAAACTAACCTCTGGAAGATTTATTTCTCTGTTGCAGTCAATTGTTTGTTTCTGAATTTCATCTCTTATTCGTCTTCATGGGTTTCTACTCATCTTACCTTTCTTTATTTCCTCTCTACTTTCCACTCCCTTTCTTTCCTTCTTTAACTCTTTCTTTCTGCATTCAACAAAATCTTCCCCCAGGGTTCATCTTTCTTTCCTTTGAAGGCTCCTTTATTTTCTTTCTCCTTAAAGAGTTTCCAACCTTAAAGCAAACATGAAGTCTATAAAATTCTGCAGACATGTCCCCTCAGAAACATTTGTTTTTAAACTTCAGTAAAATGCAGAAAACTGGATTTCTTCTTGTATTAAGCGTGCTTTATCCTCTTTGGGTGAAATAGGATTTGCTGGCTCGTTGTTGGGGCCTCACGGAGGCTTGTGCCGGCCCTGCAGCCGGGGCAGAGATGATTTGTGTGCAGCCTGGGTTTGGTTTTGTTCCTGCTGGGGCCCATTTGAATAAGAATGATGCCAATAGAGTGGCTGAGGCAGAAAGAAAGCAGCACAAAAGGCGAGAGGAGCTGAATTTGGACCAGGGACAAACCAGGAGAGGAGTGAAAAGAAGTGCAGGGCGGACAGCCACAATGGAACAATTCACCTTATAATCGCTTTGATATATTATACATGCCTGAAGACTCTAAACATTGTGTAATTATTTATAAATGAGTGTCCCCCCCCCTCCTCATGCAGAAGAAAGCAGCAGAAAGACTCTGCAGGTCTCTGCTTCTCCTCCGCTGGACTGCATACTGAATAAATGGAATAATTAATGGAAAATTGTATGCCTGTCTCATAAAGATGTCTTTAAAAAACACTTAAAGAAAATTGGTCTGTATGCGCTCACGCTGGATGGGTTTACTGCTGCCTGAAGGGATGAAAAGACGGACAAAAAAGCCAGACTTCATAAGGTGAAACAGTTCAGCCGAAGACTGACGTGTCAGATAAAAATGACCCAAAGATCGAGGTCATTTTTAACGCTTGTGTTCAGATGCTGGGGTTGTGGTTTACATTCTATTTATCTCTTACAGAAGCGTTCTAGCAGCTCTCTTAGTGATGTCTGCCGGTGAACTCTGGAGCACCTCAGGGCGCTGTTGTAGCTCCCTGTTTATTTTACATGCTGCCATTCAGAGTTTTAGAAACACTGAGGTCAGAAGTGCAAATGTTCCCCTAGCAGAGCCCCCCATCAACCAAACTCTCTATATTTTTTAAAGTGTTTAAGAAGAGAGATGATTTGATTGTATTTTGTGGAGTGTGATGCTGTCTCTGTGTCATGCTCTGAGGCCATGTTTGTAATTCTGGTGGAGACTGTAATTATTTTTGTTCACATACTTTTAGGTTTTTGGACACAAGGGTATATAATGATCTCTGGTGAAATTAAACAAACTTGAGATACACTTTTTGGTTTTATCCAAACTGACATTTATGCAGAAATCAGGTTTGATTTTTCACATTTTCCCAGTAAAGATAAAAAATATATTCTGTGACGGGAAAGAAACTTTAGTTGTTAATCTTATGTTTAAAAGCTGTTGGTGGTCCGACTTTTATTGTGAAAGGCTTCATAGTTGCAAGTCTGTCGGATTTAAAGGTGAACAGTATTTTTTGTATGGCTACTGAGGTGCACAGAATGAACAGGTGCAAGTTAAACTTTGAGACGTGTTTCCTTCACGTTAAGGAAAAAAGCCGAGCACTGACGAAGACTTCCGGGTAGAAAGAACTAGTTTTCTTTGTTAGGATGAAGCTCCTTTCTCCTCCTGCTGCTGCTCCTCTTTCTGTGTTTGTGGAACAGTAAGCAGAGGATGGATGGATGGATTCTCCGAAGCGTGTCTCAGCCCGGCGGGGAGGAGGAGGTGGAGGTCTCTCTGCCTCTGCTTTCTTCTTCCACCTTTTTTCATGTTTTTGGTTTAAACTCTCGTAGTGGGTTTGGTCCTTTCTGTCTTGCGGGGGGGCATTGCGTGTAGTTCGCGTGGCCGGCCGCGCGCTCTGATTGGCTGGCCGTGATTACCGGCACGCTTCTCTGTGCGGGGCGGACAAACACCGCGGGCGTCATTATGTTAATGAGCTTCTCCCGCGGCACGGGGCAGACCTGCCGCAGCATTCATCCCCTCATCCTGCGCGCTGATGCCAGGCCGGGGGGGTCACAGGGGGGGCGCGGGGGCAGGGGGCCGGTCATTGTCCTCCGCGCGCTATATAAGCGGGCTGAGGCCGGTCGTGTGCCAGGCTCACCGGCTCGCACGAGCTGATCCAGAGCAGAAAACACGCAGAGACACGCGCGCCTCTCCGAACTGACACAGACTTCAGGTGAATTCCTCTCGCGTGGATCCCTCACGCCTCCTCTCCTCGCAGTCATGGACTCGCTCTACTCCGACATCGACAGCAACAGCTGCGACTTCTTCCCGCACAGCGAAGACGAGGAGTCCCGCAGCCCGCGCTGCGCGTCCCCGCAGCCCGAGCAGCAGAAGAAGCAGCGGCGTCGCGGCCGCGCGCGCAGCGACGCCACGGTGCAGGTGGTGAAGAAGAACCGGCGCCTGAAAGCCAACGACCGCGAGCGTAATCGCATGCACAACTTGAACGACGCGCTGGACGCGCTGCGCGGCGTGCTGCCCGCATTCCCGGACGAGACGAAGCTGACGAAAATCGAGACTCTGCGGTTCGCGCACAACTACATCTGGGCGCTGTCCGAGACCATCCGCATCGCGGACCTGCAGGCGGGCAAGGCTGGAGAGCCGCCTGTGCTGCTCAGCCCGTGCCTAGCCGAGGCCCCGAGCCCGGGCAGCGATGCCTGCTCCTGGAGCTCCAGCGGCTCCTCGTCCTCGTCCTCCCCGGCCTACTGCGCCTCCAGCCCGGGCAGCCCCGCCGCGCCCGAGGACTACAGCTACCTGCGGCAGGACGCGCTGTACGGCTTCCGCAGCTTCGTGCCGGGCATCTACTGATCCATGAGCCCGGAGGTCCCGCTGGAATAAGACTGAGAGCCGCTATTTGCCTTACTCACACCTCATCACCATCGTCGTCGTGCCTCTACGTATGGACTGGAAATGAAAGGAACTGAATTTGATCTGTTTTTTTATTATTAGTTTTGGGTTTTGTAAATTTCTCCAAAAACCTTTGCACTTTCCCCTCTCCCCCCTCTCTCCCCCAGAGTCTGCAGGTTACCTCAGTCTCAGTTTTTCTGTTTTCGTGTCCGAGGTGAAAAGTCAATTTTACAATTAGTAGAGTGATTCTGCAGAAAAGAGAGCGTGGAAATCGAGTTTCAACGCTCCCACAATAGACTGAAAGGAGCTGCCCGCATTCATTATGTATTCAACACACACACACACACACACACACACACACACACACACACACACACACACACACACACACACACACACACACACACACACACCCTCTCTCTGCTGTGTTTTTATTTATTCGACTCGTTTCGTTTTGTCACGTGAAATTTGTATTTTGTACATAAAGAGATTTTATTCTATTTACTTGGAGCTTTGGTGCCACTTTTCTACTAAATAATAAAGTTATAACGTTTCTATAAAACTCGCCTCTGCCTGCTTCTCCTTGATCCCGAGCCTCAGTCTGCGCAGATATGCTGCAGTAATCTGAGTTTAATCCGGGTTTAACCGCCGTGCACGGGCGCAGACAATGGCTTCAGGGATCGTGCGTGAGTTTTTCTTTTATTATAATGATAATTAATATTAATAAGATAACGGTTTGCTGAGAGCAGCAGGTGGAAGCACGTCACGCGACACGGAGATCGTTTAAAGTTTGACTGTGATGTTAATGAGGCACAAATAAAAAGCGGTGGAAGATCATAAACAAGCAAACTGCAACTAAAGGATTTAATGTGATTTAATGAGCTTTACAGATGCACCAGCCTGTTGTTCTGCGCATGTGTACAGGCGATTAGAGAGCAATTTCAAAATAAAACAATAAAATGAGACCTGGAAACGCTTCAGAATAAGAGTGTTTGTGAAATACAAAATTAAAATATAATGAAAGATATTGTGGCAGAGGAGGGAGGTGTTTAATCTTCTTCCCCCTCTTCCTCCTCTGGGAGTCACAGCAGTCTTGTTGTCTCTGCACGTTTTGAGGATCTACAGACAATCAGGGAACACCCGAGGGAGGACACAGTGCTACCAACTGCTGGAGGAGGAGAAAAGAGGAAGGAGATTCGAGTATAGAGTGACAATAATCCTCCTGCAGGAGTAATCTGACCGAGAGTCATACTGCAGGAGTCTTCTTCGTTGTTTCCTTCTTCTGTTACTTCTTCTTCTCATTCTTTGTCTTCATCCTCTTACTTCTCCTCCTCTGTCACCTTCTCCTCCTTTTCTCCCTTCTCTCCCCTCTCATCTTCTACATTTCCCCCTTTTTTAGTCACATCCTGCTCCTTCTCCTCTTCCTTCCATGTCTTTTTCACCTCCTCATTCTCCTCCTTCTTCCTCATCCATCCACCCCTTCATCATTTGTCCTCCTTCTTTTCCTCTTCCTCGTCAATTCATCTTTCTCCTTTTCCACCTCACTCTTTCTTCTCCTCTTCCCCTTGCACTGTCCCCTCCTCCTCATTTTTCCTTCAAATTAGCATCTTCCTCCTGACTCTTTCTCCTCTTTTACGGTTCTTCCACCTCTCCTCATTTTCCTTTGAATTCTCCTCTTTGTTTTTCACTGCTTGTTTTCCTTTCTTTTTCTCCTCCTACTGCTTCCTTTTCCTCTCCCCATCTTCCTCACACTTATCGTCCTTTATTTTCCTATCATCATTCTCCTCTTTCGCCTTTTCCTCTCCATTCTCCTTCTCTTACTCCTGCTCCTTTACTTTTCTTCCTTTACCTCCTCTGGCCTAATTTTTCTTCTTCTTCTCCTCACCCTCTCTCACCAACTCCTTGATTTCCTTTTCTTCCTCCCCCTCCTCCTTTCTCTGTACCAGCAGTTGTGTTAAATATTTTGTGGATTTGTTATAAATTTTATTTATGTATTTGTCACCGTAAACCTTGTGCCAAAGTTTTTCTCTCATGAGATTAGATTAAGTTACAGGCTGACTTTCATCTGCAGGTAAACACACTGTGATTCACACCCACAGACACAGAGATATCACAAAGCCTTTCAGTGCATACAGAGACAATTCTCAGTATCAATAATTTAATGATATAAAAACACATCTGATAAAAAAAGTTAGAAAAAGCAGAAAAGACCGGAAAGATTAAAGTTTATCCTGTTTCCGAGAGTTTCTGATCACAGACATCTCAGGACCCCCATTATTTCCTCCCGGGAACGCGATGATTGCGCGCCCCCGATGCCGACCCGCTGCATTGTTGGTGTGCGCGGGGCCGTGCGCTAATTGAGCGGGATTAACCGCCGGCGGCCCGCGTGCACCTGCAGCCCCGTAATGAGGTCCAGTAAGTTTTAATTAGATTTCTATTGTGGCCGCTGAGGATGAAGCCA
This sequence comes from Astatotilapia calliptera, assembly GCF_964374335.1. Classification (NCBI taxonomy): domain Eukaryota; kingdom Metazoa; phylum Chordata; class Actinopteri; order Cichliformes; family Cichlidae; genus Astatotilapia; species Astatotilapia calliptera. The sequence continues at coordinate 10,084,367 of NC_137423.1, read as the reverse complement.
AATCTGTCAACTGCCTCAGCGGCCGAGCAGGAAGCTCATTGGCTGGAAAACACACGCGCCCTGCACGCACACCAGCCCCGGACCCAGCAGGATTTTTATTATTAAAGGGAGGAACTTAAACACACACACACGCGCGCGCGCAGATGACAGACTGACCTCCCTTTTGAAGGTTTTCATCTTGCTTCAGTTTAGGGGACGCCTGTAAATACTCCAATACCCATGATCCTCAGCAGCTGTCAGGTGTACCCAGCAGTTTAATCAAGCAAGCAGGGGAGAACCACAGACTGTAAATAAAAGATGGATGCAGCCACTGTGAAGTCATCCATTGGTTTCTTGAAGCCTCAATATTAGTGGGATAAAAAATATTACATCTCACTAAAACAGGCTACGCCCCTAATAATGCAAACCTTAAGCTTTAATGCAATTTAAACAGTTGAAATATTTTTTTCCTCCTTACAGAAGTTATGAAGGCCTAAATTATCTATAAGAGACCAAACAGTTTGTGTATCAACTTTAAATATATTTATATCTGCTATAAAGTTTCTACATGGGAGTCTATGGAGACTGACTCACTGCTGGAGCCTCTGGTGGACATCAGAGGAACTGCAGCTTCACAGCTTTCAGGTTGGCTTCACCTGGTTGAAGCTTGTGTGTATCTGAAATATGTTTTAAAAAACAACTTAAATAACAAATTCGGATCACCCAGACATATGCAGACCTGGTTATATTTGAGAGACATAAGCTTTAAAAAGCTCACCCCCACATAAAAAAAAATAAACGGTTTAAAAGAAAATCCAAAACTTTTAATTTCTTGGGTCTTGTGTTGTTTCAGGACTGCTGTGATGTGACATCATTTTATGATCAGTAAAAAAATATACAATATAAAACTCTAAAAGTACATACTGGGTTTCACTCTTCATTCTCTGTTCATGTGCTTTTTCAAAAACGTTGTGTTTTACTTACAATCCATGGGATCGCGATGTCCCACACACCAAACATTTCTAAACTTCAAGAAGAATCACTTAGACTTCAGTGGGCACATGAAGCCTGGGTTCAGGACTTTTCACACAGACTCCAAAGTTATACAGAGGACAGGAGGTGAGGTGGTGTGATGCCTCACAGCAGAAAGGTCCTGGCTTAGAATCCACAGGCGGGCTTTCAGTGTGGAGTTTGAATATTCTTTCCAACTTCCTCCCAAAGTCCAATGACATGAAAATCAGTCTAACTGGTGACTCTAAACTGGCCGTAGCTGTGAACGTCTGTTTTTGGGAACTGAAGCAAAGTTTGGCTACTGACATCAGACTTGATAAGCTGATAGGCCCGATTTGGGGTAGAGGGACATCAGGCCTTCAGTCGAATGGGGGGGGGGGATCCTGGAGGAGGACAGCAGGAAACAGGAGCTGAGCTTCTAAAGCATTCTTCCTTCCTTTTTAACTCAACGCTTCCCTCCCTTAAGAGGATTTAGCTGAAAGTCACACCCAGCGGAGGCAAATCTTAGTTTCTGTGAACTCAGCAGTTTTTTGTTACTTTATGTTTCAGTTTTTGAAAGATGGTTTAGCAAAATAAAACAGAAGATCAAAACCCTGCAGGCCTCATTATTAGTAACTACACTGAAATGCGGTGCTCAGGAGCCCATTCACTGTTACTGAAGCACACTGTGGGCCCAGAGTGGACTGGGTTTGCTGGATTGTTTTGAAATGTATCTCAAAAACAAGAAAAAATATTAAGATATTAAGACAAGATTAGTTTTCTGTCTATTAACTACTAACACCACTGATGAGATTTGTATTTAATACAACAACCTGCAAGTTCTGCAAGTTTATTCAGTTGGTTATTTACCTGGAGTTACTTGTCCAAAACTACACTAGTGAAACACTTTTATTTTGAAAGGCAGGGAAGGAAGATGCCTTTTTCCCACATGTGTTGCACAGTCTGTCCATGGAAGGTCTTTGTGACATTTTGTGAGACTGTAGCTCTGCAAGGATACGCCAAAATTAAGCCAATAGAGATGCACCAAAAGTTGCATTTCTGCTAACATCCACTAGAGGCGCTAGGAGTGAGTCAGGCCCCATAGACCCCCAAGAAATAAACATGTTTATAAACAGCCTGATACAAAACAATTTCATCCAAGTATGGTCACTTCTGGTGCTGATGTTGATGTTTAAAAAAAAAGGGTGACATCACAGTGGATGTGTTGATCTTTTTGTGCTGTCTGTAATTTATACTGGACTTCAGGGTTCTACTTCCTGTCGGTACTGTCTCAGGTTGTGGTTTCAGCTTTATGGCTTTATCACCTCATTTAATATTGATCAGCAAAAGATGAAGGAGACAGAAGGCTGCCGCCCACCAGCAATCCTTGCACTGTGTATGTGTGTGTGTGTTAAAGCAAGGAAGAGAGACAACTTTATTGATTAGAGCACATGATGAATACAGTGATGCACTCAGAGCTCGGGGCTCAGCTGGGCTGGCCTGCAGGGCGCTGGCCCCCCTGTCCCCCTGCTCTCCATCTTTAACTGGTCGCTCTGCAAGTTGAAATTGTGACGGTGGAGGTGCAGGAGTCAAACTACATTGAACACACACGGGACGGTGAAATCTCCCTTTACAAAAGACAAACACAACTTTGGCTTTCCTGTAAATCTCTCAGTGGAGCGTGGACTTGAGATAAAACCATAATCTCTGAATAAAGTTGTGTTTAGTTTTAAAAACTATTGTTTGATTCTGGCTTATTTTTAAAATACATGGAATGAAAATTCTATTGATGCTTGCTGATCATTGGGTCGTTGTAGAGAGATTGTATGAAAGAGAAGCATCCACTGCTGGGAGCCTGGTGGTCCCTCGTGTGGACCACCATAACTTCCAGTTCACTCTGACCTGCATTAAGAAGTGAAACTGTGGATTTGACAGAAGCCTCTTTGATTTGTGCAGGTTTGGTGCAGGACTGTTCTGATCGCCTTGTTGTCACCCCGAGGCGACAGCAGACACACAGCACTGATCCCAGGTCAGCCTATGCAGCCACCTCAAGGTCACAGTGTCACCTTTAGACAGTGACCTTCGACCTCTGGCTTTCAGCAATCTGCCCGTCAAATGTAAGAGCGCAGAGAGGTGGAGAAGCTGTTGAGAACATCAGAGATGAAGAGAGGAGTCTCAGAAATGTTTCCTCCTTTAAGATGTTTTCCATTATTTAGATGGAAATACAAAACACACACACACACACACACACACACAAAAATAAATGGACTTTTTTTTACTGGTCACATCTTTGCCACAAGTGGCAAACAGTTAAAATTAAAAACAACCAAAACAAACAGGAAAAGAGTGGTGGGTTAAATTAAGAGGTGATAAAGACCTGCTTGATTGGTTATTGTTAATTATAAAATAAAATATTTTTAAATGAAGAGAATAAAATATTGATGATAAAAGATTATTATTCAGTCTGATTATCAATAAAAGACAGAGAGTTTAATCATATGTTACCCACAGTTTATGGTTCTGATTCTTAAACATTACCCGTTATAAGTGGAGCCTCATCTGTTTCAGCCTATAGTTGAAGATTCAGCTTCTCCCTCTGTGAAGTAAAGTGAACAAATTGTACATTTAAAATCTCACAGAATGCACTAAATACTCAGTATTTGTACTATCATCCAGCATGCAGTACTTTTAAGTAAACATGTGCACTCCTGAGAACTCTCTGAGGTTGCTGCAGTAATCTAAGCTTGTCTGAGATGAACCAAGTGATAATTAACAATGAATTTAAAGAGTCTAGTCTACAACCTCAGTTTAATTCAACTTTATTTATATAGCACCAAATCACAACAGTCGCCTCAAGGCGCTTCTTATTGTAATGTAGACACTACAATAATACAACCGAAAAATTCCCAACAATCATATGAGTATGAGCAAGCACTTGGCAATAGTGGGAAGGAAAAACTCCCTTTTAACAGGAAGAAACCTCCGGTAGAACCAGGCTCAGGGAGGGGCGCCCATCTGTCATGACCGTTGTGCTGTCCAAAAGACACACTGTGGTAGCCAGAGATTAAGAATAAGTAATAAATAAGGCAGAGCGGTGTACAAACACATAGTGAGTGAAGAAGAAACACTCAGTGCATCATGGGAATCCCCCAGCAGCCTATACTATTGTAGTATAACTAAGGGAGGACTGAAGGTCACCTGGTCCAGCCCTAACTATATGCTTTAGCAAAAAGGAAAGTTTTAAGCCTAATCTTAAAACTAGAGATAGTGTCTGTCTCCCGAATCCAAACTGGAAGCTGGTTCCAAAGAAGAGGGGCCTGAAACCCGAAGGCTCTGCCTCCCACTCTACTTTTAAATACGCTAGAAACAACAAGTAAGCCTACAGTCTAAGAGCAAAGAGCTCTAATATAAGGCCGATAAGATGGGCCCTGATGAGAGGTCTCCTGACTCATGAAGTGTGAGGTAACGACTTGTTATGGGGCTTATGTTCTCTTTTCATCTCAACAACTGTCTGTTATTTACCTGTTTACCTGTTACCTGGCCCCTCCCAGTTCCCCCCCTGCGGTGACAGTCTGTCAAACAGACCGCCATACTTAGAGGACCAATTAGACTCAGCTAAAGCTTCTGTTTTATCAACAAATCATTATCCAGCAGCAGGACAGCCGTCGGCACGCCTGCCAGACACGAGAGCTTCACCAGCAGTAAAAATCCTTCTGCTGCCGTGTCATGCTTAAAGATGCAAACAGGCAGAGAAAAATCTGTCCAACACAAGTCCCATCTCTGCCTCAGAGATCATATCATTATTCATAGATGAATATGTGAGCCAGACTCACTGAATCACTGGTCTTCATGGACCCAGGTCTGGACGAAGAGGGAACACAGTTCAAACTCTATTTATACAATACCTTTCAAACAGGACTAATGCACAAGAGCATGGGTTCAAATAAGAAAACCGTAAAGCTGGGTAAAAAAGAAAGTTTTTCAAAAATACACGAGAGAGGGTGTAACCGAAAATCCACCTCCAGGTCTGAAATGTGCAGTCGCCATAGCAGAGCCTTAAATCTGCATTCTCTTTGATGACCAGCAGGGGGCGACACCTGTAGTTCCCTAAATACTTTCCAATAAGTCTATTGGAAATTGGCCCCCAGCTCTCATGTACTGTGAAAGTAAACAGTAGCCTGATCATCAGATTTAGGCTATACTAAACATCATAAGTGTCAGAAAGGAGGATGATGCTGATTGGACAAAGACGTGTGATATAAAAGTCCTCGGCCAATGATAGTGATAACAAGAAAAACATAAACTTAGCTGATACAAGCAGCTGAAATGAGTTTCTTACAGAAGAGGATTAGAGCCACTAGAAAAAAAAGGGTTTGTCTTTTTTTTTAGAATACTAACTTTAATCTCAGAATAATCCTCCTCCCTACTTTCCTCTGTGAGCAGCTGGACCTTTGACATATAGTTGTGATGTCAGGTGTGAGGGAACAGGTGTGGGGGAAAAGGAGAGAGGATCCAAATGCGGTGCCCGGAGCTCGGTTTGGAACAGAGCACAGATTTATTATAGAGACTGAATTTAACATGAATGATTGGAATTAAACAGGAAACACACACAACACAGCAAAATCTCCAGTGTTAAATTAACACTAGAGAGTGTCTATATGGGTCCACACCTCTGAGTGTTAAATACAACACTGTTGAGTGTTAAATTAACACTTTTGACACTTTTGATTTTCTAACACTGGAAAATAACTCAAAATGTTAGAAATATTCCAGTGTTAGAAAATCAGCACTGCTCAGTGTTAGTCTTTGTTAATCTTCAGAACTGACTAGGTTACTTTTAAACATATAACACTGTCAAAAGTGTTAATTTAACACTCAACAGTGTTGTATTTAACACTCAGAGGTGTGGACCCATATAGACACTCTCTAGTGTTAATTTAACACTGGAGATTTTGCTGTGAAGGAGTTGACGGCGAGGAGGCAAGGAACTGAGAGAAACTGAAATTGGTCGTGTCCAAATTCATGGGCTGCATCCTCCTGAGGACCCGGCCTTTGCGGTCTACGTGGGCCGGGTCCGCAGAAGGTCGGGTAGGCCGGAAGTAAACGGCTGGGGAAATTGGACGGTCTAGCCTTCAGATTAGCGTCACCGCTGTCTCGGTGGAGTTTAATAAACTCAGCTGTCTGCTCCTTGCTATCTAAAATATAACAGGACACTGGCGTAAATTCTCGACCATCTCACACTTCTGTTTAATCAGTTTTCTGTTTGACGTTTAGTCAGCTGTGTAAAAACCAAGGAGGAACCCACCTGGGGGATTAATAAAGTTTTATTTTATCTAATCTAATCTAATAACTTTAATCTCAGCCAAACCAATTTGCTCATGAACAAACAAAACACTGAAAAAAGCCCAACAATAACATTTTTAGGTTGTCTAAGTGACTTATATATTAGGTTTAACCCGAGTAGCGAAAGTTCGCGGTGATCTGAAAATGATGTGCCAGGAGTTGTGCCGTTCTCAGCGGCTTCGGTGACCCTCGAGCTCTCGGCTAGCTATCGAGCTGGTGGGTAGCAGACGTCTCCGAAAACGTTGAAGCACTTTTGCAAATATGCAATATCTTGATAAACGGAGCAGATATTTGATGTTTACACAGCTACTTTCTCGCCTGAAAATATGTTAAAAGTTTATTTTGTGACCCAGAAAGATTAGTATGAGTAATTTTAAAACTTAGTAGCGGCCGCCATTGGTGGAAACTGGAGTTTGGCTGGGCTGTGCTATGAATTCTGGGATATGGTAGGCCACGAAGGACACACCCGACCCATCCTTCAAATTCGGGGAAAAGGAGGACGCATTTGTCGGCTGCATTCGGAGGAGTCTACGAATTTGGACAGCCTTCGGCGCGTCGCTGTGATGTAATCGGTCTACAAATGCGGCCTCAGGAGGATGCAGCCCATGAATTTGGACACGACCATAGACTGGATAATGAGGAGGATCGGAAACAGATGAGAACACAGCTGGGATACATCTAACTAATGGAACAGAGGAAGTAGAACTAAACATAATGCACACAGAAAAAAAGGTTATCACAATAAAGAAGGATAAATACTAGACAATGAGGAAAAAGTCCAAAACTGAAAAAACTATGTGTCAACAACCCAGGTACAACGGTGAGAGAGATTATTTGGGATTATTCCAGTGTCCAGAGTTACAGCAGTGACAGAGGACATGACAGTTTAAACGGACACCTAATCAGTGACTGAAAGTGTTGGCAAACAGTGAGGAGCGCTGAAATTCATCCATGGAAAATTTACATTACATTGCATCAACTCTGCGTCCCAGGTGGCTGGCAGAGTTTAACGAAGTAACAAAGAAACAGGATTGCCCGATTGGCTGTTGAATCTCCACGTGTCTCCGTCTGCATTTGCTATGGAGTATAATTTCACTCCTCCAAAACTCCTCTCTGTGGTTTTGGGGATATGAGAGCTAACGTTTTTAAAAAACATTTTCTTTATTTACCGTATTACAAACACATTTAACCGAAACTGACAATCACTAATCACAAAAAGCAGACAGAAACATGCATTCAGATATTAGACAGGTCCATATCTTTGAGAAAATCCATAAATGGTTTCTAAAAGTTTCTTTTTCCGTGTCAACCACTCGGTTTGTTATTACTGTTTTTATATTTTTCCAACTTTATGCTCAATAATCATGAAACAATAATTTTGTGTGAAATTCAGATAAAATACATAAAATCAAGTGTTTATTTATTCAAACCATTAATTAATAAGGAAAATGGACTCTGCACATAATACATTGTATTTATGTAACAAAACTACATGGATAATTTACATGTAATTTATATGTAAATTAGTTAAAATAATCATTTTATCATTGCAGTCTCTGCAACCTCCCAAACATCTAAATGTTTCATTTTCAAATCTTCCTTCCATGCAAATAATTTATGTTTCAAATTTTCCACCTGAACAGAAGTAAGGAAATTGGGCTATAACTTAGTAACTGATTACTTTTAGATTCTTGTTTGGTTCTGATCTGGCTCTGATCGGGCTTTTCTGCTTCTTCTCCGAGCTGAAGTCTGAGTTTCTCTTTCACTGATCTCTCAGAGAGACAACAGTTTGGTTAATGAGCGCCTGCTCCTCAGCAGCACGCTCCCATTCAGCTCATTGTAAATTCCTCCACATTGTTCTCAATTTGTTGGCCCACTTTATGCTCTTTGTGTGACAGGACTAAAGCTCTCTCCAGTGTCCTCCTCCTCCGACACTTTTTACGGTGGAGTTCACCTCCTCCTCCTTCTCCTCAATGCCCTCAAATGCTGGAGGAAGATTTCCTGCAGTCAAAGCCTCACAGACTCCACGCTCCTTCTCTTCCTTGTCCTGATTTCTCTGGAGTTTGATCAGATCCTGGTCATCTGTAACAATGCAGGTGAGTCCTTTCACGCAAAAGCACTGCAAAAGGTTTCCATCTCACCCCAAACTCATTCAGAATGAGATGATTGTTTAAAAAAAAATATATGTACAATAACTTTAGTTTATTTAATTTTAAAAATCTAAATTTTAACAGAGAAGAAGAAACTGGCCCTTCAGAATTTCTGAGCCCTCATAACTTTATAAGTACAATACAATACAAATCAACTTTATTTATAGAGCACATCTGAAAAGCAATGGTATAACAAAGTGCTTAACAAAAAAGACAGAAAATAGAACATAAATATTATAAGACCATGACAACGTACCAAATATGCTAACAGGTCAATGTCACTAATACACCGGAATAGCATGAAATGCATATCAAATAAAAACATAGTAAAAGCACAAGGCCATAAAAAGATATGTATAGAAGAGAAATAGAGTAAGTCTAGAAATCAGATACAGGCATTAACTAACAGGAAAGGCAAGGTTAAATAAATAGGTTTTTAACCATGATTTAAATGATGGGATAGAATCAGACGCGTGGATAGCAATAGGAAGGTTATTCCACAAATCAGGTGTAGCCACGGTCACCTCTAGACTTCAGATCAGAAGTCTATTCAGCCTACCCCAGGGGTGTCAAACTCCAGGCCTCGAGGGCCAGTGTCCTGCAGGTTTTAGATATTACCCTGTTTCAACACACCTGAATCAAATGATCCAGCAGTGAGCCTGTGCTGTCCTGTAATTTAGCCATTTGAATCAGCTGTGTTGGGTTAAGGACACATCTAAAACATGCAGGACAACGGCCCTCGAAGCCTGGAGTTCGACACCTGTGGCCTCCCCAAACGTGCATCTTGATCCCAAATCAAACTTCTTTTCTTGTGACTCGGTAGAAAGCTTGAAACCTCTAAAACTACTTACTGCTTGTGTTAAATCTGTTAGACTTTTACTGCTTTACATAAACATTTAAGGCAGGGGTCTCCAACTCCAGACCTCAAGACCTCCAGACCTGCAGGTTTGAGATGTGTCCTTGATCCAACACAGCTGATTTAAATGGCTAAATTACAGGACAGCACAGGCTCACTGCTGGAGCCTCTGCTGGACATTGAAGAGCTGCATGTTTTGGTGCCTCAGTGTTGGCTTCACGTTTTAGACCTGGAGGTTGATTATTGGTCTGTGCTTGTGTGAAACGTTGTCTTTATCAAAATGGATCATGTTGAAACCAGAGTGAGCGGAGCATGGAAGGAGAAAGCTCGAACGCTCCATCAGCCACTCGAGGAAGAAGCTGAAGAGCATTGTTGGGAGACAACAGAGGAGAAGGAAGAGTTCGGCTTTTGTTTGTGGCGTTTCTGTGAACACAGAGAACTTTCAGAAAATGACAGGATTTCACTTCCACTTGGTTTCTCTTGACTTCCTCCATTCAGACGGTCGGCCTCCACCCTGAGGCTGCTCCGCCCTCCATTCACTCACCTGTCCGTCTGCAGCCCAGGAAGTGCACCAATCACCACCCTGTAACAACACACACACACACACACACACACACAGTTTTCCTGTGCATGTGTGGGGCCTTTTACATGATGAGTTCATGTTACACAGAGAACTTCATTTCATTTATGCAGATTAAGTGATCAGCAAATTACACCTGAATCTCATTTTAATAAACGGGTATATTTAAAATGAAGACCCACGTTAAAACGAGGAATATTCGCCTTTTCTGTTATCGGCTAACAGGAAAGTCTCTGAGATCCACATTTTTAAAGAAAAAATAAGAATACAAAAATGTCTCTTTCACTGTGTTTGGTTGAGTTTTACGGAAAAATGCAAAAACTCAACGACAAACAAACCAAACAGAGCTCAGGATCATCCAGAGCAGGCAGCAGGTGAGCTGAATCCACCTGATCACCTCACTCCACCTTTCAGCAGGTGAAGCAGTGAAAAGGCTTGACTCTTCTTGGATTTTGGGGACCTGGCGTGCACCTCAGCAGAAACCTCTGAGATATGCAGCAGCTGCTGTGTTTTGAGTGAGTGAGGATTAAATGAAGACACGGACAGGCGGGACTGCTGTGTAACAGCTGGAAACCAAAACTAGATGCCAAAGTAATAAACTGAAGTCAAATTAAAAGCCAGACTTCTCAGAAAACTAACACACACGTTGTACTTAAAATACTGACTAAAAAAAGGAAAAGAAATGTCTTTAGTCTTTGTTAATGAACACACTGCCAGTGTTGGGAAGGTTACTTTTAAAATGTATTCCACTACAGATTACAGAATACATGCCCCAAAATGTATATTGTAACGTATTCCGTTACGTTACTCAATGAGAGTAACGTATTCTGAATACCCTGGATTACTTGATATATTATCATGCTTTTTACAACTACATGAATGTACTATTGCTGTGTGATTTATTACTATTACTGAAGGTCCGCGGCTCCCAACCGTAGTAAAGGGACCTCTAGCTGATACGGTGGGTTTCATGTCGGGCTTGTAGCCGAAAACTAGCTTTACTTTGTTGTCTGGATGCTAGCAAGAGACAGAGAGAGGCTTTGAAAGGCTGCTCCAACGGAACTTATTGTTTCGGAGAAAAACACAAACACTGTGTACAGTCGAGTCTTAATAGCTTACTTACAACTGGGCTCGTCAGGCACTCTTCTTGGATGCAGTGGTTATTATTATATTTACATGCTTCCAGCTCCCGTTTCTGCTCGATGACAACTCGTACTTTTCCACTTTTCTCCCTCCTCGCGCTCACAGGCACATAACGGATATGGCAGTCCCTGCAGCACGGACTACAATGCCCATGATGCTACGTTCTTTGCTTATTAAAACTGAACTGCTCTGCCTATTAGCTTAGCACAACAACAACAACAACAACAAAAAGGCGCTCTCTCACCCAGGAAACAGACAGTCGCAGAGAGCGTCACCCTGTAGCCATGGCAACTGTAACGCTGCCGCCTAACAACAGTACATAGAACATAACGAAAATATGAAACAGGAAAATACCGCAGTGTAATCCATTTATTTCAACAAAGTAACTGTATTCTAAATACCACCTTTTTAAATTACAACTGTAACGGAATACAGTTACTCATATTTTGTATTTTAAATACGTAACGGTGGTAAATGCATCCCGTTACTCTCCAACACTGCACACTGGGATGTGTACCGTCACACTTCGGAGACGCTTGAGAATTTTAAAGAAGACATTCATTATTTAACTCTTTCATGCATGAATTATGACAACCTCAATCGGATTTTTTTTCTGAAGTATTTTTATTCATCTTTAGGCATAAAAAAAAGATTTTTTAACTTTGTTTTTTTAAACATGTACTTTTCAATGAGACATTACTTTGATCATTTTGCTACTGGTCAAACATTAAATCCTCATGTGAATATCAATAATAAGGACTTTTAATTTAAACATAGCAATTAAAATGGAAATTACTTCAGAGGAAAGACGATAGTTGAATGGCCACGCCTGCTGTTTGCACCGAGTACTTGCAGCCTTTTACCTCGATCATTGTTCTTTGGATGTGGGATGCAAACGTCTGGAGAGATTTCCCTCTCGCCGTTGAACGCTAAAGGTGCACCAGGAAGGAAATAAAAACTGGTCACTTATTAAAACTGAAACGCTCTGGTAACCGTTAAAACAGATGTGTAACGTGTAGCGCATATTTCAACGTGCAAACTTTTACGCTGTATTTTTTTTGTGTAAAAAGGATTAAAAAGAGGCTAATATTTTAACCAGTGATTCTGCTGCAAGTTTCTTCCTGTTAAAAGGGAGTTTTTCTTCCCACTGTCACCAAGGGCTTGCTCATATTGGGTCGTCTGATGATCGGGGTTTTCTCTGTTTTGCTTTTTATCGAAAAAAAACAACACTTTGAGGCAAATTGTTGTGATTTGGGGCTATATAGATAAAACAGAATTTAATTGAAACAATCAATATGTAGAATGAATCTTGGTGCCTTGGGTAGTCGTCTAGGATTAGTTTGGAAGAGCACATGCAAACACACATATGTTTATGTCATATTTATGTTGTGTGGAAGGCACAGTTTCTGACCCAATATGCAGGACTGAGCTCAAAACAGCTTTACTGCTGAACTTGTAAGAAACACACGAAATGAATAGAAACTAGGAAGTGCACAAAGCAGACACTCAGAAATACTAACCACAGGAAACCTCTCCACAGCTTCAGGGAAATCACAACAAGGACACTAAGGCTTAAATACACACATGAGGTAATCAGGGAGCGAGAACAAACCAGCGGACCTAGATTAGAGTAACGAGACAGAGGAAGCAGAACTGAACACAACACACACGGGATGAGAGACTTTCAAAATAAGACAGGAAACCAACAGACGGAAACCCAGGCACACAAAGTAGATGCAGAACACAGACACGTGACCAACAGGAAGACGAGACTAGAACAGACATGACATGAAATGACAACTAACATGATGAAATAAGAAATCACTAACTATAAATAAAAGCAGCTCCATAGAAACTAATACAGTAAGAAGTAATACTGCTTTCTGAGGAACTTTATCATATGCCAAGAACAAACTCAAAATACTGGGTCAGTGGCCCAGGACCGTGATAGTTACAATCATTATACGTCCTCTGAACTGAACATGTTCTGAGAAATACACCCTGTAACGTGAGATTTAAAAAGACTAAAATATCAGTGAAAACTAAAACTAAAATAGGAAAACCCCCTTTGGAAACTTAGTGACACTAAAGCGATTTGAAAACAAAGCTTAAAAAAAGAAAGAAAATAAAAACGAAAGGTCCATTTTTTAAGTATCATCATAATCTACTGGCAGAAAGAGGCATTTTAATGCATGAAAAATCATGTTCAATAAAAGACAGAGGGAGGAATGAAGGAACAAAGAAAAGAAGGATCTGAAGGTGAAAAAGGAAACTGAAAGAGAAGGAGAGGAGGCGCGCTGGCCTCAGGCAGAAAGCTCTCCTTGCTGACCTCCGCGATGTAAAGATATGTTGTCTTCATTTGTAAAGGAAACACACACACACACACACAGCCTCGCGGTTCAACACACACTTATACAGATGCTTGTTCACGCCATCGCACATTCAGTGAGCCGTGCTGGCTCACAGAGGAACGCACAGTTTGTTTCACTGAAACTTTATTGAAATCTTCATACAGACAGTGGGATCTACCTCCTGTCAGAGCACTCCTGACCTGATGGAAACCAAACCAGAGAAGAAGAAGACGTTCTTCTTTAATATACCATCTGATGGCTGTAGCCCATGACTCAGTAGGCACTATAACCGTAAAGCCTAATTAAAGTCTCACCCAGTTTATTGGTCCATATTTCACAGTATGTGGGGACACACTGAGGTGTGTTACTGCTGTTTTCATGATCGGAAATGAGTTTGAGGCGTCTGATCATCTCTTCAGCGCTGAGGGTCGGAGGTGAGCGGGTCGACAGGTAGAAGTGGCCGATGAAGGGCTCTCAGAGAGGAGTGAAGAGAGCGCTAATTATCTCTGAGTGGAGACACGCAGGAAGGCTGAGTGCAGCTGAGAGGACACACACACATTCTGCTCTGGGGCATGTCGCGGGGGTAATTGGCGGTGGTGGAGGGGCAGTCAGTTTCCCTTTAAAAGCCCACAGAGGCAGAACAGAGTCACAGGAAAGTGTCAATCAAGAGAGCAAGCAGCATGAACACACACACACACACACACACACACACACACACACACACACACACACACACACACACACACACACACCACCTTATGAGGTGCACTGATTTAAACTTCATCCAGTGGGGTGAAGGACTTTGTTTCTACCTCACCTGCAGTTATTACACCTTTATTATTATTATTATTTAAAAGATGAATATTTTTAAATTAAAAACATACAAAGACTGTTTAACCTCTGTGCGATGACAGGACTCCATTAGGATGCTCCAGATTCCTGGGAATCTGGGAAAGAAATCGGACGCAGACTCTAAGCACCGACATTTAGATTAAAAAAAGAGTCTCTATTGTAGGGTTGTTGTAATTTAAATCCCACAGTGTGTGAATGTGGGGATGACTGGATGTGTAAAGCGCCATTTACAAACAACCTTTCAAACTATGTATGACCATTTATGTTTTCTCCTCCTCTTCATCTTCCTCCTCACCTAAACTGAAGTCAGGCCTCTGACATAAGAAAACGTGCATAAACAAGATAATTTATTCCCGATACTGTCACAGTTACTACTGTAAGCAGATCGGACACATCTGACCTGCCTCTTGCAGAGTGAACAGACGTGGATGCTTCATAGTGGAGGTACATTTTTGTCATATTTCAGTCCAGAGCAAATTCACTGAGTGTCCATCAAGGCAGTGGGAGGGATCTCACTGTGGATGCCTTTATTGATGTGTACTGAGGTGCTAAAACCCTCCATTAAGCATCCAGAGCAGGTCGTGAAAAGTCGTCTTCATGGGGGAAAGAGTTTTAACACATTTATTTTTTTAAATTCCAGATTTACCGTCAAGTTCTCATGTTTTTCAAATAGTAAACTATAGTAGAAACTTACCTGCCAGCTGCAGGTGCTGTGGGGTACAGAGGGATAAAGTGCACTGTCACCTGGTGCGTGTGGACACAAGCTGTGAAGCAAGCTGTTCATTAACCGAAGTCTTTATCATTGAACAGCACTGGCTAACGTTAGCTTAAAAACGGAGTCCCTGATCACGAATATCACCAAACTCCACATGAGGACAAAAACACTGACGTGGCTTCAGGAGTTGCACAGAGACGACTTTAACGAGGAACCTCAGAGATGTGAGTGATGTCGCTCCCGAGTTCACCTCGTTTCAGCGGTGCATTTGGAAAAAGAAGGAAACCAGACGTAGTTTGAGACTTTGGTTCATTGATCAGCAAGTCAGAGTCCTTCAAGCATCATCAGAAATGTTTTCCTTCATGCCGGTGCTGTTACTGTGCGGAAGCTGAAGGCCATGATGAAACAGAAGGGATCACAAAAGGCAGTTTCTGATGCCTAGCTTCGGGCTGAATTGCAAACGCTATCACATGAAGTTTAACCTCATTGATTTTGTGTTTGCAGCACATTCAGAGCCTGGTCAGAGCTCTGCATGTGGCTCATTTAGTAAACAAACACAAGTTTTATAGTTTTACTCCTTTATATTTTTCACACACTGCTGTGAACCTGGACTGTGAACTCAGGATTGGTGGCAACTTCTCTGAAAAAGCTCCAACCTTGAGCCCGGCAGGAAAATTCTGCATTTACAAGAAGCGACCGTGAGGTTTTTCACCTGATTACACGCCACCATTTTTTTTTCCGGTTCTGTGAATTCGTCTTACTACCTTTGTTTAACTGAAGGTCTGAGCGATTCCTCCATAACCAGATTGTTCTATTATTAACTCCAGGTGTTTGTGTTGCATCGACTGCACCGATAGGACAGCTTGAGATGAAGATGAAGATGCCTGCTGTTTTGGATGTTAAAAACATTTCAGCAGCCAAAACATTAAACACGGCCTGATGTAAAACTGGTCTCTGGTGTCAACAGCTTCACCACTTACTCCGCCAACCTCCAAAAATGTTGACTTTTTCACCATTTTAAACCATAACATAAATAACTTTTTGCACATTGTGGACATAAATCATTACAAATGAGACCAAAAAGATGAAAAATTGTGCTCCGGGTTTTCTGCTGTGTGACTGGTGTGTTATTTTGGCTGGTTGTGTGCGTGATCTGAAGACACTCGTTGGTCTTAAGCTAAGATTAAACTTAAGTGGAAGGAAAAGAAGTGTTTGCCGGTCTTAACTGCGGTGAAATGAACACATGATGTACCTGCAGTGATGCTCAGGTGGAGTTGCTGGGGTCAGATGTGGGGACGGCCCCCTCCCTCCTCAGATACAGATCTGGAAACTGAGCCTGCGAGCTGCTGCTGTTCAGGTAAACAGATGGGAGTTTTTCTGCCCTCTGCTCTCTCTGCTCTACATGATAACCTCTGACTCCCCCTCCTCCCCCTTCCAGCTTCTCCTCCTTCCTCCTTGTGCCACTGATTGCACCTGTAACCCCCCTCACTGTTGTCCTCACCCCAGGGCAGAGTAGAGTTTCGTCCTGTTCACCCTCAGCAGACCTCTGTAACTGGTTCATTCATCTCCGCAGGGTGCAGAGCAGACAGCCTTTCCAATATTTGGTGAGCATTTATGGATATTTTGTGTCCTCGGAGAGAAAGGAATTATGGGTTGCTGGAAAAAAGGCTTCTTCCTGTGTTGTCTTTTCACAGTAAAAGTTTTGCAATTTATAAAGTTTATAAGAGAAGTAGGATTATAATATTTACATTGCAACAAAAATAATACACTGTGTGCACAATTGTTAGGCAAGTTGTATTTGTGAGGATTCATTTCATTATTGAACAACTACAGTGCTCTCGGGCAATCAAAGATGTTAATGAACCTAAACCTAAATGTTTAAGAAAGTAAAAATTAGGTTTTGTCTTTCTTAAGAGAATATATATATGAGCACAATCATTAGGCAACTATTAGTGTGCAAAATTATTATGCAACTTAATGAAAAAATGAACATTTTCCCATCTCACTTGTTTATTTTCACCTGTTAAAGTGACAATAATAAGACAACACAAAAAGTACATATTAACATTTGTGACATGTCAAAAAACAAATAAATCAGTCACCAATATAGCCACCCTTCTTTTCAATAACTGTCACAAGCCTTCCATTCACAGTTTCTTGATCTGTTGACGATCAGCTTTTTGTGCAGCAGCCACCACAGCCTCCCAGACACTGTTCAGCTCTGTGTCCGTTACTGATCCAGCCACAGTCCCATCCATCTTGTCCATCAAGAGTCCCTGTCATCTCAACAGTCCATAAAACCTTTGAACATTCTGTGTTCAGATATTTCTTGGCCCTGTCAACTTGCGTGTTTTGTTCAGCGGTGGCCAGGTTTCAGCCTCCCTTACCTTGGCCATGTCTCTAAGCACTGAACACCTTGTACTTCTGGACACTTCAGGCAGGTTGCAATTCTGGAATATGGCAGCAGTGGAGGAAAATGGGTTCCTGGTAGCTTCACGTTTGATTCTTCTCAAATCTTTGGCAGTTAATTAGCATCTTTTTTTTCTCAATAAGTTTCTTGTGACCCTGTTTGCTATTTAGAGTGTTGATCTCCTTAGGCCACTCCCTCACCCTCATTATGCAAAAACACATCAGCTAATATGCTTAAATCCAATAAGCACTCAAGTTTCTACAGCTTGCAATTGGAAAATATGCATAAAAATTATGATCTGGCCAAAATACTCGCTTGCCTAATAATTGTGCACACAGTGTATAAGTAAAAAAAAAAAAAAGTTAAGAGAAACACAATAAATAAATGAATAAATAAAAGACATTTTAACCTATGGAAAAATAAAATAAAATTTACCTTTGGTTTTCACTATGTAATAGAAATTTTTTTTAAACTTATTTTTATATGAACATAAAGTGTAATGTTTTAATAATTATTACTGGCTCTGTAGTTGATTCGCCCAATGAAAAATCTCTGCTTCTGACACAAGGTTTACATCAGGAGGACGTAAGCCTTGTGAATATTTCATGCTGTTCAGGCAAAGTGGGGATATTTCAACGCAACCGAGACATCAAAAGAAGCAGCAACCAATCTGTGAGCTTCTTCGAAACCTGAATAGGAATATTTTTAGAGACCAGGATGTGAGATCTGTTCACTCCTGCTGGAGTCGATACCTTTGAAGCTTGGATTGATTTTCAAAAAGACCTGTAATGTAAGATTTGATATTAGGTCTCCCCCCTCCAACCTCTCACTCTGGGAAAATGAAATCAGACACAAATCAGACACAAATCAATCCGTATGAAGCTGGAAAGATGAAAAATCCTCTCCCGGAACATATATGCGATAGATTAGAGTTATTATGACTTTTTGAGATAGCTTTGATCCGTGATGTCAGTGTGAATACACAAGGATTTGGATGCAATTTCTTTCACGTTGTAGCGGTAGCAGGAAGTATGGCCATGTCTGCACATGCTGATCGCTGGACTCTTCCTCCTCACGCCTTCTTCCACTACTGCACCTGGAGTACGTGTGTGTGTGTGGGAGCTGATGTTTTTTTTGGGGGGTGTGCAGGAGTTATGAGAACTTAATCAGGGCTGCAGAGTGCAGGAGTCCCCCTCCTCCAGCCTCCCTCCTTGTTTTCCACAATTACCATGAAATTCTTAATGTCCACACAGCTCGCTCAGACTCGAGTCATCCAGAGGGCGAGAGGGCTCCCGGCTGTGCCCGCCCCACTAACCTCCACCCACACAGCTCCGAGCCTCCTCCCTCCCTCCTGCTGCTCCAGAGTTTCAGGGTTCAGCTCTGCCCGTCGTGTCCCGGTTGACCTTCTGACCTCTGATGCTCCGAAAAGACTGAAGCAATTTCCAGAGCAATAAACCGTTTCTTTGGCAACGAGCGCTGACGCTTTCGCAATGTCACTGGCGTGGAAGCAAGGGTGATGAGGGATTCTCTAAAGGTCAGTAAAAACAATACTAAAATGCAAAAAAGTCCCCGTCAGCCATCATATCTGCACATAAACAAACATTTGCACGCCGCGTCCCGTGGGGAGCACCGCTCGCCTGCTCTCGTCCTGGTCGCCGACTGAATAATAAGCTTCTGTTTTTCCAGCCGTATAATAATAAAGCTTTCAGTGGGATTTCTCTTTTAGATCCTGGAGAAAAAAACATCAAAATTCACCATGAAGAAAAGTATAAATCAGACATTTAAGTCGGCCCTGGCTCGCCAGGCAGGGGCTACAATGGCGGCGAGGAGGGCGAGGACGAGGGGAGCGCCATAATGTAAAATAGTTAAAAGCTTATTAGAAGCGCTGAAAGGCAGAGTGATTTCCACTTTGTTTCGGAACACCCTGAGCTCATCCTTTCAAGTGATTGTGAAGGGGGCAATTCAAATCTCTTTGGGCCCATATGAATGAAGGCCCCTCTTAAAGCTCCTTTATAAGCCGGCAAATTCCCCACAGGCGTATGCCCTTTAGCTCCATTACTGATTTACCCGGAGCATTCATCTGCAGCCTTCTGCTGCCATTGTTCTGCTGCAGCCACCCCTGCACCTGACAACACCAGCTACAACCGCAGGGCCGACACACACTTGCACACTTTCTTCTTACGTGAGGGGAAAAAAGTTTTTGTGCAAAATGGAAAAAAAAGAAAAGAAAAAGGGAGGTGAAGCTGCACGATGATGCTCGGAGGAGGGTGGAAAAAAAGAGAAAAAAAAAATGAACTTATGTGATCTGTGACTGATTCCAGCGGGTGGAGGGGTTGCTGCTGTTAAACATGGAGGGGCTCAATGAGGCGGGTCTCTGGATAGAAAAGGTGGAGGCCTGATCCCCTCTCTCTCTTTTCTTTCTTTTCCTTTCTTTCTCTTTTTCTTTATTCCCCCCTCCCCCCGTCCTCTGCCCTCCCATTCAGATAAAGGGGGTAAAAAAAAATTCCAAGTGGGCCTATTGGTGCTGTACTTAGATTAATTAGGCTCTCCTTTAGAGCCCATTCAGCTCCTCTCTCAAACGGGGGTCCCTCTCTCTCTGTGGAAAGGTTTCACATCCATTTGCATTTGTTTGTGTGGTTTGGAGCTGCAGCGAGGCGGAGGAGAGGCCGCACAAAAGAAGAGAAGGGAAAATATTCTTTTAATGGCTTTTTCACTGCGTTACGCTGTTTTCTTTGCCCTCCTTTCACGGCTAACAGCTCTCCACGACGCGAGAGCAGAAAGGGAAAGAAATACAGAAAAAGTTGTCAAAAGGGAGACGAGGAGCGACGAGAGGCTGTGGGCTTGAAATCAGATCCGATGCTCACAAATACATGAGAGGCTGAGAGTGTGTTGTTGTGTCGATGGAGGAGGAGGATGGGTTGGGGGGGGGGAGTGAATGCCTGTGCATGTGCACTCATGCATTAACAGCATTTCTGATGCAGATCTGAGTGTTTGTCTCCACGTTAAATTTTCTTTCTCTGAAACAAAGGAACGCACACGTGAAGCATTAATGCTGCAGAAGTGCATTTGTGTCTCCGGCCCGAAGACACTTTAACCCTTTCGCTCCCATTTAAAGGAGGTGCAGAGACACAGAGGTCAACTCCCAAGCAGACAGAGACGAGATCTGTCAAACATGAAAAAGCGATAAACATGCAGTATGTGTGGTTGCAGAGGTCATCTGCTGGTTGGATCAACAGCGCATCCAGGCCACATGTTGACATTCATTCATACACGAGTCCTTCAGCTTCTTCACTTCAACTTCAAACCTCAACTTCAACATTTAGCCCACCTCCATTTTTTATTTTTTGGATCCAGTAGTAACTGCACCTGCAAATTAGCACTAACATGCAACAAAATCCCAGAATTTCACTCGCCAAAACTGGACCTCTTGAACAGGTAATACAGTAACCTCACAGCAGCCATATGTTTGGTAAGATAATCTCATTAAAAATGATTCAATAGTCTCCAACAGCAAAAACATGGTGCAGATGTCCAATTTAGCTGAAGAGAAACCTAATAGACAGCTAGCAACTACAACTGCCTGCCTGCCCATCCAGCTGTTAGTCAAAGAGACCACGCCCCCAGTAACTTAAACAATTCAGCCATAAGCATAACTTACCGACCAAAACAGTGTCTCCGTAGCTGTAAACATGTTTAACATAATTAACTACTGGAGCCTCTAGTGGACGTTAGAGGAACTGCAGGTTTTTAATGTTTGATGATGATGTAGGCATTTGTTTTTTTCTGCACCTGAAATCCAAAGAACATTTAATCCACGAGCTGGAAACAAACCACTTTCACTGGAGCATCTCTGATGTTCTTTTACTCTCACGCTTCATCAGAGGATATTCCATAAAACCTCTCTGCAAAGGCAGTCCCTTCTTTATTTGTGTGTCCACTTTTTGAGTGACTACATGTGTCTGAAGCTCTCGTGCACGCTGCAGAAGTTCAACAACACGTGATTCGACAACATGTCAGATCGACAGGCTGCAGATACAAAGAGGAGGAGGAGGAGGGTGAATCTAATCCTCACATACACACAGGATTAGGAGTCGGGGCCCCTCATCCCTGAATCTGAAATCCAGGGACTCCTAGCTCAAGTTTCCTCCGGTGAATGCTGGTTTCTGATCACAAACATTCAACTGCTGCAGATATCCCATGATACTGATACTCAGAGTTGGTTATAAAAAAAAGTTTAGTCTGAAATAAAATAATTAATTTAAATTGTGATGCTCTGAGTGGATGTAAAAGTGATTTGTTTGCAGTTTTTCCGCTCTGAAAATTTCCGATGACGTGTGAACATTAGCCTGCAACTCTGTTTTTATAGTGTGAGGGTTAAAGTTTGCACCAAACAAACAAACAAACAAACAAACAAACAAATAAATAAATAAAAATCAAATGTTTTTGAGGGGGACAGATGATGACCTTTTTATCAAAATCTGATTGACTTCACATACAATGACCCATTTTATAAAAAGAACTGAGCAAATCTCTCTCAAGCAGATGCCTTTTCAGATTTCGGACTTTGCCAGCATCACCCTGAACAGCATGCACATCTGCCCACTATGGAAGATTTCAGTCATATTTATCTGTGTAATTAATTATTTAAAGGTGCCTGAACAGTGTAGCAGTTTGTTCACCACTTACATCACTTCTAATCGGTTCAGTAAGGTGTACAGGCTAGATGTGATTTAACACTTCCTGTCACGGTATATCCACTACAACATCGAGGTCTCACTGCTGTGCAGGAGGAAACTCACTATGTGAGCTCTGTGGACTCTGTGCTCCGCTGGCTGTTGGTTGATACCAGCTTTCTGATGCAATTAGAATGAATGGGATACTTGATATGATGGACACAAGTCACGAGTGATGTCCAGTTTATAACTGGATATTCAGATCTGGAGACCTGGAGACAATGAAGCACAGGAGGATAGATTTATTGAGACAAAAACACAGGACACACATCAAACGGCGAGGGCATAAAAGTATTTTAAAAAATTAAAATATTATTTTAAGCAAAACCCCAGGTCCATGACAACCTGAGACATATTTCTTTAGAAATACCAAATGGATACAAAGTGTAATAATAATTTGTAGAGATCCCAAACCTCTGCAGGAGACAAGGGTGCTCTGATACAGCAACCACACACACACACACACACACACACACACACACACACACACACACACACACACACACACACACACACACACACACACACACACACACACACACACACACTCAGGTTTGGACTGTCAGCGTGCTTTGAGTGATGCTGCAGGATTCAGCAGGTGCTGCAGACTTTTATCTCTCTGTGTAAATAAGATAAACTGACCTCAGAGCAGCTACATCAGGTAAAGGATGATGGATTTCCTGCTACACCTGCGTTTGACACACCTGTGTGTGTCACTGATCAATATGGAGGACAGGTGTATTTATACATACTGTGATTTTTTTGCAGTTGCTGTAACCATCAGGTACGAGGCAAAAGCTTCTGTTTGTTAGTTTCCTTCATGATTTTCCACCTCCTCTGTAATAGGAATCCATTCATGGGTTTATTAAATAAATTAATGTGTGGTGGACTCAATTAAAAGCAGTTTGGTGTAAGCGTTTTCACTGAGCGGCTCAACAATGGACAATAAAAGATACTTTTTCATTTTTCAGAGGCTTTGTGAGAATATTGGTCAGTTTAAAGTGCATGCTGGGAAGTTTGGGAACCAACCACAGACCTTTGACTGTCCTGCTGCAGATCAGTGTCCTACAGTGACTCTATTCTTCTTCTCTGCTCTAAAAGGGACCAGCTCACAGTGGCCTGCAGGTCAGGGTGATGGGGTGGAGGGAAGAATACAAACAGTGTTTTACGGAGGATGAAAAAGAGGAGGTCGCCTGTGGACATCAAACTCTTCAAACAGAAAAAAAATAAAAATTGTCTCACTTCAGGGAGCGGCGGTCATGTCCGTTTGAACCCACACAGTCAATTCCTACTAAGTGCGACCTCCTGCAGGTCAGAGGTCAGAGTTTAGGGTACCTGAAGGCAGCGCACACTGACAGCCACCACACTGATGCACCTGATTCAGTAACCGGATTAACCATCAGTCCAGATTATTAAATCTGGACTTCTCTCCAGACATGAGGCAGGAGTAGAAAAACTCAGTTTATTTATGTTTATTTTTATTATACATCCTCTTCCACATTACTTATTAATTTATTGTTACTCCACTTTATTTATTTATTATGTTATTATTTATTTATTTATTTTATTTGTTGTTACTGTTTCACTTACTGATGTGCTTTTTAAAAAATAGTTTTTATTATTTTTGTGTGTATTTCTTTTCATCAATATTTTGCAATTTATTTATTTTCTTTTGTTATAATTAATTAATAATAATTACTTTTGCAGTCTGTTTAATATTTTAATTGTTTTATCATTATTCCTTTAATATAGCTTTAATTTATTTATGTTGTTAGTATTTGTTGTTGTTTGTTTTTCAGTATTTTGTTTATTTTTTTCAGTTATTACTCGCCCATTTAACTTTTTCTTTTTGCCATTCCTTTGTTATTTTATTTATAATTCTTGTTATATTTACTTTATTATGTCTTTATTTTTGTTTTATTGATTTATTCATTTTATTTATTTATATTGCTGGTTTTATTTACAGTTGTTACCTTAACACAGGATGTTCCAAAACCTTTAATGAATAAAACATTATATAATAAATTTCATTCTTGAATCAAGCAGATGATCGATATTTCAGAGAAGAACTTTGAGTTTTTTGATGTTTATTAATGATTAAATGATATTCTATAAAGTCATTTCCTCTTGAGCTGCTGCTGAAGTGCTTCTGAGCCCTTTATAGGCTATATTCATCCAGGCAGTAAAACTGTATGTGGTTCTGCAACAAAAGACTCTCCTCCTCCCCTCCCCTCCCTTCCCCACAGAGGTCGGAGGTCAACGCAACAACTGGCAGTGGTCGCGCTTCTCTGACCTGCAGCTACTGCTGTGAGTATCGCCTTTCGTTGAGAGTCTGACTGCAGCTGGGACAGCGCTGCGGGACATACTCTGTACATGCTGTGCTAAAGTAAAGGTACCACAGTACCTCAGAGTGCACTGCAATTGAAGGATTAACAGGAAAAATATTAAATATGCATCTTGAGGACAAATTGAAATACTTCCCATCCAACCATCTCAAATTGGCCATAAAAATATAAGGATGTTAGACTTTTGGCATCATTGTGAAGTGACAGCATGAGCTCAGTCTTTTAAATGCTTCAGGGTAAATATCCTGCACCACAGCGCCATGAACACGAAGCTCTCAGACTGACACAGAAGGATGGATGCTTGAAACCAGAGGTTGCACAGGCAAGGAACAGAAAATGGTTAGGTAGGAGGTCAGTGCCAATAAAAATCAGATGAAGTTTAATAAAGATTAGTGCGAATGGTTTTCTGTCTCTGTGTGTTAGCCTTGCGTCAGACTGGCGACCTGTCCAGGGTGCACCCTGCCTCTCGCCCTATGACAGCTGGGATAGGCTTCTTCCTGCAGAGCTCTGTGATTGTAACAGAAGAGAAACAGCCAACAGAAGCTGCCTAAAGCATCACTCAGACCTCTGAAACATGAGCTCAAATCACTACATTGATTCAGAGACACCTGACACCTGCTACTGCTGGTAAACTGAGGCTTTAATTGGTCCTCAGCGGGGAACTGTTCAGCTCCAGATCAACAAATAAAACCAGAAAAGGCGGCACTCTCCAGAGAATGCTTTACACGTTCACAGGACTGAGAAACTCAGCTCTGCAGCTCCCCTCCAACACTGTCTTTGATTCTTTTATGTACGCTGAAGGCCTCCTTCATCTTGCTGCCCCATGCGTGGTTCTCTTCACTTTTCTGCACATCTTCCTGGCATAAGAACTGTAAAAATTTTCAATTCTGTAGTTGTCACCAAAATATTTACCTTTAGCAGACAATACTGAGTTCTGGAGGAATTTGGAGGAACTGGAAGAACTATTCAATAAAAATAGTAATAAAATTCTAGAGAAACACCTCTCTACAAACAAACTGTGTTATTGGCACATTTTACTTAAAGTATGAAAAATAAAAGTTTTAATCTACAAACAATGCTCCCTATTAATATTATGACTTCATATATTATATCAGATAGAAATGCATTACACACTAATGTGGCTGTTCAATAAGGGCCACAAATCTCTAGAAAATCAAGGCACAGGCTTATTGCAATTTAAAGATTATATGCAGAGCTTATAGATGAATTAAGAGAAGCCTATGGACGAGAACACTACCTTTATTTTATTTACTACCCACATCTCCCAGTTAACAAAATGAACTACATTTGCAGAGCCTACCTGTTTCAGAAGAAGAGACATGAGCCCAACACTGGGACAAAACGCTGCACAGTAAGTAAACAGCACAGAGAGGCAGCAAATGGATGTTTCTAAAGTCAGTGTGCTGAGTTTAAATTCAGAACACATACAGCTGGAGGCCCAGCACATTTCTGTTGTATTTCATTTAAATTTGCCATCTTGGTTGCATGCCAAGATGATGCACTGTAATGTGCCAAGATACAGAGACTGCAACATCTACAAAGACACATTCACCATTTTATGATGACATTTTTGTCACTCGGACCGAAGCGCACTCAGGAATCCTGACTCAAGGGATTTAGAGGCTGTTGTTCCAGTTACTACATTCAAGGTTTTTAGTTCAGCTGTAGCTGACAGTTAGCCCCACAGCTGTTTTATTCATTTTAAAATATTTTTTATTAAATATTTTATTTAATGAATGTTTTTTTTACAAGTTTTATTGTAAATAAATAATTCTTAAATTATTAATTAGATACCGCCTTACTTGCCAGCCTGCTTTCTTGCTGGTTTCTGCCTCAGAATTAAAGCTGACAGTTAATTGAAAGCTTTATTTAACCAGACTGATCTGCTCCTGTTTGCTGGTTAAAAAATAGCAACAGTGAGCTGCACATCAGGTATAAGATGGAGTATTAGTGCCATTTTAAGAAAAAATATATAATATAAGTTGATCAAGCTGAAATTTTGAGATTAAAGCTGAAAATCTATTTTGAGAAAAAAGTCAAACTGAGAAGATTACAGTTGTTGTCAAGACAAACTGCCACAGTTACTGTACGCTCTACAAAATGCCTCGCGTAGGTGACTTTTTGTGAAACTCGTGTAACAGCATGCATCCTCTTTATTGCACGAGGATGTAATCATCAATAACCTCGCATCAGTCCGCCCATTTCATTTTGAACAAATCCACTCTTCCGAGTTTTTTTTTCAACATCCTTATGCTTGTCAACACAATATGTTTATGTGTGGGAAAAAAAACTATTTCCTTCCTTCTGAAGTACGATTTCACTCAGAAAGAACAGCAACGGTGGCAGTTTGTCTTGAAACAACAGCTGTAATCGCCACGTTTTTTCTCCAAATACAATTTCAACTTTTTTCTCGTAATAGAATTAGGATTTTAATCTCGAAATGTCAACTTCATTCTCAAAATTATCGATAATTTTTTTTTTCTTATTGTGGCCCTAATACTCCTTCGTACAGGTACAACAATCCTCTGTCAAAGGAAGGAAAAGTGAAGGATTAAGGAGCTAAACAGATCCCAGATCTCCTCAGGATCTCACCTCTGACACCTGGCTCATCTGCAGCCTGCAGTCCATCACACTGAGGGGATCTGAGGGGGTCATACAACTAAGTGATGGGTGGGTCTGGAGGGGGTGACACGAGGCCATCAGGGGGCTGAAGTGTGTCGCCTGGCAGCCAAAAGGCTGATTCTGAATGGGTAGGCAGGAGATCTGGCAAAGCTCCTTGGAAAATCCCATTAGGTCCCCCCAAAACCCAAAAAAGGCACTTGTTGCCTTGGCTGAGCCCCCCCCCCCCCCCCCCTTACAAAACCCCCCCTTGTGCCCCCGGCTACATCTCTGTCTCTTTGTCCAGTGTGTCTTTTTCTGAGATTTTATCACATTAGTTCCACTGGGAGCTGGAAATCGCCTGTAATTGCAAGTTCTGTGATGCTGGCGGGCCAAAAGGAGGGAGGGTGGGGGCAAAAAGCCAAAGGAGAAGAAGGTGAGGGGCAGAAGAGGGGAGACAGAGGGGAGAGAGAAGAGGTTGTGTTTGGCAATGAACAAAATGGGATGTGTGATTTTAGACGACTTGTGCTTTTCTGCCTCTGAATGAAACTCCACATTCTGTGTCTGTATTCAGATTATTAATACATAATAAGCTACACGATTTTAAACATTAACTGTTCGACTGAACAGACCTGGCTGAGCTGAGGGGACCTATGATTTAAACAAGCCTTAAAGAAGAAAAATATCATGACTCCGATTTTAAAGCTGTTGAGTTAGTCAAATCAGCAAGCAAACTCCTGAGATTTAGAGAAACTTTTTAAAGTTTTCTCTAGTGAATTATCAGAAAACAAATCAAAAATCAAACAAGATTAAAAGTGATTCTGTTACTGTTTCTCTATTCATCAAATACACTGGTGCAGTTCACTGAAACTACGGAAATTCTACAGGGTCTGGTGGGACATAATATATTAAAACGAAAAAAGCCAATGATGAAGAGTGCTGTGCTGAAGACGCTCTGAGGTGCAGCAGCAGGGACGGCGTGAATATGAAAGAGGCGGCTGGAGATGATCGACGAGGCATCACTTTGCATCTTTAAACGCTCTTCTTTTCTTTCTCCTTCATCACTAACAGAATCATTTGAAAGTCAGTTGTTTTAAGGGCAGCATGGTGCTGCAGGGAGCTTCCTCCCACAGCTGGAGGACAAGCAGGGGATCTTTAAATGTGAGTCAACACTTTCACTGGTTTTAGATTGGTTTATTTAGAAATCCCAGTTAATATTGAACAAAACTAAGTAGAAAAAGATAAAGAAACTGCATCAGTACAAAAAAGACCTCGTGCATGTTGACTAGAGCATGAAAAACGAATATTTCCTTTATTACTGTGGTTTTATCATTTTATAAAAGCAACAACATAATATTACAGTTCAGTAAAGTTAAAAGTACCAAATAATTCAAAGTAAACCTCTTCAGAGCACGTGCTGAAACACCTTTTGTAACGCTCGTTGTCTTATTCATACTTAGTAGATGGTGTCGCCTTTATTTTAAGTATATTCTCCTTCTCCAGTTTTTTTTTTGCTCAGGTAAAGGTGTGCTGTGTTAGATGTTTTAAACGTCTAATGAACTATGTCATCAGAACTGAGCAGCAGCTCAAAATGAAGGTGAAGCGAGCTGGATGCAGAATTTATGCCTGACAGGTGAGCCAAATTCTCCCGCTGGCTCCACCCCCACGACCCCGTGGGGAGCCGCCAATGAAACGAGCCTTTTTGTTTTTATAGATGGTGAGTTATTAGACTCCGGTGGTAATGATGACCTACAAGGACAACAACAACAACAAAAACTTTCCCTCCTTTCATGGTCATTGTGGGGCGGGCAGGAATATTTCTTCCACAGGCTGCTGCGACCTCCGACCTCTGACCTTTTCACTGTTGGTGGCCTAAGCAATGAGGCTCATTTTACTGTTTAAGGGCTTCAGTGAGAGGCCGTTTCAGAGTGTGTTGTCTTGATATTTGAGCAACAGAGGAGGCAAAAAATACTGAAGGACAGAGGGAAAGTGTGCCACTGATTAGCACTCATGGAAGAAAACAAGGATTCACAAAACTGAATTCATCAAAATAAATTAAATAAGCAGGAAAAATGTCTTTAACTGTTCTCAAGGATATGATCTGTCAGACAGTTTCTAAACGACTCAAGTTTTAAACAGCGGTTTTCACAAAATTACGTTTATATGTCCTAATTATCACAGTGTATGCATGTATTCATGTTACTCCTGCTCGACACATTTAAACTGCCTGGAATACCAGGATTATCAACAGTGGTGTGAAAAAGTGTTCACCCCCAATTTTCTTTCTTCTTTTTTTTTTTTGTATGTTTGTCAAACATAAATGTTTTAGATCATTAAAAAATGTAAATATTAGACAGGTATACATTTCAGAGCATTTCAGATGTTTAGTCTGCTCAGGGTCTTTTATTTTGGAAATATACCAGATCCTGTCTGCGAAGGTTCTTACTCGTCCAGGTCATCCGAGAAGCTGCAAAACACAAATTCAGAATCAGCAGGTGACATCACATTAGCTAGTCGTTATGTCTATGCTGATGTCACCATAAGGGCGTTTGTTAGCTATGGTTAGTGTAGGGACTGTCGCGTTATTAGGTAACGCGTTACAGTAACTACATTATTATTGTGGTAACGAGCACGGTAACTAGTTATTATGCCAAAATCAGGAATGCGTTAATCGTTACTGGGATTTAGCTAGGCTCGTTATTCGTTACTTCATGTGGTGGCTATCGTGGAGCTTCCACAGATTCAGTAACATTAGCAAGTGGTGGAAGCTTTCAGGTGGATGAGGGAAAAGGGAGGCAGGAGGAGGAGAGACCTGAGGCAGCTACCGGTCCGAGAGTGTCAGGTGAACTGAACTTCAGGTAAGAAGTTATGACCTGCAGTCTATCTGGGTCAGATATAAACCAAGTTTAGGTGGAGTTTATTTTCGTTGTGCTGACTTTTTCGTACTGCGTACTAGCTAGCATGACAGAGTTTCTATACAGTTGGGTGGGTGCTATGATGTTACTGATAGTGAACTTTATTTTGTTCATACGGTTAGTTATTAGAGTTGCCAACCGTCCCGTAAAAAACGTAATCGTCTCGTATTCAGAGAAAATATTACACGTTTCATATTGAGCTGAAAAGGAACAGTTTGTCCCGGACTTTAGCTAGAATGATAAAAGACACAAATCTGGATTTATTCTGTCTTTACGCTGTCAGCTGTCTCTTTTCCTCTCATTCTCTGCCCCTCCCTCTCCTGTTGCTACTTCAATCATGAAACTGATCAATGATCAGCTGATCGGCTTTTCTCTCTTGTTTTTTTATCGCCCACTTTGCGCCAGAAAGAAGAAACCAGTGGATGTAGCGCTAAACAACAGCAGCACGTTTAAGCCTGATCAGCTGTTGTTAGAATTTATTTAACATTAATATCTAGTATCAGCTGATGTTTGCTGGAGCCACAGCTGTAAAGCTGCTGGTCATGATATGGTTTGGTTATCTGGTGAGAGGGAAACATGAAGATGAAACCAGGAGATGTCCTTACTGAATCATCAGAGCTGAACAGGTGATGGAGAAACAGGTTTACCTTTTAGGTGACATGAATGAGTTGAAGGGAAGTTATGAACTGTTTCTGAGAGACAAACAACACCAGGATCCTTTTTTTAGGTAGCTGACAGCTGGTAACTGTGCAGGGGCGGATCTAGCAAAGTTTTGCCAGGGGGGGGGGGGGGCAGGTAGGGCATTAACAGGGAAAGGGGGGCGCAAAGATATACTTTTCTTTCTTATTCTCATTTAAAATGTCTAGCTTTTAAAAAATAATTATCTGAATCTTACAAGAAACAATTGATAGCCTGATGCATATATACCATCAAGACTGTGTACATCACTGTCACAACAGTGTTTGTTTTCATTCAAAGGCTTTATGATTTTTCCTATAATGGCGGCTGTTCTCTAGACAAAATGCCCGGGCTGACAAAACGCCCAGTCCAGCCCTTTATGCAGCTCATCTGCAGTCTGGTGTTACCTACATCTTCCTATTCAGAAGGCAGAATTTCCGAGCTCTGAGTACAATTGAAAGCACCACGACTGCAGTTTTCGTGTTGGATGTAAAAAGCGCACATGACGCTGTGACGTAGGCTAGAATCATGGCGGCGGTCAACGACGGTCCAGGCGTGGGATTTCTGTCATGGAAATACGCACATTATTTTTTCCTTTCTGTTGGTAGGTGGCACAGTGCACTTGTGGCAGGATAGTGCTAACATGTAAGCAAGCTAGAAGACTGGCACTCTTGCTGGGTATTCAGTTACGGAAGCAACACATTAACAAGAGAATTCTGAGTAAAACCAAAGTTACTTTCCCTAGTAACTAGTTACTTTGAAAGTTACGAGTAACTTGAAGTAACTGAGTTACTTTGGATAGAAGTAACTAGTAATGTAACTAAGTTACTAATTTAAAGTAACTTACCCAACACTGGCTATGGTAAAGCTAATTACACAAAATAATGACATAGAACCATTAAAAAAAAACACCTCATGTATAAACATGATTAATTAACAGCAAATGACCACCTAATAAAGTTTAACTATGACTTCAAAATGTATTGGTCATAAAGTGTTGCTACAAAAAGCATCATTAAGGTGGTCCCTCGTTTGTTGTGGGAGTTACGTTCTAAAAATCACCTGCGATAGGTGAAATCTGCAAAGGAGCCAACTTCATTTTTTACAAATTAAGGCCATAAAACCCCTCACTACACACTTTATACACTTTTTGCAGACAGGCATGCACATTTTCACACTTCTCTCTTTTGTTTAAACACCCTCAAAGTTCAGACCTTCGTAGAAAATAAATTCAGTCTTAAAGAATGAAACCAAAGATCAAATCCTTTTTTCAGTTCCAGAACATGGGACTAGAGCAGCTGCAAGAGAATTCAACATTAATGAATCAATGGTATGGAAGTGGAGGAAGCAAGAAGAATGAGTTGAGTAAAGTTTGACTTATCTGACTGTTTTGTTTCACTTAATGTGCCTTATAATCCGAAAAATACAGTAACTTCTACCTTCCTTAAGGATGTCAGGAAGTCCAATTTTTTGTGTGATGGTTAGAATCGTCCTCTGCCTTTTCGGTGCTACAGCATTTCGTCAACATTGCTATGTTTGTTGGGGAGCAAACTTACAAACATACAGTGCCGCACTTCAGAGTCACACTGCTAGCGATCGAAGATTTATGCAAATTTGACAAGCTGAACACATTCTGTACTGTACAGGACACGGCAGGAGAGTGATTGACAATGGTCTACAGCCAATCAGGACACAGAACACAATAAAAAAGGTTTAAAAAAAGCATGCAAGCATGCAGCGAGGCCGTGAAGGGTTAACTGCATTATAACGAGGGATAACTGTACAGATCAAACTCATTAAAATCAAATTATTTAAATGAGCTCTTACTTTTTAATGGTTTTTGATCTTCCTGAAGGAAAGCTTCTGGAATATCTCATTGATTTAAAAAGATCTGTAGAAAAAAAAGGCTCCATTACATGTCATCTGTGTGTCTTTGAGCCGTTATTAATTGTTTTAAAATAAAAACATGTGGCCAAAGAACAAGAGCATATGAATGATTCTGCTATCCGTGTGCATAAATCAAATGAAAGCCAACATGCTGAGGTGTAAATCTGATTCCCCCCCTCCGTCCTCAGTCCTCTCTAATTGGTCCTGTGAAAACAGACACAGAATAAAAAGCAGGTCTGAAATGTCCTGCGAGGCGACCCCCCATTCAGCCCAATATGTAACTCGAGCCCGCCGTATTATTATCGAACCTGGACAACTCAAACTGCTGGTTAGAGCCCAGCCTCTGAGGTGCCACCTTCACACCGGCTCCATTGTGTGGACGCTCCAAGGCTGAGATTATGTCGTCAGGTTAGAAAACAAGAGAAAGAGCCCCCCGCCCTCCAATCCTCCCACCCCCGCGCTTTAAATGGGCTCTATACAACGACGGGAGATGGTTTTACACATTAGGGAGCAGCTCAGTGAGCTGGTCAGGTTGCTGTGGTCACCTGGAGCTGGTGCCACCCAGCGGGACTCAGTTCTTTCATCCTTTGTGGCACTGAGCAGGAAGGGGAGGGGCTTTGATTTTGCCATGCAGCTGGCAGAGCCTCCCCCTCCTCCCCCAACAATTCAGGATTACACCCAGGACAAGAAGACCAGGACACGCCTTTAGGTCTTCATCCTCCTCTGAACTTCACCTCACTTCACATCATCATCATCATCATCATCAGTGCTGTGGGGATGAGAGTGGTTACTGGACTAACTTCAGTTCAGTTCAGTTTTTTCTGTCTCGCTGGTTTACGTAACCTGCACTGGAGATTAACAGGCATGTCACTGCTGCCTGATTCGCTGGAAAACTCCTCCTCCTCTGTCCTCCTGGAAGAGCCTTCAGCCTCAGTGTGCAAATGGCATGAGGGCACAAGTTTTTAAAGACTCTGACATTCACTAAGGAGCTTAATTAAGAAACTTTATTCCCGCATTTGTTTCCTGTTTGCTTCCAACAACCCTTAAAATCTTATTTGTCTGTGTCATGGTTTGCTGTGCGGCAGGCAGGCAGGATGCAGTATCCAAACGCAGGAATCACACACAGGAAATTTAACTGAAAGCGGAAGCTTTATTGCTGGAAATATCTACTACGAATACAAAACAAAACTCAAAACTTAAACTAAGACACTAGAAGACAAACCACGAACTGGGAACTAGGAATTACATAGAAAAAGGAGGGAAGAAACATAGCAGAGTAAGGGTATGACACAACAACTAACAGAGAGAATCACAGGCCTTAAATACATTAGCAGGACATCGAGAGGATGGGGAACAGGTAGTAACACAGCTGGGACAAATCTGACCTAACGAGACAAGAGAAGCAAAACCAGACAGTCAATGGCGTGTCCAGCGGGGTGGCCTGGGGGGGCACAGGCCACCCCCCCAACCAGACTGGCCACCCCAGGTGCCACCCCAAAGGTAAAACAATAAAATTCAATCAAATGTACGATTATGTTTTCACGGTGAAGCTCAGATATCCGAGTTTAAGTGAATGCAGCATCGGCTTCTGTGCTATGTGCATCACGTTAGCAAAGGTAGGAGAGCCAAGCGCGAAAGACGTCACTGCAGGAAACAATTTTTCGGTGAAAGAAAATGAGGACAGAATAAATGTCCCGGTAAGTAATATTAAGTTTGTTGAGTTTAGTAAACTTCGGTGAAATTAGAATCCCAAGGAGAAAATAACACTTAAAGAATTATTGCAGCCGTCGTATATTTCAGACAGTATGCTACTGAGGGCAGCTAACATAAGAGTTATGAGTTATAAGATATAATCTAAGTCGTAACATTGCTGTATGGAGCTGCAGATTTGGTTGCAGGTTAACATAGCTGGACTGGCCATCCGGCATACCGAGCATATGCCCGGTGGCTTATTTTTTTTAAATTTTTTTTGTAATGGCATGAACAATGACAGGTGGTGGGCTGGCCAGATGCTGGCAGATGTGTAAAAATAACTCAGTTGTTTGGTGGTGTCTATGGCGGGGCTTCCACAGAGGCCAGCAGGTGGATGAGGGAAGGGAGGCAGAAGGAGAGACCCGAAGCAGCCGCCAGTCCGAGTGTCAGGTGAACTGAACTTCAGGTAAGAAGTTATGACCTGCAGTCTATCTGGGTCAGATATAAACCAAGTTTAGGTGGAGTTTATTTTCGTTGTGCTGACTTTTTACTGTCAGTTGCAATAACTCGTACTGCGTTCTAGCCAGTTTGACGGAGTTTTTATGGGTGCTATGATGTTACTGATAGTGAACTTTATTTTATTCATAAGGTTAGTAGAGTTGCCAACGGCTCCTTAAAAAAATGGGATGGTCCCTCATTCAGAGAAAATATTACGCGTTTCGTATTGAGCTGAGAAGAGACGCAGTTTGTCCCGGACTTTAGCTAGAATGGAAAAAAGACACAAAGCTGGATTTATTCTGTCTTTATGCTGCACAGCTGCCTCTTCTTCTCTCATTCTCTCCCCTCTCCCTCTCCTGTTTCTACTTCAATCATAAAACTGATCAGTGATCAGCTGATCGGCTTCTCTCTTGTTTGTTTATCACTCACTTTGCGCCAGAAAGAGGAAACCTGCAGATGTCGCGCTAAACAACAGCAGCACGTTTAAGCTTGATCAGCTGTTGTTAGAATGTATTTAATATTAATTTCTAGTATCAGCTGATGTTTGCTGGAGCCACAGCTGTAAAGCTGCTGGTCATGATGTCTGTTTAGATATGTGGTGAGAGGGAAACATGAAGATGAAACCAGGAGATGTCCTTACTGAACCATCAGAGCTGAACAGGTGATGGAGAAACAGGTTTACCTTTTAGGTGACATGAATGAGTTGAAGTTATCAACTGTTTCTGAGAGACAAATAACACCAGGATCCTTTTTTATGTAGCTGACAGCTGGTAACTGTGCAGGGGCGGGTCTAGCAAAGTTTTGCCAGGGGGCCAGGTAGGGCATTAACAGGGAAAGGTGGGCACAAAGAAATACTTTTCTTTCTTATTCTCATTTAAAATATCTCGCTTTTATTAAATAATTATCTAAATCTTACAACCAAAGTTTTTATCTGACGTAAAATGTATAGAAATCATACATATACCAACAAGACTGTACATCACTGTCACAACAGCATTTGTTTTCATTCAAAGTCTTTATGGCTTTAATACCTGGTGGGCCGGTCTGTAGTCAAAATGCCAGATTTTCTGTCCCGGTCCAGCCCTGCAGGTTAATACTGGCAGTGTCACCATGCCAGCTGACTGTATTTCATCATCAGCCAGTGTTGTTCTTCATACATCAATATTACCAAAGTTTACCACAAGGCAGCATAGAAAGTATTTACTTGCTTTCAGGTTTTATTCAAATGTTAGTCTTTTCAGTTGTTTCCCCACTTTTTTCCTGTTTCAAAATCAAACACCAGTTTGTGAGAAGATTATCTTCTTTTTTAACAGGCAGATAAAGTTTTGCATTGGCATTGGCTAATTTGTCAATTGTTTGTTACCGATGTTCGTATTTTAATATTAAAAAATGTTTTTGCCCAAAACATATGTGCACTACATGTCAGTAAAAATACTATGCAAATATTGCTGTCCTTGAATGCTGAGTAAACACTGACAAAGCACTGATTGTATCTCTTGTACTTTATCAACGCAGTATCTAAAAACTTTGCACCGTAGTGGTTAAAATCTCATTCTAATAAGAGTTAAAAGCGCATTCGGTTATTAGGTTTACAGGGTTATTGAATTATGGTTAACGGTTGGTAGAATTTTTTTAAACATTATCTGCCAATTACATCTGCCACCCTTCTCCAAATCTGTGCCCCTACCTGGCCCCCCCAACAAAAATTTTCTAGACACGCCACTGCAGACAGTGCACACAGGACATGGATTATCAAAGTAAAACAGGAAACACAGACGGAAACTCAGGACACACAAGCTTAACACAGTAACTGGGAAGACGTAGGAACATAGGTGACTAGACATGAAACTTGTTGAAGATTTCCACGTCCCTGTTATGAGGCTGTGAGACCGAAAGCTTTAATGTTTAAATGGGTCCAGTTTAAAGTTTGAGAGCACTGAAGTGCAACCATCATGTTAGAAAGGTAGAGAGTGAACTCAGGGATTAATTAACTGGAGTTAAAATGTTTATTTTGCAGCTGTTTGTGCAAAATCGACAAATTATTAATTTTTTTATGCCTAATGCATTTTTATTATCATCTTATTTGCAACAGTGCTGTATTTTACTTTATTTATTTATTTTTTAAATAGAGTTTAGTCACAATTTTATCATTATCATCTGACTGTGTCTCTGATTGGAGTAGGTGGCACTCATAGGGATCGTGAAACACTCTCTTTTATGTGAGTGTGCACCGAGCCTGAAGCAGAGAACCTGGGTTAACAGAAAGTTAATAACCACCATTGTGATACCGTTATCTCTGACTGGGGCTTCAGGTTTTGTTGAGCCAGGTAATACAAAGAAAGCCCTGTTGTTTTAAACTTCATTTGTTCCACACAACTCGGGCCAAATTAACTCTGTATGTTTCTTAGGACTGTCAGCATGTGATCGTTCATCGTTTTATGTTTCCTATAATTTCCTATAATTTCTAAACTTACAGGTTAGCATGGAAAAATATTTTTCTGACTTTTTAACTTGTTGATGATACATTTTCTTTCTCTTTTCTCTAAATTATTTTATGCGAATAGTTAAATACTCTACTGATTTTCCCTACGTGGTTAAAAACTTCCAGAAATTTTTCCCACAGGCTGTGAGAAAAATAGAAGAAGACACAGCAGCATAATTTGAACATTTATTGTGAAAACTTTGATTTAAAACAGAAACATTATTTTAAATATAACGTGTTTGTGTGTAATAGCAGCGGTGTAAATGTGGGTGTGTTAGCATTGTGAAGGTTGTTTGGGAGGATAAACTTAAGTAAACTCAACAAAGGGATGTAGCATCTTGGGTGTAGTTGAATGTGGCCATCGTGCCTTAAATACCAGTTAGTCTGATCATCCCACACCAGCAGGTGTAGCTCTAAGGCCTCAATTATACACTAAAAACAGGCAGGCACATGGACATCCGCAGACTTGCAGATGCTGGAAAGTATAATCCTGGCCTGAGCTGAAGGTGTTGGGGATACTGTGTTGAGAGCTCAGAGTCTATCGGAGATGAGCGTCCTTCTGTTCATCCCTGCTTTTATAACATTGCTGCTCAAATTCGTGACAATCCAAAATTACCCTCAAGCCACCAGGAAATGTCCTGATTGGCCAGCCTGCCACTGAAGATGACTTACCTGTTTGAATTTTTCATGTTCCCAACGGTTACTTGGCTTGCCAGCTCTTGAAGTCGCTAAACTTCACTGACGTGTCACAGTCTCTGGTTGCATCACTGCCGATCGTTTCTTCCTGACCACAGAAGGTCTCGTTTTTTGAAAGTCTCTTTTCCTGTCACAAATCCATCCACTGAAAGCATCACAGCTACAATCCAAAAGTGTTTTTTAATTTTAAGTGTTTAAGCTCTCTGGATTTTTGTTTCCTTTGTAAAGCTTCGACCCATCCACATTGATCAACTTTCATATTAATGCACTTGTAGCTAGATTTAGAAATAAAGACTTGAGTTATAGAGAGGATAACATCCTTCATGCAACTGCCTGACTGACGAGGAAAAACTGTCCTGGTAGTGCAGGACCCAGGTGGGAAGACAGGTGAACAGGTGGATGGATTTCTGGTTTCTGTGCAGTGAATTGTAGGATTTTCTTTGGATTGGATTCTTTGCATAATTAGCAGGTGTTTTTAACTTTGCACTCCATCTTGTTGTGGACATGGTCACTTCTGCCTTAAAAAAGAAAGCAGTTCAGAGGTGGCCAACGTCACAATTCAAGCTTCACAAACCAATGGATGGCTTCATCCATCTTTTATATACAGTCTGTGCTCATGACCCCTTCTTTCCCTCTTGTGATTCCTTGTCCTTTTAATGCTTCCCTAAAGTTCTTCTTCCTCTCACAGGGACAGTAACGATGCCATTAAGATGCATTTTAATGGTGGGAGTGATTGTTAAATTGAGGATTTAAATGAGCTAACATGTTAGTTACATGGGTGCGTATCCTCCTCCTCCTCCTCGGTCTGTAAACCGCTCTGACTCTGCTTCTCGTC
This sequence comes from Astatotilapia calliptera, assembly GCF_964374335.1. Lineage (NCBI taxonomy): Eukaryota > Metazoa > Chordata > Actinopteri > Cichliformes > Cichlidae > Astatotilapia > Astatotilapia calliptera. Next base: position 10,045,618 of record NC_137423.1, on the reverse strand, counting down.
CTCTAACAGCCAGTTAAAAAGCTTCGACACACTTGAAGCTTCTCAGTATCCTCAGTGAGGAGTTAACAAGCTGACCCCCCACCCTCCTCGGCCTGAAAGGAGGAGAGTCTGTCGGTTCGAGTGCTCCCTCTTTATCCTCCGTCCTTCCACTGATCACTGGAGTGTGATGTCAGCAGGACGTCGCCTGCGCTCATTGTGTGGGACACTTTTTTTTATTGGATAAGTGGAGCGGCTTCCTTTGTGCCTTGGAGCCTGAGGTGGCCTGTTGGGCTCTTAATCACCGGCCCTCTGAGGTGCGCTGCGTTCAGGGGGCAGCAGATAAAGGAGTGCCGCCTCATTCAGGCCGAGCTGTTGATCTACCAGCTCATTGTCCTCTCCTCCACACCTCGGCCGGCCAAAGGTAAACAAATGGCAAACAAAAGGCGGAGCTTCAGAGCCCAGCCGCCGCTGAGGGAGCCCCCCATGGCTACGAGTTCCCTTGAGTCTACTTTCAGAAGTTCTGTTTCTCTCCTTTGTTCATTTTGAATCCTTTTAAAGGTAGAAAACACAAAGCTCAACGGCCGTCTTTGGATTCCTGCTTATCGAGTCTTTGTTGTGAAGCCGAGCAGCGCTCTGATGTCAGCACAACCTCCACTTAGCACGTTCTGCTAAAACAGTCCTGTTTGCAGGAAAGACTTAAGCCTTCAAACTGCCTCTGCATCACCTCTTCTGGACTTTGACTATCAGAGTCACACATGTTTAACTGATATCACTTTGAAATGAGGTGAGGAGGTCTCAGTTGGTTAAAATGCCTGTTGCCTCATCTCCTCTCTTCTCGTGGCTCGTCCTCCTTTCAGATCTTTAGGAGGAACAAACGTGAAGAGAGGAGGCAAGGACACAAATGGAGGATGTATGAACTGAGAAATGAGAGAAACTAGCTACAGTTACAGAGAGGGAGAGAAGAGGCAGACCAGCTCTGCGGGAAAGCACCTGATGCCCACCTGATGAATCTCCTTAGTGACACCTCTCTGTCTTTACCCCCCAAACCTTCTCCTCCATCTGTCTGCCTTACTCTTCCTGGCAACAATAACACACTCAGAGCTTAACTTCATTATAAATCAATGTTTCGTTCATACATTGTTACTACAAACCAGTTTGTTGTAGACACTTTAGATTCAAAGTTCACAAAATAGTTTCTAATTCAATGAAAACATTTAGACTTAAATTTAATTTTTAATTACCAGGCATTCAGCTTCTCACAGTGTTTCAACCAAAGGGTTACGACCCAACTTGGGGTCAGCTGATAAACAAAAAGGGTCCTGCCTGCTTTCTAGTATGTTGATAGCTGCTTTAAAAACTTGAACCTGTCACTTTGGTTTGGGCTTTTTCTCGTTTTTAATCATCATTTGACCCCTGGGATTATTGTGGGACCTTCAGGGGGGTCCTGACCCCAAAGCTGGGATCCATGGATCTAAAGAGTTTGAGAGGATTAACTCAAATCCTGGCAAGACTTTATCTCCTTTTTCTCTCTCCTTCTGTCTTTTTTGTTGTTTTCCTGCTTTTCTTTGTTTACTTCTTCACCTGCTCATTAAAAAAATATTTAACATGTTGAACTAACCAGTCTCTCTGTGGACTTTGCTTCACCTGAGCACATTTTACAGCATCTTTAGTTTAGTTTTTACATTTTTTTCTCATTCGTTGCATCTTTTTTCCCCTGTTGAATCTTTCCAAACTTTCCCAGACATCTAATTTCTTTCTCATTCTGTGTATTTAAAACCAGATTCGCCCCCCTCACCCTCTCTTCTCACCCCTACATGCCTTTAATCCCCTCTCTATAGTCTCCCCACACTCCCTCTCTTTAACTCTATTCTTTCTCAGCCTCGCTTACTCTTTGGGGATCGGATCAGATTAGCGGTGTGATGATGAGCCATCGCTGCCGTCGTGTGACCAAACTGCAGCTTTGCTGTCGGATCGTGTGTTTAATTCAACAAGTCACATTTCTATGTTTGAAAGGTTAAAGACATTTAAAGTATCCTGATTCGACACCTTCACCTTCTGTAGCCAACAGAATACATTTTCTTTCATTGAGTAATTGCTGACTTTTGGGTCTTGCTGCTGGGAACTATTTATTGTAACTCTGATTAATTTGGAAGAGGAAAGTTTCATTTATGTGTGCTGGGATTAATAACATTTTCATCAAATGTGACTTCACTTTCAAAGAATGTAAAGTAGCAGAAATATTGATGAAAATTATCTGGCAATTCAAATATTAGTTGTCGTGTTGTTTGTAACTGGAGGAAACTATTTGTCTCAAATGTATGTGCTTGTCTTGTGTGATTGTTTTTCTTCACAGCTGTGACACTGACTTTTGTAACACAAACTAGTATTTCCTCCCCCCCCGTCTCACTTCTGTACAGATGTTATATTTGATGTTTATTATTGTTGGTTTGTGTCACAGTATGCAGAAGCAGACTGTATGAATTGGGAATAGTAGACCCAAATGCAGACACAAAAGAATGAGGCAGCATGAGGTAATGAGGCAGATTTTTAAAAAGTGCAAACAAAAGGCAAGAAAACTGATGCAAAACTAAACATTAACCTAAACTGGGAGAACTAAAAAAACAATATGAAGAACCTGGACGAACCTGGACATGAAACTTGGAAACATGGCAAGAAACAACAGACAACCTGACAAGGAATGAATGAAAACAAACAGACTAAATACAGTGGGGCAAAAAAGTATTTAGTCAGCCACCGATTGTGCAAGTTCCCCCACCTAAAATGATGACAGAGGTCAATAATTTGCACCAGAGGTACACTTCAACTGTGAGAGACAGAATGTGAAAAAAAAATCCATGAATTCACATGGTAGGATTTGTAAAGAATTTATTCGTAAATTAGGGTGGAAAATAAGTATTTGGTCACCTCAAACAAGGAAAATCTCTGGCTCTCACAGACCTGTAACGTCTTCTGTAAGAAGCTTTTCTGTCCCCACTCGTTACCTGTATGAATGGCACCTGTTTGAACTCATCATCTGTATAAAAGACACCTGTCCACAGCCTCAAACAGTCAGACTCCAAACTCCGCCATGGCCAAGACCAAAGAGCTTTCGAAGGACACCAGGAAAAGTATTGTAGACCTGCACCAGACTGGGAAGAGTGAATCTACAATAGGCAAGCAGCTTGGTGTGAAAAAATCAACTGTGGGAGCAATCATCAGAAAATGGAAGACATACAAGACCACTGATAATCTCCCTCGATCTGGGGCTCCACGCAAGATCTCATCCCGTGGGGTCAAAATGATCATGAGAACGGTGAGCAAAGATCCCAGAACCACACGGGGGGACCTGGTGAATGACCTGCAGAGAGCTGGGACCAAAGTAACAAAGGTCACCATCAGTAACACACTACAACGGCAGGGAATCAAATCCTGCAGTGCCAGACGTGTTCCGCTGCTGAAGCCAGTGCATGTCCAGGCCCGTCTGAAGTTTGCCAGAGAGCACATGGATGATACAGCAGAGGATTGGGAGAATGTCATGTGGTCAGATGAAACCAAAGTAGAACTTTTTGGTATAAACTCAACTCGTCGTGTTTGGAGGAAGAAGAATACTGAGTTGCATCCCAAGAACACCATACCTACTGTGAAGCATGGGGGTGGAAACATCATGCTATGGGGCTGTTTTTCTGCCAAGGGGACAGGACGACTGATCCGTGTTAAGGACAGAATGAATGGGGCCATGTATCGTGAGATTTTGAGCCAAAACCTCCTTCCATCAGTGAGAACTTTGAAGATGAAACGAGGCTGGGTCTCCCAACATGACAATGATCCAAAACACACCGCCCGGGCAACAAAGGAGTGGCTCCGTAAGAAGCATTTGAAAGTCCTGGAGTGGCCTAGCCAGTCTCCAGACCTCAACCCCATAGAAAATCTGTAGCGGGAGTTGAAAGTCCGTGTTGCTCGGCGACAGCCCCAAAACATCACTGCTCTCGAGAAGATCTGCATGGAGGAATGGGCCAAAATACCAGCTACTGTGTGTGCAAACCTGGTAAAGACCTATAGTAAACGTTTGACCTCTGTTATTGCCAACAAAGGTTATGTTACAAAGTATTGAGTTGTATTTTTGTTATTGACCAAATACTTATTTTCCACCCTGATTTACGAATAAATTCTTTACAAATCCTACCATGTGGATTCATGGATTTTTTTTTTTTCACATTCTGTCTCTCACAGTTGAAGTGTACCTCTGGTGCAAATTACTGACCTCTGTCATCATTTTAAGTGGGGGAACTTGCACAATCGGTGGCTGACTAAATACTTTTTTGCCCCACTGTACACACAGGAGGTGATCAGCGGAAGTAGAAACACATGGTGAAACAGCTGACACAAATGAACATGAAAACGTCACCGGGGAAGAGTAAAACTAAACACAGAAACACAAGACTTTCAAAATATAACAGGAAACATGGAGCGATGAAGACACGACAAACAAGTTTGATAACATGAAACACGCAGACAAGAAACACGACATATTGACACTGAGAAGACAAGAGAAAGACTTATAAATCAGGAGTTGTAAAAGTAGTAAAATTAGAATGAAACTAACAGTGGCAACACAAGAACTCAACATATTTCCAACAATATCAGGAAACAGAAATACAAAACAAACTGAAACTGCTGTGTCCCAGCCCCTGACAGATTTGTGTCTGCTGAATAAAATTAACTGCAGATAAACATGTTTGGAAAAAAGACAAAGAAATATATTTTTAAAAAAAAAACTGATTTAAAGACATTCACATGAGGCACGTCAGGCAGCTGGTGAGTGCTGAGACTCTTTCAGAGTCATCGGGTAGAACAGCAATGGAAATAACTATTTCACATTTCACTGCATGTATCTCTTGGGTATTAATGTCTCAGTTTTAGATGGGAGTTGTTTCAAAACCAGGTGTATTCCAAACTAATAGTATGTGGCACCTATGATGAATTAAAACAAAGATAATAATGACCAAAAATGATTCCCACACTCATGATTATGTAAGCTATTGTATGTGGAATATACATAATGTGCCTAAATCAAAGACAGGTAAACAAATATAAGCTTGTGACACGAACATTTCAGTGGTTTGTGTCCAAATGATGAGTTTCTGATCTCTTAATTCATCACAGAGTACATACTAGAGATGGACCGATCCGATATTACGTATCGGTATCGGTCCGATACTGACCTAAATTACTGGATCGGATATCGGAGAAAAATAAAAAATGTAATCCGATCCATTAAATATCACGAAAGCACCTCGCAAAACTTGCAACACGCCGTAACTCACCTCAGAACGTTAGCACGTCGGAGCAGTATGCATCACGTGATAGAGTGGCTGTGGCATGCGGGACCTGTCGGTGGTCTGGATAGCATGTGGAGCTTCGCTAGCAACCCGGCATTTCATCTCCGACAAAGTTATCCCGAGAGAAGTAAAGCAAGTGTGTAAGTCCATCTCTGAATGTTTGTAAAGCATTCCTGCGTTAAGCTTAACAAACGATATATGGAGCGACTGCCTCTTCTTGCAGCTACTTCATTCATGAAACTGCTTGATGATCAGCTGATCGGCTTTTCTGTCGCGAGTCCGTCTGTCTTGTTTGTTTTTGGCCCACTTTGCACCAGAAAGAGGAAACCAGTGGATAAACAACAGCAGAACGTTTAAGCTTGATAAGCTGTTATTAGCATTTATTTAATATTAATTTCTACACCAGGATCTTTTTCTACGTAGCTGACGGCTGGTAACTGTGCAGGGGCGGATCTAGCAAAGTTTAGCCAGGGGGGCCGATAGGGCATTAACAGGGAAAAGGGGGCACAAAGACATACTTTTCTTTCTTATTCTCATTTAAAATGTCTAGCTTTTAATAAATAATTATCTGACACCCAAAGTTTTAATTTGATGTAAAATATATAGAAGTCCATTACTGTATATAGTAACTATTAAGTCTAATATATATATACCTAACTAATATATAAGCTATAGTACTAATATGTAAGCTATAGTACTTTTTTCTTTGGGAAGGTACCATCTGTGCAGTCTGCAATTTTGTTGAAGAAAGATGTTGAATCTATTTAATATTTTAATATATTGAAAAATAATTGATTTCTGTGCATTTTTTTTCACACTGCATCAAATTAAGGTTGATTACGTTGATTAAGCATCATAAGGTGAAGCGTGAGGGGTGGTTCCCTATTTTTTATTTATTTATTTTTGTTGCTGGGAGTTGGAACCCTATTAGTTAGGTTGCTTAATATTTACACTAAGTACTCTTTAAAATACCAGAATAGGGAGGATGGTGTAGGTTTGAGTTTATTAGATTGATCAGTATTGCTGAACTATGAAATTTTTTTTTGCATACAGGTATAACAGAATAGCTTTAGTGTAGTTGTTGTTTTAAACTTGAGTATGAACTTATACAAAATGCAGCAAGATATTTTAAAAAACAGTTTTGTTGATTAAAAAACACTATATCGGATTCATATCGGTATCGGCAGATATCCAAATTTATGATATCGGTATCGGACATAAAAAAGTGGTATCGTGCCATCTCTAATACATACTATTGAAAGTTAACTGGTACATTTATATTATTTGGCTAATAACAACAACAAAACTGCATTAATACTGTGTAAAAAATGTTTTATGAGCACCTTTGTCCTGCAGCTGTTATTCTGTTACACTAAGTGAACTTTAGACAACATTCATTCATCTTCAGGCTCAGAACATTCAGTCAAAACAAAACAGAGATTACACCAAAGAACTGTTTCAATTCAGCACATGCATGAATGCAGAAGAGTACAATAATATTGAATGGGTTGCATTGTTGTATTTTGTCATGTTTCTCAGGTCTTTGTCTGAATTTCTACGAACATTATTGCTAAGGATTGTCTTATTGCATTGGAGTCACACTGGGTTAAATATGTACACTTGGGTTTTAAGGGGTATTTATTATTTTCTTCTTTTTTTGGGGTTGTATGGAAGCCCCAAACGCAATTTCATTGTTCTTGACAATGACAATAAATAAATAAATACTAATACTAAATACTAAGAGTCATGTACGGACAAGAAAGTGTCATCTCCAAAAAAGGCCACTCTCATATTTAATCGGAAATTGAAGACCTGCCATTAAAAATAACATCAATATATGTTATAATCAGCTGAGTTTATTTTTTGCATACTGCAGCTTGGTGTTGCTTTCAGCGGACAGTATGGAGATATTTCATAATGATGCATTCATGGTTCAGGTGTAAATAAAGTTTTTTAAGTTTACTGTGATCCACTATGTTGGACTGGTGCAGAGCAGACATGGTGTCCATGGTCAGTGTTAGGTTACACCAGGGGTAACACACATCAGTTTACAATGAAGCTCATGATGCTGATTAGCTTTACTCACCAAAGTCTTCCTTTTATCCTTTTTTTAAGCCAGCCGTGACAGTTTTTGTGACTATTTCTTGGCGATTCTTTTCTCCACAATGCACCGTAACACTTGATCCTATGGGTTCCCTCATCTCCCACTTTAACCCCTGTAATTAATCTACAGAAGCCATCATGTTGAGCTGCGCCGAGTCGATGTTTCACTTCTGCAGGATGTTCTGATTAAGACATGGAATAAGTGCTTTAAGTTGAAGAAGTTTGTGTTGATGTGAGGATATTATAATTACAGACCGACTTCAGGACTCTTCATGTTATCAAAGGCGTATGAAACTGAAATGCAAATCCAAAGTGCATGTGACACAAAAATTAAAGATTCAAACCACAATTAATGTATTTTTATTTTTAAAACATTGATGTAATTAACTCTAATTATCAAATGGGCTCTGTGATTTTGTTGTTTTTTAATAATCCTTGAGTGCTGTACTTTTTTTCTTTATCCTTCGTTTTCATTCAAGAGAACATTTCCTATGATTAAAATCATGTGACCTGCTGGGGTTCACCCCCTCCCATTTGCACATGTTGCACATTCATTTAACTGTGTCTGCTTTAATCCATAATGGGGCATTTATACGTCTAGATGAGGTGTGAATGACAGTTTAAGTGATGCTCTGTCTGATGTGTTGTTTCTCTGCAGCAGAGTTGAGTCAATGCTGCAGAGTAATGAGCAGTGAGCATGTTTTGTTCAATAGATTTAACCAGAGAATTATCACAACAAATGAATGGTTACACACACACACACACACACACACACACACATTTGACCTGAAAAACACCATGATGACAAACTGCACACACTGAGCCATCTGCCGCTCAGATACATCAGCACTGTTTCCAAATGTGGTCGGAGGGCCACACGAGGCCCCGCTGAGGGCTGCCTGGGGTCCTTCACACAACAAAACACACAACGGTGATGCTGAAATACAAAACCGCATGAGAGAATCATTCGAAGAAGAATTAATAGCCTTGTTGGAAAGAGACTTCCTTTGTTTTGGCTGAGTGAATTTAAGAAAGAACCAAAAACACAAAAAGACTCATTTTCAGTCATGAGCAGATTAGAAATGTCATCATCATAACAAAAACTGATATAAAAAACAGTAACAATAACAAACACACAAAAGGTTTAAAACTGCCTCCACACCAAGCCCTGGACCAGAAGGACATGTGGACCCAGATTAGTTTGTAATATTTTCAGTTTTTCTCATAAAATTGTTTTGTACTTATGAAGATGTGATGCAAATTTTGCCTGGTCTTAAAACAGTAAACAGACATTCTTCCTGACATTCCTGGACCCAGATCTGGACTGACTTCCAAGGTTGTGCCAAGCCCCACCCCTGGGAGCATTTTCATGCAAATCTGTCCTTATGTTGTAGATAAATGTTAACAAACAGGCAACCAACAGAACAAATCACAAAACTTAAAGTTAAATATAAGTTTCAGCTCGATACATCACAATTAAATATGAAACAAAACCATAGACACCACCCAGTAGTTTCTCTCCTCTGCATTTTTAAGCCTATGCCTTAGTGTTTTGATACAAACACGACTAAATTCACAGCCCAAGAAAACGGCTTTATTTATCTCTAACTAGCATAAGCTTTTCTGAGATTTCTGATCAGCAACTCAACACAATGGAAAACTGAATGCACTGAATGCCTTGTTGATACCAGCTCCAAGTTTGTATATAATAAAGTTTCAATTGACACTTTGCGCCAGCGCCTCTGTTCCTGACTGTCTGCATGGCTTCTCAATGAGATTTAGATATCGAGGAAGTTTTAAAAAGCTAGTTAAGTGCTATTCAGCTGCCCTCAAAGGGAAAGCATTGAAAAAGCCAAAACGAGAGTGTAAAGAGCGTCGCGGCGGGGGTTTGTGGAGAAGCGAAACATCGGCATTATGGCACGGATGCCATCTCCTGAGCCGCACAGAAAGCCCTCCCCAGCTGGCAGCGCAGAGTCCGTCGGCTGAAGGCTTTCACTCTGGGACAAAAGCTATCTAATTGAGAACAAACTGTCAGTGAAAGAGACGAGACCGTGACCGGAGAGGGGGCCGCTCCGGGCCGCAGGCCAGCTCCGGAGGCCCCGGGCTCAGTCTATCGCCGGGCCTCGGCCCCTTCGGGCTCCTCGGACCTCTTGTGACTGACACAAGAGGCCACGGAGGATAACATGCGCAGCGGCCCGACACAAAGGCCTTTCAGAGCAGACACAGTCCAAACTCAGCCGACTGTCAAGCGTGAAGAGGAGGAGAGGCTGAAAGGACGTGGATACAGATAAGTGTGAGGTCTTAGGAAAAGGAGGGAGCACGCATCTCTGCAGGGTCCTGAAATCAGAGCGACTCTGCACATCTGCAGCTCATCCTCATTAAAGGAAGTAGTTTCAAGTCGATAGTGAAGGTCATACATGAAAAACCCTCAGTGATTTTTAGAGCCTGCCATAGTTTTTGTTTGAACGTTGTCCAAGAACAAAATAACTCTGGATTTTAAAAAACAAAAACACAAGGTGGTTTTATTTTGATGATTTTTTCCTCGACTGGGAGTGTGCTGAAAATAAAACAGTTTTCTGGAATGTGTGTCCAGAATAATTTGGGTTCCTGAAATTAAATATGACTCTTTTTGAACCTTAAAAACACATTTGTAATTGTATAGAGAATATTTGTAGCTCTGAAAATAACAATATTGAATTTAATGCCTGAATCGGAATCATGATAAATTGTTGTTTTAGCTCTTTTACAAACTAGACTCAACATCAAGGGTATCTGGCTAATTCTTCTTACTGTTCATTTGGGGAAAAGGGTAAATTTAACCTGTGTTTGGACACTTGTGTGACTGCAGGATTGTATTATTCAACAGGTGAATGTTCCACAGGTTTGATTCCCTGCAGTCTTGCGGTGACCCTTCTGCATTTTTACCCGTTCCTCTCCAGCTCCTTGCTGTCCTTTTACCCATGTTTTTGTGGAGGATCTTCTCTCTAGCCTCATGCTCCACTGCTGCAATGTTTGGCGTGTGAGATGAAAAGCCGCTCCACCACCAACAGAGCTGAATGGTCATTGTGAGGTTCACAAAGGCGGCTGCAGGGGAACACAAGACTCACTCGTCTCAATGGTTCACTTTGGGAGCTCAGACAAAGGCGTAAAAAACACAGATAGAGGCTCCAAAAGAGAAGCACCACTCGAATCTGAGGGACTCATCTGGGATTGTGCTCTCTGTTAAAGACGCCATCAATCACCCCATCAGTCGTGCTCCGGCTGACTTGATTTACATGTTCACACAGAAGCATCAATCATCCCAAACCTGCAGAAGTGTTCCCAAAAAGCTGAGAGGGAAAGTTTACCTCACCTGACCTGCCACCTTCACTTAGCATCATGAGGTTGTGGTGCGTTTAGGCGCTAAAATGTTGTCAGGAGCGAAGCGGACATGTCGTTCAGGATGAAAACAAATCCCACACTTTGAGTCTTGGTCAGTGTTTGCAGGAGACGGCTTGGTTAGACCTGTTGTGCATGAAAATTACAAATCTGACAGGATAAATGACAGTATTTTAAAAAAAATACAATCACAATAGATAAGGGTGGTATTTCTTATCTCCTTATGTTTTCCAGCAGAGCCCTGATGACTTCATAAGCACAGGAGACATGCACATGTAAATTTCAGGGCTGAAGAACACATTTAAGCTCCGTTTGAAACTCAAACCAAATCAATTTTACACCCACTCCAAGTCGTCTTCTTCTTCTGTTGGCTACTCTCTTTAGAGGTCGCTACAGTGGGTCATCCAGCTCACCATATCCCAGCATCCTCCTCTGTCACTCAGGCTTTCAAGCTTTTTTTAAACAATCAGCTCTGAGTGTCAGTATTACAGGATCTATCATAGCTTCAGTTAAATGCTCCAGTTTAATGTCTGTGGTGTGGTTGAACAGAAACAAACATTGATATCCTGCAAGTTTGATCTGTTTCTGATCGTTCTCTGAAGAAAACTTTAAAAAGTGCATTTTGGGTAAATTTTCAAGGCTCGTATTATCATGTTGCATAAGTAGTTGCCCACAAGAGGTTAGAGCATATGAAAGGCCTCCCTTTCACCTACATTTAGACACCAAGATCATCTAAATCCTTCTAGCTCAAAGCAATTTTCTAATAGAGTCGTTTTATGGATCATTCAGTGTCTGAGTTTGACCTATGAAAGTTGACCAAAAAGTTACATGTTTCTGCATGTGTTTGAACCCAGACTGAGATGAGATATCCCTGCTTTGGGTAGATCTCTAATGCAGTGGCTTTCGTTTTTATTTCCGGAGCAGTCCCACTCAAAAAGCTGACATGATGAGTGGAGAGCGAGCAGGCAGAGGAGGGGCTGGGTGGAAACCTGCAGACAGACAAACGAGGAGCACGAGTAGAGCCAGGAGGAAAGAAAAGTGTTGCCTGTGTTCAGTGAGCACATGTGCCGATCTTCAAATACTGCAGGTAAAAGACGCGCCTCACAAACACAGAGGAAGCTAACCTGTGACACACTGGCCGACAGTCAAAGAAAAGTGGTTCAGGAATAAACTTTTAAAAGAAAATGTCCAGTTAAACTAAAGAAGAATCTTAAAATTTTAAATTCAGCTAAATTTTGGCTAAGTTACATGAAATTTGTGAATTAATTGGTGACACTTAAATCCCACATGCTTTGGTCTGTTAGTTTTGTTAGTTTGCTACTGGAGCTGTGTCTGTTAAGTGATGTGAAGCCAAGCGCACTTTAACCGAGCGCATGGTTCACTATTGAAGTTCAAACATTTGACCGGTGTGCTGTGGTGAGACCAACTCGACCATGTTGTGCTGAAGTTAGTGTGAAAATGGTGCAAAACGTTTTTCCAGGTTTTACTACGTTTCATGTGGCATGCAACAACCCGTGAGCTACACTTTTCTCTTCTTCTGTGGTGTATGTAAACTTACATTAATTAGGCGTTGTATGTATGACATCCTATCCACAATTATAATATATTTGAAAACAGAAAAGAATTTAAAGTTTTTATTTATTTATTTTGCTTTAGTTGTGAAGGCACCATGTGACTATCCTCCTCACTGCTGCTGATATAATGATGCTTTGCAGTGAGACTTACTGAACATATCCATGTGGTTTCAGTCCTGAACAGGTGAATCAGGTTTTGAATATTAATCAGACACTGATAATTATAATAATAAAAAATGTGAACATTTCTGAGTAGCCTTGTGACAAACCCGTCATACCGAAGACTGGAATGAATATAAAGTAAAACTAATAAACTAAGACATATTAGTAAAAACACACTGAGGAGTAAATTGAGGACAGAGGACTAAATAGAAATTATAAACAGAGACACAGGCGCACATCGATCCAACAGACAGGAAGTAAAAACTGAAAGAAGATGCACAAGAGAAAACCAACTTTGAGAGTATAACAAGTAATAGAAGCACAGAGACAGAGGGACACTGGGTAGAGGAGAGAATAAGATCCCAAAACTCAAAGCCAGGAAAAAAAAGAGTAAAATCAAAACCAGGACCACATTTTAAATTTTTAACAAAAACCCAGAAACTCATTCGTAAAGAGGTCAGACCATGAGTCGGCATGAGGGAATGAGAGTGTGTGATAAACCTGCAAACACAGGCACAGCAAAACGCATGGATAAGACCTGAGAGATCATTTTAGTTCAGCACAAAACGTTTTGTGTGTAATTATCTGAAAGAACGCGAATCTGAGGGACTCTTGGAGATTGCTCTGCTCCAGCCTGAAGTATGTTGATGTCCACCGCTTGCAGAAGCAGCGGTCGTTTGTTTTGGAAACAAACAGCACATTTTTCTTGTGCGTCCTGTCAGCAAGGACGGACGGACGGAGGAGAAGGACGAAGCAGTGATTATTCCTCCCTCAGAGTCCTCCCATCTGTCCCCGTTTCTGCTGGCCTCAGCCTCTTTCACTGCGACTGACAGGAGGGGGGTCCACCTCACCTCTCTTCCACCCCCCCCTCCCCCCCATACACACACAAACACACACGCATATACACACCTCATCCCACCAAACCCCACCCCGCAGACCCCCGATTGTGTTCCTGTGCACCAAAGCACTCTTCTATAGCTTTTTGATTGGCTTTCAATCCCCACACCACTGACAAGGTTCTGTATGGGAGGAGTGTGTGTGTGTGTGTGTGTGTGTGTGTGTGTGTGTGTGTGTGTGTGTGTGTGTGTGTGTGTGTGTGGTGGGCTTACTAAGGAGATTTAGTGAAGGGCAAGGGGGGCACAGAGGTGATTTTTCAGGGGGAGGAGGAGGACGAAAGTAAAAACTGGGACAGATGGGGCTGATTGTTGCTCTTTACGCAAATTAAGGAGCGAGACATCTGCAGAGAGACGGAGTGGCCGACGAAGGCAATTAAGACAGAGGAGAGAGAGTCCGTTCCACAAGTGAGAATACGTTCAGTTCACAGTCAAACCCTGAAACAAGAAAACAGCAAATTTATGCAAAAATTTAAAAAACAGCCCTGACAATTCTGAAAATGCCTTATTTGAGAGTGACTCTGAGCTTAGCTGCCTTTGACCCTTCGCAGTTTTCCTCGCTGTCCAAATAACTCATTTAGCAAAGTCTGAAATGGAATTCATTAGTGTGTGTGCAGCTTTCTTCTTCAAAGAGTCCAGAATAAAAAGAGTTTAGAGTAAAACGTCCAACTAATGGGAAAACTTCAGAGATCACCTTAAACGACTTCCTTCAGATCACACACTTTTTTATGTGGCATCGTCCTTTTCATCACATCTAACAATCTTTTAATCATTTGTGTATCATTTTTAAAAGTTTCTTGTATAATTTTTCACTTTTAATTGCATTAAATTTAATAACCATGAAACTTGAAACTCAGATTTTAAAGGTGCTTTATGATTAAATGTATTATTATAATAACTCGATCATTTTGATATTAGATGCAATGCTTTTCTGCCCCTTTGTGTTCTTGGTGCGTGCGCACACACACACACTCCTCCATTGTAATGTGAGCCTGATTGAATCTCTGCATCTCTCACACTTGTTGACGTTGTTCTTGCGCAATGTCTGCATGTCCTTTTTTTAAACCACAGCAACAGAAAATCCTGCTCTGTGATTGGCCGGGAGCAACAGCATCTCCTCCAGCTCAATCCAGTGAAAGGATTCAGATTCATTCATTTCATTTCAGTTTTCACAAACACACAAGCTTTGCTTCCAAGAAGAAAGCATCACAAGCTGAAATCTTGAGTTACATTTTATAAATCTTGAATGTATAAACGTGTGAAACCATGGCACCTTTTGAGCAGATTTGATAAATTAAAAACCTGCAGGAGGTTTAAGCTCAGCGTAAATCCGCAACCAAGTCGGTCTCTAAAAAGAAATTCTCAGAGCGTACAGCAGGAAATTTGTGAAAACTTTCCTTTTAACTTTTTCTGAAGCTCTGATCTCAAATTTGGGGTAAAGCTGGTGAAAACAGGATGTCCACTGAGAGATACAAAGTTGCAGCTGGCCTCAGAGCCTTCTGGAGGTGCATCTAAAGATGACCTTGATGAGGTATGATTATAATTCATAATTTTAAAGGACCTTAAAATAACTTTCAAGTTAACTCTATCACCCAGAAAATAAATGGAGTAAAATAAGTGGTCAAAAAAAACAAGCTGGAAGTGGTGGAGAGCGGAACTCCAGAAGACAATGGGAGACGAGAAAAAGGGAAGCAAGGAAAGTGATACACCAAAGCACCTGGCAAAAATGAAACACAAGACAACACAAGAAAAGAATTACTAAAAATAAAAATACCAATCAAATCTCAACGACAAGACCTTGAGATCACAGTGACTACAGAAGTTTGTCTGCTGTGTGTCAGGTGTGAGACAGGAAAACCGCCACAATGCTGTCCAGCAACAGAGTTAACATTTTTAACCGTGCTAAGTAGCATCCCAATAAAATCCCAGAATTTCAACCACAAAAACTGGAGCTCAGACTTTTTGAATGATTTGTCAATACAATTAACCTCCCAGCAGCCGTATTACTGGTCAGATAAAAGGCTCCAACAGCACAAAGGGGTCCAGAGGTCCAGTTCAGGGACTGCAATTAGCTGAGGTGAAGCCAGCAGACAGCTAGCAGCTACAGCTGGCTGTCAGTCAAAGAGGCCACGCCCCTAATATTGCAACCATTAATTGGACTCTTCCAACTACAGTAAGTGCAGCAGAGCTGAAGCAGGAAGTTAGTGATGGTTTAATTTCCCTTTAAAGTCATGTGGTTAGACCTGCTGGTTTGTTCCTGACCTTCTTGTGAGTTCTTGTGACTCTTTCCTGTTGAACTTCCTGTTTTGTGTCAGAAAAGATGACCAAACTACTAAAAAAAGAGCTGCAAAGCTAAATGAATCAACCTGCATGTCTTGTGAAAAGAAAAGCAGAAGAGGCAGAGGAGAGTGATGGAAGAGAGGAGCAGCTCAGCTCTCTGCAGCGATCAGTCGCAGCATAGGCGAGCAGTGTGCTGGATTTAATGTGAGCTTTCTTCCCTTTTTGTCTCTGCTTGTTTTGTTTGTTCCACTGGCGCACACACTTGGAGACCTTGTGTGACAAAGCAAGGTCATCGGCAGGATTACAGCCGTCGGACGCTGCTCTTATTGGACCGTTTGGAGCTGCAGCAGCAGCGGAAGAAGAAGAAAACCTTAGCCATAGGGTAATCTTCAAAATAAAGTTTAAGCCATCAGTTATTCTGCGTGTTTTGTAATGACACTGTTTTTGTTGTAAAGTGGGTCCGACAGTCTGAACTCATGAATTCTCCTTTGTTTCATATGTAGGTTTGCAGACTGACACACGAGTGTGAACAAAGACTGAATCTCTGCTGCTGAATCGTTAATCCCAAACAAGGCCTGAGCCTCTTCATTCACTGTCAGCAGAGCAACAATACAACAGCCCCCTCCACCCCCAGAATGTCTAAACACGCACACACACTCACTTCTAAAAACACTGTAAATCATCAACTACAGCATGCCCCAGCTTTATTAGGTGCTGAGTTTTCACAATGTTGCTCTCCTAATGGGATTTTTACCATCAATCTGAACATGTAATCTAGTTACACTGGCTGTAAGGGTCACATTTTGAATGACTCTTTGACTTTTCATTTTTAACATGGCCTGTAAGTGTGATATAGACTCTCTGCTGCAGGAAGCATGCTATATTTGCAACCTGTTGCCCTTCATTTTATTAAAACAACCAAATGAAGCCCAGCTGTGAAGTTACGGCATCTCAAAATGCCTCATTCTGTTGAGGAAATCTGAACGCATTCAGATGGTGATGCACAAAAATCGGGTTATAATCGGCTGCTAACTCATATGTAGTCAGTAAATGTTTTTTCTTTTTAATCCAGTAACAAATTGAAGCAATTTCCCCGTCTCCTTCATTAGATCATCAAACAGTGACAGAGCTGAATGTAACGAGAGTCACAAACTGCAGTGTGTTTGGATTGTGAGATAAGAAAGAGACAAAGTGCAGGACGGACAGTTTCCAAAAAAGAAGAGCCAGACATAAATCAAAGATTCAAAGACACGAGGAAGCCAGAAACACTACCGTATCCCTGTAGTGTACCCCAATGATAGGTGACAATCCATAAGTAAAAACCATGTTTTTTACATTATTTTTAAATATTTTAAACCATTAAACCCCTCCCACATTCTTGTAAACCCTCTCTGCACTCTTAAACACTTTTGAGACACATCCTTATGAAAAGTTATCATCCAAGTCAAGAGCCTCGACCAGGTTTCTGCTCATCACTGATTCAGATGAACCGTGGCTTTAGTTTTTGTTCGCGCTCCTGCCACCCATGCACATACCCAACGGCCCCATCTTTGCCACAATACCCTCCCGGGGAGCTCTGCTTTACCCTCAAACTCTGTTATCTGTAACTGTCACATACAGAGTAGCCCAAAGCTTTCAGTTGTTGATCAGACACAAGTGAAATGTGAAAATGGTGCATGATACTCTGCCATTCGTACTTCCTGAAAAGGCTGCAGCTGGAAAGTGATGAATGTTTGCAGATATCCAGAACTTCCTTCGCATGATCTGGATCACGATACCAAGCGCCCCCCTTCTCTCTTCCAATCTGGTGGCTTGAGCACCTCGTCTGACACATCTTTTCCCAGCAGGTCAGTCACCTCCGAGCGTGGGGACACAAAACACAAACCCTGGAGTCA
The DNA here is from genome assembly GCF_964374335.1 of Astatotilapia calliptera. Lineage (NCBI taxonomy): Eukaryota > Metazoa > Chordata > Actinopteri > Cichliformes > Cichlidae > Astatotilapia > Astatotilapia calliptera. Next base: position 10,028,015 of record NC_137423.1, on the reverse strand, counting down.
AAAGGGTGTCGAGAGAGACAGAAAGAAAGGAGAGAATTCCTCCTCAGTCCAGAGATAAGAGCCCTTTGTTATCTCCGTGTTGCCTCACAGGAAGCTTTTGTGAACGGACTCAGAGGTGATATTAACTCTCCGAGCTAGGATCACTTCTCTCTCCAGACACTGTGCCATTAATCCAGAATCACAGAGAAAGATCTGGAATAAGAGCGAGCCGAGGGCAACCAAATCCGGTGGTTCACTTCTGAGTTCAGGAAACACATGTGCCCCGAATGCCTTTAACCTTTTTATTAGTTACACCTGTGAGTTTGATAGTGCAGCAGGTAATGAAAAATCATCTGCTAACACAAATTAAAAGGCTTCATTCCTGTTTACGATTAAATCTCATTGCTAAATATTTCAGTCCAGCACCGGATGCACTCAGTAATTAGCTTACTTCATGGTGATTGATAATCTATCCACTAAAAAAATAATTTCAACAGATTAAACTACAAAATGTTTGTATTCTGCTGTAGATTTCTCAGTGCTTAAATAGTTTGCTAGATTTCTTAATACATTTTTTAATGCTAGACTTATTGATTAATAAAAAATACAAAATTCTTGATAGATTCAATTGACTGATTTATTAAAAAACTTCATAGACTCCTTGATCAATACACTTAAATAGATTTCTTCATAGGTGATTTTACAACAGGTTTTTTAACTAGCTTGATTTGACAATAGATCCCTTCATGCATCTTGATAGACATCTCGATCTTGATAGATTTCTTCATCGCCTTCTCGGTCGATTTCTTGATAATTAAACTTTTTGATGAACTAATTGATCAACTGGTTTCTTTGTGTGTTTATTCTTTATTTGATATTTGATAAATCAGTCTACCTATATATAAATGGATGCTTTTATATGTTAACTCTCTGAAGGTCAGTTTTTTATACTGATCCCTAAGTTTCAGTTTTTTTAAACTTTACACCTCATTCTTCTACCTGTATTGAGAACAAACCTTTTCCATTTTCAATTCTCAAAGCATTTTTTCGTCATATGAACAAAGCTTTTGCCCCAAATTAACTGTAAATTACCAGTTTGACATGTTAAAGCCCGGGAGAGGAAAACTGATAAACCAAGCAGGTGTTTTACCACCAACGAGGTCTCTGCAGAAATGTGCTGTGGTTTAAAGAGATGAGGGGACTTTCTGGAAGCTAAATCAGCTTCACTCTGCTCAGCAGCAGCTTTAATGAATCCTTCTGGGATCCTTTCACACTTGTAAAGGAGCCAGTGGGAGCGAGGAGGTTTTAACAAGCTCTGTTTGTTCATGAAGGAGGCTCCGGCGTGATGATCTGCTCTCAGCTCGGAGATAATACCGAGGGCAAACGGCACACAGAAAGGACCGGCCTGATTGGGAGTGAAGAGCTGTTAATGAGATGGAGGCTGCTGGTGGAGAGTCGGCGTATTGTATTGTTCAAGAGGCCAAGACCGTCTCACTGAGAAACCATTTTTTTTATGACCAGGAAAAACTGAACAGGTTCTACAGCAGAGACAAAGAGTAGCATCACGTCGAAGCAAAACTGATGGCTTAAAGAACATTTTCAAAGTCATGCTCCTCAGACGGCAAACAGCTGAGGTCACTGACGAGCTTCAGGTGCTTGGACAACTGATGGAATCAAAGAAAGAAAGACATTTACCAGAAAACCAAATAACATTAAGATAAGAAATGATTCAGGTTTACGTATATTTGATCTTCATTTAGCTCATTCTTGGAGGATTTTTGAAATCACAGAAATCTGGTGTGTAGCAGAGGAGAACATGAAGAAAAATAAAGACAAATAAACCTCAAATCCATCAGAAAGCAAAGACACTGCTGATGAACTTTAAGCACTCGCACTGATCCTACTTTTAAAGACAGTGAATACATTATAATTACATTCTAAATATGTTGTTATATAACGGAGGAGTGGCCTCTTTGGCTGACAGCTGGATGGTCACGCAAGCGGCTGTAGCTGCTTGGCTTCAACTAAGCCAATTGGAGTCCCTGAACTGGACCTCTGAACCGTGTTTGTGCTGTTGGAGCCTTTTGATGCGATTATCTGACCAATAATGTGCCTGCTGGGCAGTTAATTGTACAAATAAACGTTTAAGAAGTCTGGGCTCCAGTTTTGGTGAAATTCCAGGATTTTACTTGGAGGTTACTCAGCACTTAGCATGGTGTAAAATGGTAACGCTAAGGCTAAAAATATAGAAAAATAGTGGATGGTGTTATGGTGGCTACATAGGTATTCAAATGACTACTTTTGGGATATTTTCACAGTTTTCCTTTCTCACATGTGACACACAGCACAGAAAGTCTGTAGCTGTCACAGTTTTGGGTTCTTTGGTAGAGTTTATAGAGAAATTTATTTAGATTTTAGATTTTAATTAATATTCTTTCTCGTGTTTCCTTGTTCATTTTTTCCTGGTACCTCTGGTATTTCCCTGTTTGCCTCCCACTATTTTCCATATTTCTGCCTTTTACCCCTCCACCACCTCCAGCTTGATTTTCTCACCACTTGCTTTGGTGAGTGAAATTCTAGGATTTTATTTGGATGTTACTGACGCTTAGTAACAGCATCACTCCACCCTTGCATCACTTCTGACAACAAAAATCTTACATGGTGATGTCACAAGCTCCATAGTCAAGGGTTCTGAATGTGAAGTGTCCATCTTTGATATACAGTCTGTGGGAACAGTGCACCTACTTTTTCTGGTTCTGGTTGAAATTTTGAGTTATGGATGGCAAAAACATGGTTTTTTTTTTCAGAGGTGGAAACAAGTTTCCATACTTTTCTCCCATATAAGAGTAGAGCAGAAGGTCCGGTAGCGCTTCTCCATCTTCAGTGAACCTGCTGCAAACTCTGCTGAACCTGTGAACGCAGCCGGGTGTGGACGTGAAGACGAAGCAGATTCAGTTTCAGTTTTGGCTGCAGTCTGACGCCTCAGGATGTTTCAGGGTTCACTGGACTGGATCTCTCTCTCTCTCTCACACACACACACACACACACACACACACACACACACACACACACACACACGAGTGCAGGATCTCCATCCTTATGAGGTCTTTCCATTGACTGGGCTCAGTCCTGAGGCCCCCCCCCCCCCCCCCCCCCCCCCAGTATGTGTGTGTTTGAATTAATGTGCGCGTGAGCGAAGTGTGTTTGTGCAGATGCTTTTTCATTCAGGCTGGCAGTGAGAATGAACTTAATCCTCTAAGCTCTTGTCGGGGCTTGTCCTCGTTCTCTTCAATAAAGCAAGAAGAGAAAAAAAAACTAAAGCAGTGAAACTTTAAAAACAAAATCCCCAAAACATTTCCACAACTTTCTGAGTTACAGGCTGTTTACTGAAGGCGTGAAAGAAGACTCGAAAAGGAAATGTTGCACCTTCAGTAGCACTGAACTTAAAGTTATGGATGTCCACAAAGTCCTGTTTGGCAGCCATCTTGGAACAAATCCAGGAGGTTATTTTGAAGCCTCAGTTTAAATGCAAGCAAGTTAAGTGCAAAGTGGTTCATACTTATAGTAATAACACTCTAACACCTTGTAAAGGCTGTAACCCTGTTACTGCTGGTTTGGTTAGAAAGAGATCAGCTTTTGCTTTAATGCAAATGTAATTTCATCTCTTTGGACTCTTCTGGAGAAAAATAAACCACTACCATCCTCCCTGAACCCAAACAAGACCTGCTGGAGTCTGAGCAGAGCCAGGAAAACTGGTCCAGAGAGGTGCAGAAGTGGCGGTTCCTCTGCAACCCCCATCATAGGGGCAGACCGTGTTTGTCCAGTACTGATCGTCTGGTAACTTCAGCATACACTAAAATCTAAAGATCAAAATAATGTTTTACCTGTTTTATTTTTGTATTTGCCCAAATACACAATGTCTTCCGATCCTACAACTTTAAATCTAGGAGAAACAGTGCAGATTTTAACTCTTTTGGTCCTCAAAAACAAAGGCATTATCACTTTTAGGTTCTTAGGAGGTACATTTAACTAACTACCTGCGGGGATAGAAATGTGTAGCACATGTGTGCCTGTGTTTCTGAGACCTGTTAGCTGATTTCCAGGATCTGATTAGAAGGGAAAACTAATGAAGCACACTGTCAGTAAAAATTTCACACATTCATTCATTAAATATGTTCTTCCTCACTTTTGGAGAAAAGACACAAAGCTTTGAATTTTTACCTACATTTATAAACCAGGATCATCTTCAAGAGCTAAAATGTCAGTCCTGAAAATGACACGCATACATCTCAAGGCTAAAAAAATGATGGAAAAATGATTTGAGTTAAAAAACTCTAAATTAACGTTGTTACTGTTGAAATTACTGAAAGTGTGGTGGAAACATTTATTGTATGGTTTCATTAAATTTACTACTCAGCTGACTGTGAGGGGGTCTGGTGGGTGGCACTGAGTTCTGATGGACCACCATTGGTTTCCCAACATGTCCTTACTCTGTTTTAGTCTCGTAAAAGCTGAAACTCAGTCTGTCTGTGTTTGACATTTGAAATGAAAAGCCTGTAAACGTGCGTTCCAGCCTCCTGACTTTGCTGACACTCGGTCATCATACTTGCTCTTGGACTTGTGTTGAACTCGACTGAGGTGGTCTGATCAGACACAGCGCTGCTCTTCGCTGCAGCTGTCCACACATCACAGACAAAGTCAGGAGTGTTTCTACCTCATCCAGCTGCCTCACAGTGTGTGTGTGTGTCACCTCAGGGCATTTTGTCACTTAAGAGTGGGACATTTGGCTGATCGGTTTTCCTCCCCCTGAAGTGCACGCTTCAAAGGCCGGATGAGCAGATTAGAGGTCAGGATGGGCTCAGGACTAACTGATTTAGGAAGGTTTAGGCTTCAGTCCGAAATCCATCCTCTTTGTTTGGCCTCATCGCCCCGCCGGCTCTGTTCCTGTTGGCAGCTTCTTCTCGCCTCTTTAATTCGTTTTTCTCTGCTTCAGTAAGCTACAGGGGCCTACACGGGACAATAATTGATCCTCATGTTCGCATGAGATCAGTAAATACATGCAGCGAAGCCCAGAGGACACAGGTAACCAATACAGGAGACTTTTCTTGCCCTGCAGAGAGAAAGTTGATTTCTTCAGTTTTACTTCTTGTTGGGGTTTTTGTTTTTACTGTGAAGATTTTAGATGTTTGACTTTTAATTCTCATACTCCTGTTTAAAGTACTGAGGTTGTTATTCTTGCACCTGTGGACAGGATCGTCTGTTGTTCTGGAGAAGCAAACCTAAAGACGCTCTGCAGAGAAACGTAAAAGTCTGCTGCCACCTGTTGTTCACTCAGAGCATCGCATCCTGTAATATCTCTTACAGGGAGATGTCATGGTTTCACAACATATAAATAACCGTTAATACAAAACAGTTATCACTAAATGGTTGTATGTTTAGTTTAGTTTCCAGAATGAGTTTTAGTTCAGTTTTTATTTGTTTCTTTATTTGTTTTATTTGTTTGTTACGAGTTTAAGTGTTCTGTAAAAACATTTGAGACAACGTAAAATCCCATTCTTAAAAATCCTTACATTTTCTTTTTTCTATTTTATTTAAGTTAATTGAAGATTTTCACACTGTTTTATAATAATGGGTTGTATTTATATAGCACTTTTCAGGACCCTCAAAGCGCTTTACAATTCCACTATTCATTCACTCTCACATTGGTGGAGGCTACAGTTGTAGCCACAGCTGCCCAGGGGCAGACTGACAGAAGTGAGGCTGCCATATCGCGCCATCAGCCAACACCAGTAGGCTGTAGGTGAAGTGTCTTGCCCAAGGACACAATGACCAAGACAGACAGAGTTGGGGATCAAACCGGCAACCTTCCGGTTACAAGATGAGCATCCCAAGCCCCTGAACCATGGTCGCCCTTAGTGCAATTTTAAATTACTTTTCATCCATTCGCTACCGCTTATCCTTTTCAGGGTCGCGGGGGGCGCTGGAGCCAATCCCAGCTGTCATGGGGCGAGAGGCGGGGTACACCCTGGACAGGTCGCCAGTCTGTCGCAGGGCTAACACACAAGGACAGACAACCATTCATACTCACATTCACTCGCACATTCACACCTAGTGGCAATTTGGATTATCCAACTAACCTATCCCCACAAGCTGCATGTCTTTGGATGGTGGGAGGAAGCCGGAGTACCCGGAGGGAACCCACACAAACATGGGGAGAACATGCAAACTCCACACAGAAAGACCCCGGCCTGATGGTGGAATTGAACTCAAGACCTTCTTGCTGTGCGGCAACAGTGCTAACCACCGTGCCGCCGAATTACTTTTCATTTGTTAGAAAATCAGGTAATTCCATCATAACTACAAAAGCACAGGAGATAGCTCTATTAAAAACTACAGCCAAACTTATTTGAAGCAAATCCAAATGATCCATGCCCTTCAAGTAGTTGGAAAACATTCTTGCATGCAAAGGTTGTTTGATCAATATGATCTGTCCAGAATATTATACAGAACATGTGAATATCTCTGGTGTTTCTCTATTTCACAATAATAATAAGATTTGCATGTATCTAGAAAAGGGTGGAGTGCCCCAAGTGGAGAAGTTTAAGAATCTCAGGGTCTTGTTCACAAGTGACGGGAGAAGGGAGCGGGAGATCAACAGACAGATTGGTGCAGCGGCTGCAGTGAGGCAGACGCTGTACCGGTCTGTTATGGTGAAGAGAGAGCAGAGTGTAAAAGCAAAGCTCTCAATTTACCAGTTGATCTACGTCCCTACCCTCACCTATGGTCACGAGCTGTGGGTAGTGACCAAAAGAATGAGATCACGGATACAAGAGGCAGAAATGGCTTCCTCCAAAGGATGGCTAGCCTCTCCCTTAGAGATAGGGTGAGTTCAGCCATCCGGGAGGGGCTCAGAGTAGAGCCGCTGCTCCTTCACATCGAAAGGAGCCAGTTGAGGTGGTTCAGGCATCTGACAAGGATGACTCCTGGGTGAAGTGTTCCGGGCATGTCCCACAGGACACGGTGGAGAGCATCTCTCGGCTGGCCTGGGAACGCCTTGGTGTTCCCCCAGACAAACTGAAGGAGGTGGCCGGGAAGAAGGAGGTCTGCGCTTCTCTGCTTAGGCTGCTGCCCCCACGACCTGGCCCCGCATAAGCAGACGAAGATGGATGGATGAAAATATGACTCAGAGCTAAAAGATAATCCTCGTGTAAAAAGGAGACCCATCATATGCTCTGACTTGTTTTGAGCTGCCATATATCTCACATGTTGATATGAGCATAGAACATTTACCTGAAAATGCACTTTCTGAAGTTTTCTTCAGTAAATCATCAGAAAATAGATCAAACATCTGGAGTACAGAGTACAGAAAAAGTGAGCATTTTGTCTTGGAATGAATGCAAAATTTACTTTCTTGCTGATTTTTAATAAAAAATAATTGTGTTTTCATGTAAAATGAAGATAAAGGTAAAATTTTGTATGTCTTCATTAAATTTCTAATGCTACTGAAACAAAATTGTAGTTTGTTACTCTTGATTTTCCTGATGTAGGTGTGTTAATGTGGCGCTGTTCAGACTGAAATCAGAATCCTGTCTCAGAGTGATGCTGCAAAACCAGCTCATGCATCACTTGGACTACAGTAATTAATTTTATGACAAAGGCAGTAAAATGCATGAGGGAGGACGTGACAAAGAACAGAGCGAGACACAGACGGAGACTAGAGCAGAATGGACGCACCTGGGAGCACAGCTGAACACAACTAACTGATGAGATAGGGGAGGCAGAGCTGAACATCACACACACGAGCCGAGGGATTGTAAAAAGTAGCACACACACACTGAGGTGTGTGAACTTGACACAGGGACCGACAACAAACAGACATGACAGACAAAGGTATGACACACAGAGAAATGATCCCGGGAACACAACTGACTTCCAAAAGAGATGCTGATGACAAGACAGAGACGAGACAAGAACTAGAAATGTGAATAACCAAATTATTCTTCCCACTGATTCTTCATGGCCACACTGGTGCTGGTGCTTTAATTCCAGGTCCAGCAGACTGAAAAGTGTGCCACCGCTTTTATTCTTCAACACAACACACTAAAACTTTGGCTGTGAATGATGAAGGTGGAGTGATCTGAATGTGGGGCTCGGACATGGACAGAAGTCATGGATAGTTAGTCATGGACTCCCTCCTCTGTGCCCTCTGTAGAACAGAATGAGCTGCTCATGCATCCTTCATCCATCATCATCAAAACCAAATAGAAACAAATCATCTAACAGCTTCCATGCAGAGGAGAAGAGCTGTTTATGCTTAAGGCTCATATCTAAGAAAACACACTTACAATGAAGAACAAAATAAATTCATGCAGCTTTGGTGCAGATGAGATCACTTCTCACTTTGTCACAGGTCTTTATACAGACAAACTAAAAACATCTCCTGATTCAGTAGCTTGTAGGACCTCCTTTAAAACCAGCAGATTGAAAGGAGATCACAGGTGTCTCAGTTACTGCCAGAACTGGATCCTGATTCCAGACTATTTTATTTTATCATTCACATGTTTGTTTCTTAAGTTTTCTTGTGTTCCATAAAATTATGCCTGGCTCCCATCCTCTACTGGGAAAATGGGATCTAGATAAGACTGCTTTGTGGATGCGATCCCCCACACTGTTGTTTTTCCTGCTGCCAGCAGATGGAGACAAACTTTAACTTCATGTTCTCTGTTTTTAGTCAGGCTTAGTTTCTGTAGTGGAAATAATAAGTGTGATTATATGCTATGACTATGACATGTATGCACATATGATTCGTTCGGTAAAATAAATTAAACAGTGTTCATGTTGTACCTCTCTCCTAACCCACTCCATACTTACTGGTGATTTGAACAAAATTTTTTAAAATTGGATTCATTGCTCCATCAGACCCGTTGCCACTGATCTTCAGATGAGTTTGTTGTGGAATTTGACATACTGCAGCCCCTTCTCCCTTTTCCCTTTCATTAAGAATGACTTCCTGACAGCCTGATGAGACTTCAGTGATCAGTAGATGGATTACCTGAAGGTCAAGATGCTTCTCTCAAGTCCTGTGTCAGTCTTTTTAAAGACACACTGCACACCATGCTGAGATATGCCAGTGTAACAGGGCGGCCCTTAGCGGCTGGAAACACAGTGAGATGGACCAATAAATATAGTAAGGGTGTCCTCTTCCTTACAGCCAGCTAATAGTTTTTTAGGATTCGCCTTGTCGTTTCAAAAATACAATTTTATGCTGTCAAACTGTCTAATCTTTGATATTTTTCATAGATGTAACCAAAGGAATGGAACAAATGATATATTTTATGACAGGCTGCCTAAAGACACAGTTTAAAATTAGCTCTTTGCTAAGTTGTGTGTAGACACAACACTGATTCATTTCGTTATCTGCCTTTTTTATGTTTGAATGACTCATAGGTGAGCATTGAAGTTGCTTATAAACAAACCAAAAACATTGCTCTAAAATGGTCTAGTACAGGAGGTGTACTGAAAATGAATGAAAGAGGAGCCAATGTCCAAAGAAAAGCATTGACAGTTCTTCAGAAAGTATGAAGAAATACTGCTCAAGAAGGTCTGGACGCTTGGAAGCAAAAAATAAAAAAAATGATGGGCGGCTTAAAACTTTTTAAACAGTTCTGTAATTAGTGAAGTTAAAAAAGTGAAATAAAATATTTCAAGTGCAAGTGTTCCTAAAAAGTTCCTCGTCTAGCTATTAAGTAGCGTGAATTCTTTTGATGTTACAAAAGTACACATTATTTTGAAGATCACAGGAACTTTTCCAAAACTGGTCTTATTTTGAAATGTCTTACCGGAAGTTACGTCTTCGCTCCGTGTTGTTGGGCCGTGGCGCTGAAAGGAGCGCTCCCAGCCGCAGGGGTGGATGGCAAGGAGCCGGAAGAAAGAGAAGTCAGAATAAAAGGACGTAAAGCAGAAAAGAAGAAGAAGACTAGGAGGAGGAGAGGAACGAGGAGAGGGAGAAGTCCAGAAGAGGAGAAGAAGTGAGGAGCTGGTGGAGTGACTCAGTGTGATTTCTTTAACAGCTGCAGCGGCTGTCAGTCAAACACGAACAGACCCGCCAGGTGGGCTCAGGCCCCGCCCCTTCAGGTAAACCCTCAACTGTTTCTGCTGTTACAGAAGTCCTTAAATATCAAAGTAATAATAAGTAATCAAAGTAACAGTGGAGTTCCGCTGAGTGGAAAAATTACTTTAATGTGTGTGTAAGTATGAGCGGGAGTAGACACGTGTAGAGACTTTGTACTGAGAGGAAGGACGATTTAAAAGTATTTTTTACAGTTTTGTATGAAGTACTGCAGTAATTACCAGTGAGTGTGTGTGTGTGTGTGTGTGTGTGTGTGTGTGTGTGTGTGTGTGTGTGTGTGTGTGTTTGTGTGTGAGAGAGAGAGAGAGAGAGAGCGAGAGAGAATGGGATCAGTGAGCATAAGCAGCTTTCCTAAAAGCATGAAGTATTTGCTCACTTCCTATCAGGCTGCCGGTGTTGTGCTGCATTCTGTGACCGGATCAACTGCGTTCCTGCCTGCTGCTCATGTTTCCATCACTTCATGCTCAAAAAGCAAAGTCAGTGATGCTCTTCATCAGTCAGAGATCCACCTCCAAAACGAACAAGAAAAACACATCTGATTTCAGTTATGACGAGCTGTTTGTACTAACGTCATAAAACAAAAAGTCTTTCTAGAAGACAAATGAAACAAATGTCCCGAAGTCAGAGCCAGTGTTGTGTCAAAAAGTGATTGTCTGCCAAAAACTGATTGTTTGTATTTAAACTGCTATAACTAACTTGTTGGTCTATAATATGTGAAACATATGTCAAATGTATCCCTCATGAATGATATCAAGTCATCTTAAGCAACAAACAACATTCCTGTAACAAGGTAGAAGCCGCAATCAGTTTTTGGCAGTGACTTTTTTGTATCCTTTATTTATGCAGTTAAAAAAATTCTTGTTGACTTTAAAAAGATCTCTTTCAAGAGTAATCGGGCCAAGGGGACAGCTGAAATTGCAACAAATGCAAAAATAGTTCTGTAAACATATTTTAAGTGGACAAAAGGGAGCTGATTGATTATAATGTAAGTACAATAACACAGGTATTTTTTTTATTTTATATACACCCCTTTGTAATACCTGTTCACCAAAGTCTATTTAGCAACATATATAATGATATTACACATAAAAAAAAAACACATGGAAACATTGGAAATCAGTTTTTGGCACAACACCTGTCTGCAGAGCATCTCAGTTGAGCATGGCTAAAAACCAGTAAACAGGCAGAATTATATTAATAAATCAACCAGCAGAGGGTGCTCTATAGGTTGGCTAAGTTTGTAGTTTTGCATTAAATTAGACAAGAGCCACTAGCACTTCTTCCTGGTGCCTTACAGTGGTTGCTAGAGGTTGCTGGCCGTTTTGGGGTGATATTGGTTGCAAACAGGGTGCTGCACCAGAAAAACTCCTTTTAATTGCTGTGGTTACTAGGAAGTTGCCATAGTCACCCATATTTTGCGTGCAAGGTTGCCACTTGTCTGCAAACACTCACTAACTAACCACTAGCAGTAGTGCAAACCAAACAGGAAACAGATAACTTTCAAAGTAAAGGTTGGGCCTCATTGCCAGACACATTCCACAAGACATGAATGACTTTTACTTTGAAGGCACAGTCTTTGTTTTAACTAACTTAGCTAGCAGCTGTCAAATGTTTGCAAACAAGATGGCATCTTCCACCCAAACTACAGGCAACTGCAGCAATCTGTCAGCAACCAAAGCAGTTTCACCTTGCAACAGCAACTTTCTGCAACCACTTGTAAATCAATCAGAGAATATTGATTTTTCCTTTGCAGCCTGGGATTGCCATGGCGTAACTGTTCACGCTGATGGATAAACATCATATACATGACTTCCACACAGAGAGGTGACAGTGTCTGTTGTTTCTGTTAGATGAAATAACATGGAGTCACTCATAAATATCTCACAGTTGTAAGTCATTACCAAAGGATAGAGCAACAGGAGTAAAATAAGCTTAATGAGTAGTAGGCTCAAACTGTCATAAACCTCTGACGTGCTTGAGGGTTTGGCTTTGGGTTGGGCCTTCGGGGGCAGTGCAGTGAGCTGTGAGAATGCCAAAACTTTTCCAAGTCAAACAAACATTTAGATAACAAGACATATTGGCCAAAGCTGCTGCCGCAAACATGAATCATTTCATGCTCACTCAGATGACAACCAGTATGCTGTGGGACCGACACGGTGAACTCTAAAAGCGGTCACACCTGCAGCGGAGCAGCCCCAACTGAAACAAGTCACGTGCAGACCATCGCTTGTTTTTTCTTCAGCACTTAAAATGCTTGCATTACGTTCCTGGAAGCAGCGCTTAGGCTTTTAAATCAGCACTGTCTCAGCTTTTCCAGTTAGCACGCTCTGAACACACACCAATACTTAAATAGCATGAGAGGAAATACAGGCATGAGACACACCACTGCTGAAAGGAATTTGTCCTAGGTGAAGAATTTCCCATGAACGTCTTCTTTAGCATTGCTTGGATCCTTTCCCCCCCTGTTGAACACTTAATTTGATTTCAAGCAATTTTCTTTTCTCACCCTTTAGTGTCATGCAGATCTAACCTTTTCAGCTTTCTTACTCTTCCTGCCAGTCTAATATTAGCCTGGTAGTTTCATCTGGAACTGGATCCAAAACCTGACATGTACAAAACAGCATTGAGGGAAAAGCTCCCCCCAGAAGCTAAATGTCTTTTAAAATGGCCACAGAGCACTCTTGCTTTAAATCTGTGGTTTTTAAGGGTTTCCAACCTATCTCACACTTTAGTGTTAGCCATTGTCCCATGATGACGATTGCATCAAGCACACTCTGAATCAGCGCAGTTAGATCAGTTTCCGTACAATGACCCACAAAATCCCAAGCAGGTGTTCATAAACAGCTGACACTAAGTGTGACAACACAATAGAATTTGTTTTAAAAAAAGATCTTCAGTCTGTCACAGTGATTCTCAGAAAGTTATGATAAAAAACAAACACACTATTCTGAAGCATTTTAAAAATATTACACATTAAACAAAGTGAAGTAACTTAAATGAATGGTAAGTCAACAAAAGTGAAAGTTGGGAGAATCAGGATTGTGAGAGGTGCAAGGAAGAAAAACAAAGAACTAACTCAGAGCAAGTACTAGCAACAGCTTTATAGACTGGAAAACCCAGTCAGCCCTGCCCTCCAGGTAGCTGAAACACCTACAGAGGAAAGGGAAGGCATTAAATGATGGGATCGGTCAGACTAAATTAAAGGAAAGGAAAATCTCTGAACTTAGTGCTTCTTTGAATGAATTCAAGTCTCTGGAGTGTGAATCAGCGCTGACACCAAATGCCGCACCACTGCTTACACAAACTAAATGTCAAATACCTCGAACTGGAAGCACATGCTCTACAAACACTGTCAGACAAAGGCAGAATGTGGGGAACCTTTACCATCTTCCCCTTTCAGCTGTTTGAATAAAATGAGTCTAGTAGTCAATAGAAAATTAAAGGGCAGCTGGTTTTCCTATCTGAAACCCGTTTAACTGAAAGCCAACAGTCCATACAGGACGCGGCCTCCTTCCAAACTCATTGAAGGCTGTCTGGAAAAATCCATGAATATAACAGCAGTCAGTAACATGCATGATCTGCACAGCACAGGTCTGCAGTTAAGCTGAACTGGATATTCCACAAATACGTGTGGGCTGACCTGCCACATGAGAAGGTCATGCCACGCTTACCAGTCAAGAGCCCCTACTCTAGTTTGGCTTTCCCCCTTCATATCTGTGTGTATAGAGATGCAGAGATATGGATTGTCATTTATATGTTTTGCTTCCCTGGACCTGAACCACTTCCTGTAATTAGGTCCCATTGCTTTAGAACTCATCAGATTTGTGCTTATTTTGGTGCTTTTCTTCAGTAGAAGAAGGATTCAGGTCCTCCACTGCGGGAAAAAAACACTAAAACGTGTTTTTAGAGCTTCACGCATCATGGTGCTCTGCTCCTGGACCACCAACGGGTGAATAAAGAGTCGAACACACATTTTAGACTATATACAAACACGTGACTTCAGTAAAAGAAGAAAGAATGGAAAAATAATTATTTACAGGTTTGGTCCTATTTGATTTTTATTTCTCAGTAGAGAAAAAACTTTTAGCATTCTCAGCTGAATTTTAAAATGATGATCCACAGACTGTATACCTTCATATACATATACAGTAGGCACTATACTGTACATTAAGACACTGACTACGCTTGCCATTGCACGCACAACAAAATCCACACCCAAAGCAAAGCTGATGTTTCTCTAAACAGGAAAATGTTCAACTGTCAGCCCAGCACTTAGAAATAACAATACAACTCTCTTTTTTTCTGTCCGCTTGCAGCACGCTCTTACTATTTATGGATTCTTTTCTCTTTAAATGGTTTTTAGTTTTACAAATTAAAGCATGAACTTCGAAATAGAACCAATAGAATTTCATCACCAACCCCAGGGCTTTAAAAAAAGACAGAAAAAAAATGCAGTTCTTCTAATGTCCACTAGAGGCTACAGCATAGACGCCCATGTTATTCTTGATTACAGCGTGCTTCAAAAGGGGTGTGGCCTCTTTGGCTGACCTGCAGAAAGGCTGTATCCCAATTCAGGGTCTGCAGCCTTAAAGGCCGCATTTTAAGGCCAATTACGTCACCGCGACGCGATGAAGGCTGTCCCAATTCGAAGGCTGCTCGAAATGCGTCCCTTAAATGAGATACAGCCATAGTTCACAGAAGTGGCTGCAGCTGCTAGCTGTCTGCTAGGCTTCACCTCAGCTAATTGGAGACCTCAGGGCCATGTTTGTGCTGTTAGAGCCTTTTGTTGTCATTTTAATAATTATTATTATTATCTAGCCAACAATATGGCTGCTGTGTGCGTAATCGTACTAACAGACCATTCAGTAAGTCCATTTCTAAACTTAAACTTTTATTTAGATGTTACTGTGCAGTAATTAGCAGGTATGTGTCTGTGTGATGCTGTTGTACTGTTTGTGAATGCAGCTTGACAGTCAAGCTAGCTAGCATAACATAACACTCCACCCTGTCATACAGATATGGTCTATATGCTATCTCTGAGGTTGAAGACAGATACTAAAACTAATGAGTGGCATTAAGGTGGGTATAGTCATCTTTTATTTACAGTCTATATAAGGTAAACACTCAGAAAGTAAGCAAATCAATTTTAAAAAATCATTTAATAAATAAATGAGTTTGAGGAACCTTGGCTGTCCACATGATTTTACTGCATACAGGTGATATTGCATATTTCAACACAAACTGATGTGTATCTGAATGTGTAACTGGTTTACTTTGAATTTGTGTCCCTGCATTTCTTCTCCTGCTGGCTATGTTTTCTTTTTTCCAAATGCAGCCTTTATTTATACTCCTTGTCTGGAAAAAGGCACTTAGTCTGGATTTGAAATTCTCAGAATCCAGTTTGATGGTTTACCGCCAAACGTCTCCTCACAAACATCATTAAACTCAATTTCCTTCCTCCGTCTTTCTTTTTGCAGGATGAATGGAAGCGGCTCAGCAGGAAATCCCAGCTCTGCCTCGTCTTGCTCACTTCCTGCCCACGCTAACGAGGGGACGCTGAAGACAGAGTCTCCGAAGAAGGACCACCAGAGCAGAGAGTCTGCCAGTGTGCCTGGGTCACAGAAGAACCAGAGGCCAGGAGGGAACAAACAGGCTAAAGAGAAAACAGACCGGCGGGATCCTCACACGGAGAAAACCTCAGAAAATACTCCAGAGACAAACAGGCTAAAGGCTAAAGATTCAACTTCTTCAAAAAATGAATCAAAACCAGATCGACCACAACCAGAAAACCTCTTTCCAGACCAAACTGAACTAGATCCTCTTCCTGAATCAACAGATTCTGGTTTGGGGGCAGATCAGAGGAACCTTGGAGATTCTGTCAGACCAAAACATGAACAAGAACCGGGTGACTCTCAGGACTGTCAAAACCACAAAGATCTTTTTTGTGCAGATCAGAAAACTAAAGATGAGAAAAGAAACTCATTTATAACTTTGCTAACAGATGAAAAGGATGTCCAGAATAAGCTCCATATTTCTGAGTCCATAGAGGAGAAAAAACCTGAGAGGCTTCAGCATTTCCAAGATCCTCCTCACCTAAACACCCACAAATCTCCTCCCCCTTCTCCTGCAGACCAGAAAAGACACTTGGATCCTCCAGCTAAAAGATCCGCCCTGGCTCCACCAGCTCCACCTCTCACCATTGAGGCTTTCTGTGACCAGATGCAGCCCGGCCCTGCAGGTTTTCCTTCCGGGGAGCCCAAACTGTGCGGCTTCCTGATGAAGCAGGGTGGGCCTCTGAGGGCCTGGAAGCAGCGCTGGTTCACTTACGAGGAGAAGAAGAACCAGCTGTTCTACTACCGCACACCAAACGACGTGATGCCGCTCGGGTGGGTGGAGCTCAGCGGTGCCACCTTCACCTACCCACTGAAGTCAGAGCCGGGTACCTTCCAAATTAAGACACCTGAACGGACTTTCATACTGAAGGTAGGAGGCCAAATGTTGCTTAAAGCATTTTTGGATTTGAGTCGCAAGTGTTTGGAGTCTCTTAATCCACCTGCACCCTCTCCAGGCTGTGACCGAGGAGCTGATGCTCTATTGGCTGCAGCAACTACAGGTGAAGCGCTGGCAGCACCGAATGATGTCCATGTGCTCAGACCCAACAAACAACAACAACACTGCAGGTGAGAAACCAGCGCGAGCTGCTGCTCGAGCTTCTACATGGAACGCTGAGACATGAACTTAACTGTTTTAAAGTTTCTCCAGGATGTAGTTACAGCGAGCAACAATAAAAGTTTATTTAAAACAAAAGCCCTGAACACTGACAGAAGATCTGCTTCGTCTAATCTTATTTTGAAAATATCAGTAAATTACAGTTTGGTGAGCTTCAACCACCGTCCACTAGAGGCTCCAGCAGACCCCATAGTGCAGGGGTGGGCAACTCCAGGCCTTGAGGGCCGGTGTCCCTGCAGGTTTTAGATGTGTCCTTGAACCAACACAGCTGATTTAAATGGCTAAATTAGCTCCTGCAGTTCTCCAGAGGCCTGGTAATGAACTAATCATGTGATTCAGGTGTGTTGACCCAAGGTGAGATCTAAAACCTGCAGGACACCGGCCCTCGGGGCCTGGAATTGCCCACCCCTGCCATAGTGAGTCACTCCTGAAAGAAAAACATGTTTACAGCCTGATTTTTAAAAAGGGGGCGTATCCGTTTATGACTGCCAGGTGGCTGTAGCTAGTAGTATTCACCTCAGCTAATTGGAGTCCCTGAACTGGACCTGTGGACTGCGTTTGTGCTGTGGGAGCCTTTTTAATGCTAACAGATATTATTAATTTCGTTAACTCATAATTTGCATCATAACTTTCGTCAGGACGAATTTGGCAGCGATCCAATCTGAATCAACTTTTGATTTAGTCTCCTAGTCTGATGATGTTCAGTTGACTAAAACTAGTGATGGGCAGATGAAGCCTCATGAAGCATTGAAGCTTTTCATCCAATTGGTTCACCCCAGCGCAAAGCTTCTTGAAGCTTCATTTGCTCTAGTAGGACACCTACTGGACGTAAAAATATTAGTTGGCATGAATTTGAAGAGTGTGGCCTTTTGCACACAGCCTGTAAATGTCAACAACAAAAGGAGTGTGTAAAACATGTATATTGTATTGATGGCAGTATACTGTGTATATTTATAGTGGCAGTATGGAAAATGATTATTTGGAAATGCTTGAAATGGAAATGATCATTTACTGTGAGGTGAGGTGTGGTTGGGGTGTGGACAGTGGTTGTGCTTTTGTAACGTTGAGGTATGGACAGCTACACACTGAGGCGTCAGTCCTGCCCATATTTTATTCAGTAAAAACTAAATTTTCACTGCTTTTATAACCTTTAGTGGGGAGAACATAGCTAGGATTTAATGATTTAACAAATCTTTTGAATCCTTTGTCCTCCACAATGCTAAATGGCTGGGAGTCCTCAATCACCATGCTAACCAGGTCTTCATCTATTTGAGATTGTTCTCCTGAGGAAAGACAATAAAGACAAAGCACAAATATAAATATCACACACGTAACTTATTACAGCTGTATAATATTGTTATATCATTTAGTAACATTACTGCATGCTATATTATCATGACATTTGATGGCTCACCTGGTCTTGCTCCACAATCGGTGTTCCCCTTATTCTCATGCAAAGCTCTGTAGTGCCTAAGCATGGATGAGGTGTTGTTGTTATATCCCAGCTCCCTGGCACAGAGCAAACACTTCACCTTGTACAAAAGTAAAGACAGCTTAACATATATTGTATTGCACCATCAGTATTATGAAAATACATCTTCTGTAGAAATTTACATACCTTGTTGGGAGTAATAAGATCACAATGTTCCCACACAGGGGAGGACATCCTGCTCTTCTTAGCTGGCTCCATTCTCTCCTGACTTTCTCTCCTCACTCTCATAAACCTCCAAACTGTCTCCAAACTCTCACTAACTGCAACTCTCCATCAAACACCCACATTTTGAATGAAGTCTGAGGGGTTTATATCGCTGTCATATCTCGCGGCAAAGTTCGAACCACTTCATGAACCAGTCACGTGGTACAGCCGGGCAGCGAGGCTTCGGACGTCATCATTTTCAGCTCCTCCCATAAATGAAGCAAGCCTCGATACGCGCATCGCGGAAACGCTCCCTCCATTACTCGACACAAGCTTCGAAGCCTCGATACAGAACGTCACATCACTAACTAAAACTAAACTTTCAGCATTTGCTGTCCAAATGAGTTGTGGTCCCAGAAGAAGTCTGATCTCTGTGTCTGTGTGATGCACCTGTACAGTGTATGCCTCTCATCCACACGTGGTCACTTCTAGCTCTATTAATGTTGAGGCTTCAGAATGCAGAAGCTACAAAGCTGTGAGTTTCCCATCTCATTTTTATACCCAGTCTGTGGTTGAAACAGACTTTCAGTCTCTAACTTGCTTTTCCCGTGACTCTCACCAGAAGCTTCTTCAGACCTTTTGTCTTTATCGGCCCTCTCATGTTCATGTTTGGTCTCTCATGTTCAGGAAGTGAGTGACTGCTGTGGTTTATCTTCCTCTTCCTCCTTTGTGTCCCAGCAAGAATTGGGAAATCCTTCCATGAGGCATGGGAGGGGCTCAGACTGACTCACTGTTCCCTGAAAGTCTAAAATTGCGTCAGAATAAAGGATCGAGCGAGTCATTTAGCATGCACTGACTGGTTTTGTTCCTCTTTTCATAGAAATATTTCAGGTTATACTTTTGTCACAGAGAAGAAGCTGCTTTTCCTTTCATTGTGTCTTCATATATGTGGCTGTTTTTCTTTTGTTTAGGTCAGCATGAAGGAGTTTACAGGGTCTCTCTCTGTGCTTCTTACACCCTTATCATCCTAATTAGGACCTGAGTTTGGAGATGGAGATCATCAAAATCCCAGCAGGGCCATTAAAAATTAAGCAGAGGAGCAGGTGGGGAAATTCACCGCTCCCTCCCCACTGAAAGGCACTAAACATGAATCCAGTCTGGTTTTATTTCTCTGTGCATTATGTCGGGATTCACTGATCAGCTTTTAGTTGAACATCCTCTTGTACAGACAGCCTACGGGCAGTTATCCGTCAGTGTTAAGCAGGCAGAGACTAGCTGAAGCTAAGCACAGCATTCCTATGACAGCAGTGGTAAACACAGTCATGCTGTGTTTAGGTGCAATGCTGGACAGCCTCCAACTGACAGATGAGGTTAAAATTGGTGACAGTGTTCACTGACTCAAACTAATTGAAAATATTAAGCACTCTGATGAGCTCTTTCAGCCTTTTGAGTTTCTGTGTTTGATCAAATAAACCATTTTTAAATGGCCTGCATTTGTATAGCGCTTTACTTAGTCCCTAAGGATCCCAAAGCGCTTTACACTACATTCAGTCATTCACCCATTCACACACACATTCACAATGGCAAGCTACATTGTAGCCACAGCTGCCCTGGGGCGCACTGACAGAGGTGAGGCTGCCGGACACTGGCGCCACCAGGCCCTCTGAGATCACCAGTAGGCAACGGATGAAGTGTCTTGCCCAAGGACACAACGACCGAGACTGTCCAAGCCGGGGCTCGAACTGGCAATCTTCCGATTACAAAACGAACTCCCAACTCTTGAGCCACAATCACCCATGGCTTAATCTTAAATTATACTTTTGCGGATGAAGTAAAAAGTGTGATTTTACTTCTGTTGTGTGCCTCTACTGTTGTCTATTAACAAGTAAGCGCATTAGAGGGTTAAAAAGGTTAAAAATTTAATCTTCACTTAGCAAAAATTATGCAAATGTCATTAAATGAAATCATGAATGAAGCTTGTACTAAAAAGTGTTATCAGTCCAAGTACTTCATGTAGCATGCAGTCAAATACTTCACCTCTGAAAATATTTGACTTTTAAGAGGCCATCACGGCTCATTTCACCAAATATTGGTGGTGCTCGATATGCTCTGTGATGTCGCCCTGTGGAGCTGAGGATCATTTCCTGTTATGGTTCAGTTACATCATCATCTGGACAGGAAGCGATTCTGACTGCAGATCAGCTGCATGCGACTGAATGAGAGGAAACCCCCACAGACTAAATATAAACTGGCGAGCAAACACCTGCTGGAAGGAAAAAAAAACAGAGTGGCACAGCTCAGAGCTTCATTCTTTCATTTTTTTATCGTGAGATAAAATTTGTATAAAACAAGCATTGAACCTCCTCTGTTTATCAGTCTGACTACTGGAGCAGCTCACCTGGCTCTCAGGTATTCAGTACATGTCCCAGCTTGTTCAGCACTTTTACGTCTCAGCTCAGCTCACAGAGACGGCTCCATTGTTTGTTTGTTTTTAATTATTTTTCATGTAGGTGTTCAGAGCCTAATCTGACAGCGTGGAGATCTTTCAGTGCCCCCTGCAGGGTCTTTATGACATGGCCTGGAGATCCTCCCAGACTCATCCCAATATATACAGTGAAAATCGCAAAATTTCTTAATTTTTAAAAGAATCATTTTTTTAAATTGTTTTTATCTACGTTTGTGTTGTTTAGGCATCAGAATTACTCAACTACTTCAGTAAATCATTCCTATTATATTATAAAACACCTTTCAGGCACACACATTTCTGGATTATACCTTTTTGTAGCTGTTTCTTTTATTTATAGTCTAAACATTATTTATTACTACAATCTGCAACTCTTTCACAATTTTAGTCTTGCTTTCTACTTTTCTTTAACTTAAACGTATTTTTATTTTTTTGTTTTGTTTTATCACTGTTGTGCATATAATACCTATTTGTCGAGCTATCTTATCCATCTAACTAACTAGCTATCGTTTTATCTATCTAGCAATCTAGCTAACTATCTAGAATTCACATTAATCACATTATTGGACATCTAGTATGGAAAATTTTAAAAGAAAAAGATAATGGAGGTAGAAGTGCAAATAATTTTACATAAGGGGGACAAAAAATACACTGAACAAAAATATAAATGCAACACTTTTGTTTTTGCTCCAATTTTTCATGAGCTGAACTTAAAGATCTGAAATATTTTCTACATACACAAAGGACCCATTACTATCAAATATTGTTCACAAATCTGTCTAAACTGTGTTAGTGAGAACATCTCGTTTGCTCAGATAATCCATCCCACCTCACAGGTGTGGCATGTCAAGGTGCTGATTAGACAGCATGAATATTGCACAGGTGTGCCTTAGACTGCCCACAATAAAAAGCCACTCTGAAATATGCAGTTTAATCACACAGCACAATGATACAGAAGTCGCAAAACCCGTCAGTATCTGGTGTGGCCACCATTTGTCTCACACAGTGCAACATATAGATGTGTTGCACTGTGTGAGGCAAATGGTGCGCAATGGGCATAGAGTTGATCAGGTTGTTGATTGTGGGCTGTTGGTCCACTCTTCTTCAATACTTGTGTAAAGTTGCTGAACATTAGCAGGAACTGGAACACGCTTTCATGTGACAAACTGCTGTCATGTGACGACCTGCAGTCAGGTCCAGTCCCCGATAAGGACGACGGGCATGCAGATGAGCTTCCCTGAGATGGTTTCGGACAGTTTTCGCAAAAATTCTTTTTTATGCAAACTGATTGTTGCTGCAGCTGTCTGGGTGGCTGGTCTCCACCTGGTCGACCATCCTAGAGGTGAACGTGCTGGATGTGGAGGTTCTGGGCTGGTGTGGTTACATGTGGTCTGCGATTGTGAAGCCGGTTGGATGTACTGCCAAATTCTCTGAAACGCCTTTGAGGACGGCTTATGGCAGAGAAATTAACATTCATTTCACAGGCAAGAGTTCTGGTAGACATTCCTGCAGTCAGCATGCCAATTGCACGCTCCCTCAAAAGCTGCGACTTCTGTATCATTGTGCTGTGTGATCAAACTGCATATTTCAGAGTGTCCTTTTATTGTGGGCAATCTAAGGCACACATGTGCAATATTTATGCTGTCTAATCAGCACCTTGACATGCCACACCTGTGAGGTGGGATGGATTATCTCAGCAAACGAGAAGTTCTCACTAACACAGATTTAGGCTACGTCCACACGTACACGGATATTTTTGAAAACGGAGATTTTCCGTTTCCGTTTTAAAAAATAATCCCGTCCACACGTAAACGCAAAAGTGAAGGAAAACGCTGGTGGGAACATGCCAAAGCAACAGGTGGCGATATATTCCTAAACGTGTAGAAATGTTGGCCAATCAGAAGTCTAGAAACCTCGGTGGGAAATAGTAAACAAAGATGGCACAAAGAAGCAGAACCTATGTGTGCAGGGATAGTAACTGTGTGTGTATGTGTAAGCATTTAAACACTGCAGAGAGTACAGTTAACAGTATTTTGTCCCCCACTGTAGAAATTAATTTCACCGAAACAATAACATGGCGCACACCTTTGACGCTGCGTTTTCTCAGTTTTCCTCATCCACAAGTAAATGCAAAAATGGAGCTTTCGAAAATATCCACCCTGGCAGGCGTTTTTAAAAAATCTCCGTTTTCAGTGACCGAAAACGCAGTTTACGTGTGGACGAAAGGTGCAAACGCACAGCAAAATCTGCGTTTTCAAAAATACCCGGGTACGTGTGGACGTAGCCTCAGACAGATTTGTGAACAATATTTGATAGTAATGGGTCCTTTGTGTATGTAGCAAATGTTTCGGATCTTTAAGTTCAGCTCATGAAAAATGGGAGCAACAAAAGTGTTGCGTTTATATTTTTGTTCAGTGTAATAATTAAACAATTTAAGACCCGTCAGTGAAGTGTGCTAAGGTTCAGACTCGTAAAACAATTAGCCTGAGCTTTTTTTCAACAGTTTTAAAAAGAGTGAACATCTTTATATTCCTGTCACCTTTCTTTTTTTGCCTGGACGCAAGAGTCATAGCTGAGCCAGTGTTGATGTGTTTTGATCTTTCCATACAACAGAACCCTTTACCAGAGATTTGGAAGTGTGCCTTTTTTTTTTACTCCCCTACTGAAAACTGGTGATTCTTCAATGGTCAATAACTACAGTACAGACCAGTTTCCAAACTCTGGATCTTAGTCTGGTAAATAATCAACTTAGAGTTTCTTGGATTATAGTAGTTTTTCTTTATCTCCTTCTCTGTCTGGCTTTAGGAAATTGCAATGCTATGAAACTGCTTTCTTAAAAGTTCTTAATGATGTTTATTGAGCCTTGAAAGCCTTCAAAGAACTACTGCGCTGCTCTTTTTATTGGTTTTTCAAAAGCCTTTAGCACTATTGACCATGGCATTTTATGCCAGAGGCTACTGGTCGTAGGCCTTTCAGACCAAGCAGTTTGGTGTATTACTAATGACTTTTCTGACCATCAGCAGTGCATGTAGCTCAGTGGCCTCTCTTCCAGAGAGTGCCCCAGGGTTATGTAGTGGGGCCTGCACTATTTACTATTTATGTTAATGGCTGTGGACAAAATCTTAATGCTTCGGTTAATTTTTACACAGATGATACAATTATTTATTGTGTTTTGAATTTATACAGTCACAGCTGTGTCAGCTCAGACTGCTTTTGAATGCAGGAAAAAAAACTAGTTTATGTGAAAATTACTGAAACTGAGGCTGAAGTTGGGCTTCTTTTTCCAAAAATCAATCGTGTTTCTCCTTCACAGCAAGGAAAAGGCTCGTTGTTACCACCTGTTAACCCCTCCTGGATTACAGCGATAAAATTTAGATGAATGCCTCTGCTCTTTCTCTCCATTTCATGGACTGTTTATCACAGGGCACTAAGATTTACAAGCAGCTGTAAACCTTTGGCACGCCACTGTACTTATATTCTCTGGTTGACTGGCTCTCACTGGCCATATGCAGGATGGTTCATTGGTATAATTTTATCTGTAAATCTATGTATGGTTTACTCCCTTCTTATTTATCAGAGTACACATCATGCAAACAGTTTAGTCATAGTCTGCAGTCTCAGGATTTTATTACAGTCACCATCAGTTCATACAGAACTCAGAAAGAAGGCATTCCTCTTTTTCTGCCCCATCTTTGTGGGATACACGATATGACATCAGCTGATGTCACTTGTAGACTTTAAAAGACGTACAAATGACTTTGTGAAATCATCCCTGGGAACTTGTTCCTGTTTTTGACATGAATGTGTAAACGTTAGACAATTTTAGCTATTCTATTGTTTCTTCTATTGCTGCGATTTTAATGTTTGTCTGACACAGGTCACTCTTGTAAATGAGACACCGAGTCTTAATGAGACTATATAAGAGAGTGTATAAGTAAAGGTCAAATAAAAAGTATTTAAACATCAAACACACATTCATTGAAAATAAGCAGCTAGAAGAAAACACACAGGCTTTGCGTGTGTGTCTGAGGTGTTGAATGTCTGTGTGTGTTTGTGCAGATGACTTCCTGCCAGTGTTGAAGAGCCCCATCGGTCTGGTCGGGGAGGGGGCCGCCAGTGTGCCGATGACGCGAATTCCCCTCGCCAACGTGTCGCTCAAGCATCCGCTCATCGAGATCCAGTGAGTCCCCTCGGCCACAAATCTGAGACATTTAAACGGCTCAGACAGTCTGATGTCTTCCACTTGTTTTGTTGTTGGTCTTCATGTTTCTTCTTTCTGAGTACAGAAACTCAGTCCACTGTCTGCGTAAGAGGTCATCCCAGGACTGGAGTCAGAGCGTGTTTCATGTAGAAGCTCCTCCCTGGATTCCCCCGAACATTGCCGACACAGTCAACACCCCCAGTATGTATATACAGTACTACAGCAGTACTACAGTAACTAGCTAGAGCTTAGAGTACACCAGTAATACCATTTTTATTCATCTATGAAACCACATGATGCAAATCAGTTAAACTACAGTCATAACTTAAAGACTTGAATGATGTTAAATTTTCTCCTTTTAAATTCACACAAACTGAAGTTTTTTATTGTACGCGGCCCTAAAAACCTCAGAAACTTGGTGTCCAACCAGATCCTTATTCTGAATGGTGTTACCTTTGCCTCCAGCAGCCCTGTGAGGAGTCTCGGAGTCACTTATGTCCGTCAGTGCGCACATTAGACAAATATGTAGGCCTTTTTTGTTTCATATATGCAACATCAACAAAATTAAGAACATGGCCTCAAAGTGATGCTGAAATATTAGTTCACAGATTTCCTACTTCTAGGCTGGACTGTTGGAATTCATTGTCAGGTTGTTCTTAAAGCTCGTTGAAAAGCCTTCAGCTGTTTGAAATTCTGCAGAATATAACAGACGAGCTCCCCAGTTTGGATTCAGGAACACTCTCTACTTTTCCTATTAGATTTCTCTTTTTAATAAACCTTGTAGTTAGTGTTGTGTAGGTGACAGGTGACAGTGAACCAAACCATGTTATGAATGTTTCCACCCATATTTGGTCGAGACAGATTGCTGCCCCACTCTGATCCTGCTTCTGTTGAAGGCATCTTCTGTCATAAAGTGCTCCACATGGAGGATCATGTAATCACTGAAGTCTCTCTAATACTGTAAGGCCTTTACTTTGAGATAATAAGGCAGCATTTTTGTGATTTGGGGTTATATAGAAATAAAGTTGAGGCCTGCGGTGCCCATCAGATGTGGAAGGAAGAAGATGCATCTATAGTTACCTGTGACTTTAAATTGGACTTGAACTGGGACTTTTTCATTTTGACTTCAGACTAAACACATAAACATCAGCCTGAACTGTGACTCACCTGTACTGAGTATTTTGTACCTGATTTGGGCCATGGTCCGCTTCAGTCCTCGGGTTTTTATTAAGAGCTTGTTAGTCTGTGTTTGTCCTGTAAATTACCACCATCAGTTTCTTTACAATTCAATTTTATTTATATAGCGCCAAATCACAACAAAAGTCGCCTCAAGGCGCTTCATAGATACAGAGAAAAACCCAACAATCATATGACCCCCTATGAGCAAGCACTTTGGCGACAGTGGGAAGGAAAAACTCCCTTCTAACAAGAAGAAACCTCCGGCAGAACCAGGCTCAGGGAGGGGCGGGGCCATCTGCTGCGACCAGTTGGGGTGAGAGAAGGAAGACTGAATAAAAGACATGCTGTGGAAGAGAGACAGAGGTTAATAACAAGTACGATTCAGTGCAGAGAGGTCTATTAATACATAGTGAGTGAGAAAGGTGACTGGAAAGGAAAAACTCAATGCATCATGGGAATCCCCGGCAGCCTACGTCTATTGCAGCATAACTAAGGGAGGATTCAGGGTCACCTGGTCCAGCCCTAACTATATGCTTTAGCGAAAAGGAAAGTTTTAAGCTTAATCTTAAAAGTAGAGATAGTGTCTGTCTCCCGAATCCAAACTGAAGGCTGGTTCCACAGAAGAGGGGCCTGAAAACTGAAGGCTCTCCCTCCCATTCTACTTTTAAATACTCTAGGAACAACAAGTAAGCCTGCAGAGCGAGAGCGAAGTCCTCTAATAGGGTGATATGGTACTACAAGGTCATTAAGATAAGATGGGGCCTGATTATTTAAGACCTTGTATGTGAGGAGCAGGATTTTGAATTCAATTCTGGATTTAACAGGAAGCCAATGAAGGGAAGCCAAAACAGGAGAAATATGCTCTCTCTTTCTAGTCCCTGTCAGGACTCTTACTGCAGCATTTTGGATCAGCTGAAGGCTTTTCAGCGAGTTTTTAGGACTTCCTGATAATAATGAATTACAGTAGTCCAGCCTGGAAGTAATAACTAGTTTTTCAGCGTCACTCTGAGACAGGATATTTCTAACGTTAGAGATGTTGCGCAAATGGAAGAATGCAGTCTTACATATTTGTTTAATATGTGCGTTGAAGGACATGTCCTGGTCAAAAATCACACCAAGGTTCCTCACAGCGTTACTGGAGGCCAAGGTAATGCCATCCAGAGTAAGAATCTGGTTAGACACCATATTTCTAAGATTTTCAGGGCCGAGTACAATAACCTCAGTTTTATCTGAATTAAGAAGCAGAAAGTTAGCGGCCATCCAGGTCTTTATGTCTTTAAGACATTCCTGCAGTTTAACTAATTGGTGTGTGTTATCTGGCTTCATGGATAGATAGAGCTGGGTGTCATCTGCATAGCAGTGAAAATGTATGCTATGTCTTCTAATGATGCTGCCTAAGGGAAGCATGTATAATGTAAACAGAATTGGTCCTAGCACTGAACCCTGTGGCACTAAGGTCTAGCAGGACAAGCACAGAGATGAGTCCACTGTCAGAGGCCATAAGAAGATCATTTGTAACCTTCACTAAAGCTGTTTCTGTGCTGTGATGAACTCTGAAACCTGACTGAAACTCTTCAAATAAACCATTCCTCTGCAGATGATCGGTTAGCTGTTTGACAACTACTCTTTCAAGGATGTTTGATATGAAAGGAAGGTTGGAGATTGCCCTATAATTAGCTAACACTGCTGGGTCTAGAGATGGCTTTTTGAGTAAAGGTTTAACTACAGCCAGCTTGAAGGCCTGTGGTACACAGCCGATTATTAGAGATAGGTTGATCATATTTAAGACTGAATAATTAATAAATGGCAGGACTTCTTTGAGCAGTTTTGTAGGAATCGGGTCTAAAAGACACATTGATGGTTTGGAGGAAGTAATTATTGAAGTTAACTCAGAAAGATCAATTGGAGAAAAAGAGTCTAACTTAACATCAATGGTACTAAAAGTAGCTGTAGATAATATTACATCTGTAGGATGATTATTGGTAATTTTTTCTCTAATGATAAAAATTTTATTTGTGAAGAAGTTTACCCGCTTCAGCATCCAGGCGTGTGACTTCTTTTAATCCTTCTCTGTCACTTCTCAGCTTCTCCAACCCTCAGCACTCCCTCTGAATCCCCGAGCCTCTCCCCTCCCCTACCATTGCTCAATGCCGCTGATCAGGCGCCCCCTACAGATGGCAGGGAGTCACCATCACTGTTTGAGAGTTGCAGCCGCAGGGTGAAGGCTCGCAGCGCGTCCACCTTGCCTGTCCGCCGCAGAGACATGGCGTCTCAGTCCTCAGACCGGATAGGCCGCTTGCAGCAGGAAAAAGAGATGCTGATGGAGGAGGTCAAAGCTCAGAAGGTGATCAGTCGTTCAGTAATCATAAAGTTTTATTGATCTCTGCTGCCACTGAAAAAAGTGACAAACACAGCGCCTCCTGCAGGAGCTGGTGTGGATCCTCCACAAAGCGCTGGAGGCTTCTCAGCTGGAGAAGCGAACCTGTGCCGAGTTTTTGGCAGAGGAGGATGAGCAGGAACGTCTGGAGCTGCTCCGACACCGCGAGCGGCAGGCGGCCGACCTCCGGGGGCGGCTCGACGAGGCCAAGATGGAGGTGGAGGTGGTGAAGAAGAGTCTGGCTGAGAAGGCCATGCAGGTCGCCGAGCTGCAGCACAACAACAGGATGCTGAAGGAGAAGAACAACGCCAAACAGGAGGTGAGGACAAACCAGAGGTTGCTGTCAGACTGACCTCTGGTTGGTCACGTTAAAATAAACTGTGCACGTTTGTTTCCATGACTGAAAGTTTCTCTGAGATCTGGAGCTGTTCCTGGAGCTGCTGCTGGCTCAGGAAAAAAAAAAAAAAAAAAAAGCACAAAACAAACCGAATGTGGGTGGATGTTGATTAGATCAGACAGAGGGCCTCTCCTGTGCATTCAACGCTTCACCTAAATGACCAGCCCAGATGATGGATGTGCCATGTGATTCGATGGAAAACTGAGAATTGTAGCCAAAAGAACAAAAAAGGGGAACGTTTAAGGAAGATCACAGAGCAAAATGCTCATTGAGCGAGCTCCGTGTCTTCACTTTTAAAGAGCGGTTGGCAGGTTGGTGTTCTGTGATGTTACTTAGGTCTCTTCAGGAGGTGTTTTTTTTTAAATTTTTTTAATATTTTCTGATTCTTCAAGTTTGTGCCTCCTTATTTGGACCGTCCGCCTACCTTTGACCTGGATTTGAATTGTTGTACGCCACACTGAAACATCTCAATTCCTAAAATTCATCAGGAGGAGAGAGGAGGCTGCAGTAGTTATGACTGACGATAAAAAAAATTTAAAAAAACGTGCTGAGAGTAGGGTTCTTTAGGTAGCTCGTCCTTCATAATCATGAGTTGTTTCAGTTATTTAAAATGATCAGCTGTGTCAGTTTGAGTGCCACATACACTGCAGTTTGATCTCAAATTCGTGAAATTAGTTTACTGCAGATTTCTGAATCCAAGACAAATATTTAGAAAGAAATTATGTCTTTTTAAGTCCAAACACATTCTGAAAAGGTTCATGTTTAATATGCTGCGAGCTGCTTACGAAGTCTAAAACAGACAACTTCACTCAGTTTTCTGCTGTCGCAGGTTTAAATAGCATTTCGTTATCATTCAGGCACAGGAGCAGTCTTCTGCTCCTGTGCTGGCTTTCTCACACCGCGAGTAGGAGATGATTTTATTTTCCAGATATCTGAACTTTTAAATTTTCACTTCATTCAAAGCCACCCAAGACTGCACTGGGACCTTTGGTGGGCCTAATCCGGCCTCCGGGCTGCATATTTGACTCTGTCAGGGTTTCATTTTAATTCTGTTTTATGTGTGGCGTGCATTATGACCATATAGCTCAATCAACTGCTCCACCCAGTGGTCACGTATCGTATCTAGGCAGTAACTGGCTCTGTGACTCAGCTTCTTCTTCCTGCCTGAACCAAAACAGGACGCACCCACGCAACATGAGAACGGCTGAAATGAAGTTGAACGATTCTTTATTCTAGTTTTGTGTTGTTGAATCACCGCCTGCAGCTGGCAGACAAATAGAAAGTGCTTAGAGTTACAAGCACTTCTACTTGAGTAAATGTACTCATTTACTTTTTCTTGCTTCCTGTGAGCTTTGTGTGACAGTAAAACATGAAGTCTATCTGCAGCTGTACTCACTGTGCGACTGTTTCCTGTCAGGTGATCATAAAGCTGTCCGATCAGGTGACAGCGTGTCTGTCAGAACCGCGGCGCCCCGACTCGTCCTCTGCCGGCCGCATCAACTCTCAGACTCTCAGACAGCTTCGGCAGGAGAACAACAACCTCAAGGTGAAGCACAGTGATAACTTACAGCGAATTACAGTTTTACTTGAAGGTACAGAGTGTAAGTGATTGTGTTTTAAAGAAAGTTTAAAAACCTTCCAAAATGAGCTGAAGCTATCAACAGTAAAGAAACAGCCGATATTACGTTACTGAGTCTAAAACCTCTTAAACCTCCCAGGTTGTCTGTGTTTGTGTCTGCAGGATGACATCGAGGCATATAAGACTCAGAACAAGTTTCTGAACTCTGAGATCTACCAGCTGACCAAACTGTGGAGGAAAAGCTCAGAGCAGGAGAAAACCCTGATGGTGAAGGTCGGTCTGATGCCATTTCTGTTCATTTAAACACTCCACCACCACACAGAGCTGCTATGGGCCAGCTACAGCCCACAGCCTACAGCACAGTGATTAATGCCTTTTCCTGCCCTCTGATTGGCTGCAGTGTGCTTTCCTGGAGGCCACTAACTGTCAGGTGGAGAGCCGTTACCTGGGAGTCCTGCGGAGGCTGCAGGAGATCAAATCTCTGCATCCGGCCCAGCGGGAGGCCGTGCAGAAAATGATCGAGGACGCTCTGAAGGGAGAGCTGAAGAGAGTCACGAAGCTCAGTGTGCACAGGTACGAGCACCTGAACAGCAGGGTAGACAAAATAACAGACACAACCTGCTTCTTTCTCATTCAAGAGTCACTTGACATGACAATTAAAAACTCAGAAGAAGAAACTCTAAATAGATCAAATTTTTCACTGTTTACTCCAGACCTGATGAATGTGTTAAACATCTGCTGTGTCCTCAGGGATCATGATGAGTACGGCTTTAAGATCATCCCAGACTACGAGGTAGAGGACATGAAGCTGTTGGCAAAGATCCAGGCACTGGAGATTCGCTCCCACAACCTGCTGCACCAGGTCCGAGAAATCAAAGCTTACAGCCGCTCATCCGGGGGAGGTTAAATAAACTCAGTGCGACACCCCCCCAGCAGGCTAGCAGGGCCTGCTGTCACTAATCAGGGCTAAAAAATAAATAAATCAGCCCAAACCTTCTTTCAGCTGCTCCCTTTAAGGGGGTTGCCAGAGCCAATCATCTGTCTCCACCTGTCTGTAATGCGGTTAAAGAACCAGGGCGCCTGACTGCAGCCTCATAGACAATGAGCTATCAGAATAAGGTTCGACTGTGGAGCCTGAGGGGGTGTGAATAAAACACAGGAAATCAAAGTTGAGCTCAAAAAAAAAAAAAAAAAAAAAAAAAAATATATATATATATATATATATATATATATATATATATATATATATATATATATATATATATATATATACATATATATATATATATATATAATGTTTGTTATGAGAAATGTATAGACGGATGTACAAAAAGAAAAAAGAAGAATATGCATATATATCACAACCAAAAATAATGTTGACAATACAAAACAGCTTATTAGGTTCCAAAAGGAGGTTGAATGAGGTGTAGTCCAGTATGTGATTTATTTTAGTTCCATGGACCTGTGATAGGTCATGTGTCAACAGTTTGATTCAGTGATTCAGTCCATAGGTTCACAATTCCTACCGCAACGTAGCGGTGGTCGGGTGGCTCGCCATCTTGCGCTGATCAGGGCTGATCGCGGGAGAAAAAAAAAAAACCTGACCTAAACAAGGTCAAAAACATAAATTATCATTCACAGAAGAAAATGAAACAGCATTCTACTGCTGTGACAAAATAAATACATATATCCATAAATAACAAAGACAAGTAATTAATGCCATGTTCCACACAACAATCAACAAACCATCATCTCTTATAATGAATTTCATTCAAAATACTATTATAGAAAAACATTCTCATGGGTCCCATCAAAGTATATCAGCCATAAAGCTAATAAACATTATCCAAAGTTAATCAAATATATTTACAAAACTCATTTAATCACAGGTGTTGCGCAACAGATTCAATAATCTAAATGGAATTTACCTCAATGCAAAATCTCATAGGCCGCTTTGGCATTTCATCAGAAAAGTAACAAAAAACATCCAAAACGGACAAAACTACAAAAATCAAATCACTCGTTCAACTCTAGATACGTTAAGTCAACATTCGGCCATAATGGAATAAACAAAAACAACAATATTCAATAAATAAAACTAGTAATTGCACTTACTGTCGCTAGCCTAGCATTAGCTTACCGGCGTTTTAGGATGTGCGATCGCAGCTCCGCATTTTCATTAATTGTGACAAAACAAACAAATAACTCACCGTTGAGTCGATTGTGAGGTAGTGTAAAGATGAATGAATCGGCCGGGTTATTGCACGCTGTCAACTGGTCTGTAGTGTAAAATTTGTCGATATCTGACAAGTACGCCAACCACAGGGACAACAGCAGCCAGAGGAGCAGGGACATGCAGCTGATTGACCCGGAACTTATACAGGGTTCATTCCCGCCACAATTAAGGGACTGGCGGAAGTGGGGTCAGAAGTTACCGTGGTTACACTCTCCCCCCCAATCTCATGGACGTCCTCGTACATGGACTAGGCTGGCACCGAATGACTGGTTGGCTGAGGTGTGAAGGCATCGTCTCCTCTTCTTCATCGTCTTGAAGAGCGAAGGAGAAGACAGAACTTAACCCATGCAGAAAGGTCTGAACGCTCTTTAACAGAAGCTTACCAGGCTTGATGTATTGCAGCCGATCAGGAGGATTCCTGGCGCGGGTTGAATGCCTCAAGAGTGGTTCTGCCTCAGGACTGAGAGGCTCTGATTCAGTAGGTGAGTGTTGTGACAAGTTACCTCTGGATGCTTCCGAATCAGAAGACAGACTTTCTTCATCGTGAGAAGTTTCTGCAAGATCAACTGGCTCAAAGCCAGCTTCCAAGGTTCCGTTAGCAATAACTTGTTCCTCTTCAACAGGTACAGGTTCCTCTGGGAGAATAGCATTCTCTTACTCTGTAGCCAATACTACGGGGACATCTGGCTGGTTGATAAGTGGAACAGGTTGCGGAGTATTGGGTAAGTCAATGGTTGTTGTGAAGGTGACCGGTTCAGCAGAGAAAGGAACAGGTAGGTATGAGACGAGTTCCTCTTCGTCATTGTCATCAGCATCATCAGCACGTACAGGAGACACGGGTAAGACAAGCATTTTTCTCTTCTGCTTAGTAAGCCTTTCCTTTTCAGAAGGTGGTAAATACCCACAGGGCAATAGGAGGTCTCAATGTAAAGTTCTCAGGGGCTTGTCTTGGCCTTCGGGTCGAACTGTATACACAGGAAGAGTGCCGGCTTTCTTCACTACAATGTACACAGATGACTCCCATTTATCTGCAAGCTTGTGTTTGCCTCTTAGCCGCACGTTCCTCACAAGAACTCTGTCTCCAACATTCAGCTGTGATGCAGTGGCATTTTTATCAAATCTGTTTTTGTTACGTTTCATCACCTTTTCAGAGTTTTCGATGGCCAGCTTGTAACTTTCTTCTAGGTGGGACTTTAGTTTTTCCACATATTGTCTG
The DNA here is from genome assembly GCF_964374335.1 of Astatotilapia calliptera. Classification (NCBI taxonomy): domain Eukaryota; kingdom Metazoa; phylum Chordata; class Actinopteri; order Cichliformes; family Cichlidae; genus Astatotilapia; species Astatotilapia calliptera. Next base: position 9,993,893 of record NC_137423.1, on the reverse strand, counting down.
TGGGATGTTGATCCTCCTTTGGCAAGGGGTAGTCCAAAGGCCAAGTCCACCGGTAAGCGAGGTTGGCGGCCAAACATAAGCTCATATGGTGAGAAACCTGTAACATCATTTCTTGTGCAATTGTATGCATGCACCAGGGGTTTTACGAAATCTTTCCAATGGGATTTCTGTTGAGCTGTGAGTGTTCCTAGCATATCCAGTAATGTTCGGTTAAACCGTTCAACAGGATTGCTTCTTGGATGGTATGGAGTGGTTCTTATTTTGTGGATCCCAGCAGTTTCACAAAGCTCTCGGATGATTCTGGATTCAAAGTCAGGGCCTTGGTCACTGTGCAAGCGTTCTGGGATACCATAATGCACAAGAAAGTTGTCCCATAAACATTTGGCAACAGTCCTGGCTTTCTGGTTTGGTGTTGGCACAGCAATGGCATATTTTGTGAAATGGTCAGTTATGACAAGTATGTCTTTGACTCCACGATCTGGTTCCACAGAGAGAAAATCCACACACACCAGTTCCATGGGATGAGAGGTGCGGCTCGTTCAGATAGAGATTTGCATCTCACGCATCTTTCACAGTGTCTTATTTTATTGACCACATCACTCGTCATCTTAGGCCAATAAAACCGGGAACGGACCAAGTCCAGCGTTCTGTCAATTCCCATGTGACCCATTTGATCATGTAGGTGGTGTAGTACAACTGGTCGATATTCCTCGGGTAGCACTAGCTGGTATGTGAAGTCACTTCCCACTTGTCTCTTCCTGACGAGAAGGGTGTTATGGAGCTCCAGTTTATTTACTTCTCGCAGTAATAGAGGTAGATCGGGAAGTTCTTCCCTCAGGAATGGTGATGGTGACTCTCCTTGCTCATCCTGAGCTATGACATGCCGGATGACAGGGTCAAGGCGTTGTTTGGCTGCAAGGTCAGCTGTTGAGATTTGGGGGAGTACCATGGAGGTGAACTGGATGTCGTCCGTGAAACTGTCAGGCAGACTGTTGACATTGACAGACATGGATAACACCAGAGCAAGATCAGGATCAGTGCTTGAACTGTACACCAGATGACAGTCACAAACTGCTTTGATGGTATGCTGGTCAATAGAGACATGATCTTGTTCATTGAGATGTCGCCATGCAGATCTCCAGATTCGCTCACGTTCTTTCTGTGACAGAGGATCATCAGACAGTTCACCATGAGGTCGGCGAGACAAACCATCAGCATCCGAGTTCTGCTTTCCTGCTCTGTAGATTAATTTGAAGGTGAAAGTGGACAAAGCTGAAAGCCATCTGTAACCGGTAGCATCAAGTTTTGCTGATGATAAGAGGTATGTTAATGGGTTGCTGTCTGTCACAACTGTAAACTGAGCACCATAAAGATAGTCGTGGAATTTTTCAGTCACCGCCCATTTCAAAGCAAGAAACTCCAATTTGTGGGCGGGATACTTTGACTCACTCCGGGAAAGACCTCTGCTGGCATATGCTACGACTCTGTTTTTTCCATCCTGCTCTTGATACAGCACCGCACCAAGACCTGTGGCACTGGCATCAGTGTGGAGTGTGTATGGTTTCCGGGGATCAGCAAATGCCAGAACTGGCGCAGAAGTAAGTTTGTCAATAATGGACTCAAAAGCTTGTTGACACATTTGCGCCCATCGTCCTCCAAATGGCTCTTTGGGGTTGAGGTAATTCTCTGGCTTTGCAGTTCGTCTCAGTTTCCTCTGGGAAGGTGGATAACCAGCAGTGAGATCATGCAACGGCTTGACAATGGCCGAATATCCCTGGACAAAACGTCTGTAGTACCCAGCAAAACCAAGGAAAGATCTTAATTCCTTCAAGTTTTTTGGCACTGGCCAAGAAGTGAGTGTGGAACTCTTGTCCGGATCAGTTTCAACACCAGCCTGGGACACTACATGGCCCAGATACTTCACAGATGTCTGGAAGAACATGCATTTCTCAAGTGAAAGCTTCAAGCCAAACTCTTTGAGTCTGGTGAGAACTTTCAGCAGGCGAGCTTCATGTTCCTCAAGAGTTGGTGCAAAAACAATGAGATCGTCAATGAAAACCAGGACTTCTTTTAGATTTAATTCTCCCATGCATCAGCCCTTGGAATGTGCTTGGTGCATTGGTAATCCCTTGTGGCATCCGATTAAATTCCCAAAATCCTAATGGGCAGACAAAGGCAGTCTTTGTCTTATCCTTCTCCTCCATTTCAATTTGGTAGTAACCTGACTTGCGGTCTAGCACCGTGAACCACTTTGATCCTACAAGTGCGGAGAAGATGTCTTCCAGTTTAGGCAGAGCATAAGCATCTTTGATTGTTTGCAGATTGAGTTTGCGGTAGTCAATACAAAGACGTACACTCCCGTTCTTTTTGCGTGCAACCACAATTGGAGAGGCAAATGGTGAGTCGGATTCTCTGATAATGCCAGAGTCAAGAAGTTCTTGCAGGTGTTTCCTTACAGCATCAAGATCTTGAGGGTGAATTGGTCGGGGTCTTTGCTTGAAAGGAGTTGGATCGGACAATTTGATTTGGTGTTTAACTTTGTCGGTCCTGCCGAAATCCAGATCGTGTTTGGCAAATACTTCAGGAATACTGTTGAGTTTTTGAACAATTCGTTCTTTCCAGTCTGGAGTTAAAGGGGAATCTCCAAAGTTGTATTGTGGTTGAGATGGAGGTAACGACTCTATAGACTGGTCTGAATACTGGATATGTTGCTCTTTGGAAATGACTTCCTGGAAGACACTGATTTCTGCAATAATAGCTCGAGCTGGAATGTGGATTTCATGGTCAGACTCATTACTCACTACAACAGGCAGAAAACATGGCTGATGTTTAGGTAAGTCCACAAGGCAGGTTTTTACTAGGAGTCCACCAGGCAGAGAACTGGAGGTGGGGTGTTCCAGAATAACTGCTTTCTCACCTTGGAATAGCCTTGTGACCAGGCATCCCTCAAGGACAGTGGTTTGGCCGGCAGTAATGGTATGTGGTTGGTCTGACTTCAAGGAGCATACTGGTCATTCGAATTCTGGACGTGGCGACACTGGAGGATTTTATAAACTGCAATGTAACCGGAACCAGTTGGCAGGAATGACTGCTCAGAGAGGGTATCACAGTGTTTGCTGTACGCAACGTCAAGAGTGTTGGTACCAACAAGTATCATTGGGGGTGATTGCTGGACGTCAGGCACGACAAGAGCAAGTGTATCAACATTAATGGATGAACCAAGAAAATCAGCTGGGAACGTCATGTTAATCTCAATGTATCCCGGGTAAGGTACGGCTTGTCCATTTGCTCCTTCTACTTCCAACAGATCATTCAGTGGTTTGATTGGATGGTCTGAAAGATAGGTGTTATAGAAGGAATAAGGAATGGTAGTAACCTGAGAGCCAGAATCAAGAAGACAGTTGAAATGGTTGCCCTTGATTTGAATTTGTCCTGTGCTTTTGGTCCCCACAAGCCCTTTTGGCAGCAATGGAAATTTTTTGTGGTTTCTGGGACTGTTAGTGCACGCAGCTCCTGTGTGTCCCACCGCAGAAGCTCCTTCTACTTTAAAGATGAAGTATTTCTAGCGTCCCACTCTTGCTGTTTTTTCCTTAATTGGTTCTTTTTCTGTTCAACAAGACTGGAGTTTGCTCTGTTGTTGCAGGTGGAAGAAACATGGCCATCTTCTCCACAGTTAAGACAGTACCATGGCTTGGGTTTGGTATTTGACTGAGGTGAAGAATGACTGGACTTGTTTTGTCATGGCTTAAACTTTGACTCGGTTGGACTTTTTCGGGACAAAAGTTGGGACATTTGCTGTTGGAGGGTTTGGAGTTGTTTTTTCATTTCTTTTAGCTCTTCATTGGCTGTAGAATGCCAACAAGAACAAGTGCTTTGGGATTGGATGTTGGCTTTTTGTTTTGATGAACCGATGTATTTTTTTCATAAGTGACTCCTTAGCAATTTGTCTGTCTTCTTCTGTCCGTAACGACAACAATAAGTCAGAGAAAGGTGGTGGGTTGTCCTTTTGCCGTTCTAATTGTAACTTGGTTAGTATAGTGTTATCCCAACACCCACGACAAAACTGCTTCAGCAGATGTTTATTCATGTCAGCAGCTGCAAGTCCTCCTTGCTTTACAACAGTGCTGAGGGTTAGCTGCAATCTTTGGAGGTAAGCGGATGGTCGTTCACCTGGATTTTGAAGAATATTTAAGTATTGAGCATACAATTCTTCACCATCTTGAACTGTTCCAAAAGCGGAGTCAAGTACACTTAGTATGACTGAAGGCAATGTGTTGGGACTTAGACCTTTAACCAAATCAGCAGCAGGTGACAACAGGCTCTCTATAATACGTCTGGCGACGTATAGAGCTGACAAACTGGTGTCGGCAAGCAGTAGATCAATTTGGGAACGCCATGATTCAAAATCTGCTTCACTACTTGGCTTAGGAATCCTTCCTGAAAAAGCACGGAGACGTAGTGAAGTTGTGGTGCCTATGTCTGGGTTTCGGACCACATGCTCAACAACAACCCTTTGTATTTGTGGTGGGTTGAGATCATGGGCTGTGAGTTATACTCTTGGAGTTGGTCCAGTCTGGCTTTGACGCGGTCGTGCCCCTTGCTGGTCAGTGGAAACCTGTCCGGCAGGAGGTGAAGACCTCGTCGATTGTAAGGTAGTGTAAAGATGGATGAATCGGCCGGGTTATTGCACGCTGTCAACTGGTCTGTAGTGTAAACTTTGTCGATATCTGACAAGTACGCCAACCACAGGGACAACAGCAGCCAGAGGAGCAGGGACATGCAGCTGATTGACCCGGAACTTATACAGGGTTCATTCCCGCCACAATAAAGGGACTGGCGGAAGTGGGGTCAGAAGTTACCGTGGTTACATGTCCCCTATTAAAGATTTAGTCTTTATAGTCATAATCAACATTATTTTGTATGTTTAATGCTATTTATTAATTATGTTTTATATTATTTGCCCATCATGTCCTGTTCAGAGCCGACCGACAGTCCAAAACCGGAAAGCTGTTTCCTACAAAGAAACTTTTTCCAGTTTTGATCAAGAGCTACGATGTTCAGTAACTGGCGATCTCGTTTGTCCCTGTAGGAGTGTCTAGAGCACCCCCTGCTGAGCCGCTGGGCTCAGTACCTTGCAGGCAGGTCCAACGATGACTTCATCATCACACCTGAGCTCAAAATTCTGGTGCGTGAAGGCGTCCCTCGGGAGTATCGGCAGAGAGTGTGGCGCTGTTTGGTCCGAGCCAGAACTTTGACAAGCCAAGAGCGCCACCCACAACGCTATCAGCAGGTACAGCTGTAGAGAGAGAGAGTGCTTTATCCGCACCTGAGCACAGGTGGCTCCTCCTTCTTCCTGTTGGGAATGCTGGCGAGCACTCAGTAATCCTGTTCTGTTTCCAGCTGTGTGAGAAGAGTCGGACAGCTCCTAATCCTGCCTCCAGGCAGGTCCAGCTGGACCTTCACCGAACCCTGACGACCAATCAGCACTTCTCTTCGCCGTCCAGCCCCGCCCTCCAGCAGCTCCGCCGCATCCTTCTGGCCTTCTCCTGGCATAACCCTGCCATTGGCTACTGCCAGGGACTAAACAGGTCAGAACAAAAATATAAATTTTATATCTGAGTTCTTATGTGGACCCGCCTTCCAGGCAGAACCTCACCTTCCATCAATGTCCACAGGTTAGCGGCCCTCGCTCTGCTGGTCCTCCAAAGTGAAGAAGATGCCTTCTGGTGTCTGGTGGCAGTGGTGGAAGCCATCATGCCTCAGGACTACTACACCAAGAATCTGGTGGCCTCTCAGGTCAGCAGACACACTCACCTGCTTGCCTGCTGTGATCTGTTTTAGTGATCAGTGAGGCTGATCTCTGTGAGTCTTTGTGCTCAGGCGGACCAGCGCGTGCTGAAGGACTTCATGGCGGAGAAGCTTCCTCGCCTGGCATCTCACTTTGAGGATCACAACATTGACGTCTCTCTGGTCACCTTCAACTGGTTCCTGGTGGTTTTTGTGGAGAGTCTGCCCAGCGACATCCTGATGCCTCTGTGGGACGCCTTCCTGTATGAGGGTACCAAGGTACCATACACCCGAACACACCATGACAGAAATGCAGACAACACTTGAATGCACCACAGTAGTGTCCATGGAAACAAAAATGATTTTGTTTTCACCTTTAGATGTCTTTATTTACATTTTAGGAGTAATAAGACATTGTTTACTAAGCATGGGGAACTGTCATGTGACATGAAATAGGAGTGGGAAAGCAGATCATTCTAGTAACGACCTCACAGTCTACCACAAGCAGCGTAAATCCAGACGATGAGCGGGACAATGGCTTTGGGCTTGTTTCTGCAATGTGACAAATGCAGCGCAGCTTTTACATCGTTTGTCTCAGGAAATAAAATCACAGTTCAGACACAGAAATATATACCACACAGGGATAAATGCTGACAACAGCTTCAGCCACGTAGATCCAACCCAAAAGTTTAATTTAAACTTAAAGCTCAACTACCAAGTAAGTTAATATTATCTGGCAACTGAGGAACCAAGTGGCTTATTGGAAATCGATCAGAGCTGTAATGAGTAAAGGGCCCAACTGCACCACAACTGAAAGAGTAATTTATGACTCACCTCCTCAAAGTTTCCAATTAATTGTGTGGCGTGAGTGTCCTGTTATGAAATGCGTGTCTGTGCTGCAGGTGATCTTCAGATACACTCTGGCTCTGTTCAAATACAAAGAGGACGACATCCTGAAGATTCACGACAGCGTGGAGATCTACCAGTACCTACGCTTCTTCACAAAGACCGTCTCCAATGCCAGGTACGCACTCGCCTCCACCCGCCTTAATCTACGAGCTGTTACACTCTCAGAAGTGTAGCGGATGTAGCTGTTGAATCTTTGAGCTTCAAACCCTTTTTACTGAAATTTTGTGAGAAGTTTAAATTTGCGAGTGAATGTGAGTATGAATGGTTGTCTGTCCTTGTGTGTTAGCCCTGCGACAGACTGGCGAACTGTCCAGGGTGTACCCCGCCTCTTGCCCTATGACAGCTGGGATAGGCTCCAGTGCCCCCTGCGACCCTGAAAAGGATAAGCGGTAGCGAATGGATGGATGGATGGAAGTTTAAATTTCCCTGATCACAGTAACAACGATTTAAAGATTTTTAAGTATCTGCAGCTCTCGGATACATGTGGTCCAGTCAGTCCAGTATTTCCTGCTCAAACTGCAGTACCTGAAGTATCAAGCAGCATAAAACAGAAACACTCAAGCTGATCAGTTTCCAGTTCCTCTGTGTTGGTGATCGAGTCCTTTCCACCTGCGTGTGTCCATGCAGGAAGCTGACCAGCATCGCCTTCAACGACATGAACCCATTCCCCAGCCGGCTGCTGAGGAACCGGCGAGTGCTCCACCTGGAGCGCCTGCAGGCGGAGCTGCGTGAGCTGGAGGAGCAGCAGAAGGAGTTCATCACCGAGAGCGTCGTACGGAAAGACAAAGAGCTCGACGTCATGGTGAGCGAGGACGACGAGGACCTCTGATCACACGGGACGCTTCAGCTGCTCACTTCGAGACGACGATGAGTTTTCCATGTGTTCAAGAGAATTTCACTAAACCGGCTGTTAACTGGTTTCCTTCACACTAAACACAGGATTGTGTCAGGTTCACCATCTCTACTAACACTACAAGGAAACAGACGCATACAGATTTAACTGCATCATATCTCTGAAACAAGCTTGCAGTAAACAAATGTGTACTGTGTTCACGTGTGTAATAAGTCAGGCTGCAGAAATGTGCAGATGTATTTCAGTGAATTCATTTGGATTAATATGTGATAGCTTATTTATTTCATTGCATCTTTTGCTTTATACCTAAAAATGCGTGACATTTCTAAATGTAGTCACATCCCTATGAAACATGGTTGATTATCAGCTGTAGTCACAGCTGGTGATAAAGTAATTAAAATGTCCAGCTATTCAAAAATAGGGCATTCTGCACAATGAGTACTTTTTGGTACTTGAAGTATATTTTGATGCTGATGCTTCAGGGCATTGTGCTGCATTGTCGACGCTCTCTGGGCTTCCGGTTAGAACGACCTCACAGTGTTTTATTTTGATCTGGTGTAAAGTGCATTGTGCAGAAATGACAGCATGATAGTCACATGATAAAACTGACTTTTCTTTTTTTTTTTTAATTTTACTGGGTGTGCATCTTGTTCAAATGTCTTTTTCAGCATTTGTACATAAATATTCTGTATATAAATATTTGATTTTCATTTATTTTACAGAGTCCTTTATTTTGTTTCACAAATATGACATTCATGTCAAATGACATCTGCAGACTTTATAATGACCAGCAGGGGGCAGTGTATTGCAGTCTATGAGAACATTTACTGAGACCTGTTTCATGCACTAGTTTCATGTCTCATTGAATCCAACATGATGTTGATTTTGTAAATTAAGGTCACATCTTCATCACATCTAATTTCAAAACACTGATCAATTTTTTTAAAAAATGAATTCCATACCAATTGCAGGAATAAAATAGGAATAAATAACAAACGAGAAATACATACAAAACAAGAGAAAGGCACACATGAGAGAACAGGTCACATGACAGCACAGCATTATCTACCCACAATTTGAACTAAATAACAGATAGCACAGGCAATGAAAACAAACGGAAATCAGAATAAATTTAAAAACTTTTATTGATGTTAACTTGAAGTGCTGAATTAGCCCTGTTGTCAGTTCAAATCACTTCAATCTATAGCGCACTTTAAGGTCTTTAGACCTTAAAAAGTAATACACTGCAAGGTAAGCTTGCAGCATCTTACTTTAAGGTCAACTGTGAAACTTTGTGGAAAGCCTGAGACAAGTTGATGAGTCAGTGAAGCGCACTTCCTTCTGATGACGGCTATACTGAGGTGAGTTTTTAAGCATATCCTGAACTTTATTCATTATTAGACTTCTGACACCTGGCAAATAAACTCTCATGCGATATGAGAACATAACAGCAAAAAGCCAGTAGCTGGTACATGAATGGATAAAAATTGGATCCCTCAGGGAGGCGCCACCACTTGATCTTCTCCACCGTCGTGGTTGGTGTTCTTCGTCGTCGTTGGCCAAGGTTGAGTCGGAGATCCATCACAAGTAGCCGATGTTGAGGGCCAATATTGGTTGATGGTATGACTTTTACGTTCGTGACTAGGCTGAGATGGGGTCTTCGGACTAGCCAGTAGTCGATTTGGGTGTCTCTGCCGCCGCTGGAGTACGTGATGAGGTGTGCCGGCTTCTTTTTGAAGAAGGTGTTGGTCACGGCAAGATCGTGGGCCTCTGCGTAGTCCAGTACCCGGCAACCGTCGTCGTTTCTGGTCCCAAATCCTTGGCCGCCATGGAATCGGTGATATCCGTCTCTCCCCTTGCCTACATGTCCATTTAGGTCGCCGCCTACCGCCACGTGTTCCTCAGGGCTAATCGTTTGCAGGTGGTCGTCGAGGGCGCGCCAGAATTCTGTCTTCTCCTCGTCGGGGCAGTTGGTCTGTGGTGCATAGCAGGAGATAATCCGTAGGACGGTCGGGTCGGCGTCGATCTTCACTGACATGATGCGATCCGATATGCGGGTAACTTCGACCACGTTGTGCCGGAGCTTTATTATTAGACTTCTGACACCTGGCAAATAAACTCTCACGCGATATGAGAACATAACAGCAAAAAGCCAGTAGCTGGTACATGAATGGATAAAAATTGGATCCCTCTTAGATTGAATTGGTTGCCCTCTTATATTACGTTGTTTTGAACCTAACCGCATCCACTGAATTAATGCAGTTTTCAGGACAGTAAAAACAGAGAACTCTGATATACACAATTTCTGATTGCTGATAGTGTTTCTTAATGCAAAATGGGCTTCCATTTAAAATGCAATTGCTTTATGTTCGATCTTTAGCGAAGAAGGGTCATTTTTGATTCTGTGGACAAGGGATGCAAATGGAATGTGACGGCAACAGGTAGTAGGGTGAATTAGGGTTTCGTGTGGTCTTCAGTGCATGAATTTTATTGCCACTTTATTTCAACTTTTTATTAATGTACTCAAAAGAAAAACAAGAACCACAAAGGAGATTCTTGTGATTCTTGTTTGTGCTATCTGTTTGTGAAAGAAAGCACATTTTACCACATCATACTGTGTTTGCTGCCATTTATTTTACTCGTCCTGCCTGAGTGTCTGGGCTGCGTTTGTCTGTGCACCTTTGTTCTGGCCTTCTGCTGATGGGTTTCACATGCTGGGCTTTCCCTCTTGGTCCACACCCAGCAGCCTGCTGCTGACCACACACAGCCTACAAACTGATCCATCCATGCATCCATCCATGCATGCATGGCCTGGTTATTGTTGAGTTATCACCTCCAGCTCCTTGCTCATAACCAGGTAGATACTGGGCTGGGCCTGATCTCTGAGCTCAATAACAATGACAAAAATGCCAAACACTTTACTCTTCATGGTAAAAAATGTTTATAATACAGTAAAAACTGGATGTAGCCAAAATCAGTGTTTTATATACAGTGTAAGTGAACAACATTGCTACACTGCTGGTGTTTGATTGATAGAGGCTTTCTTTATAAGAACTATGATATCATTTCTTTTGCTGATTAACAGTTTTTATATAATTTTTATATCATATATAGCTTTCAAGAAGCCAAAGATCACTGGACGAAAAGACTACAGACCTGTGGCTCTGACATCTGGTCAGGAAGTCTTTTGAGCGCCTGGTTCTCTCCTATCTTAAGACCCTCACGGCCCCCCTCCTGGACCCCCTGCAGTTTGCATACAGAGCCAACAGGTCTGTAGACGATGCCATCAACATGGCCCTACACTTTGTCCTGCAGAATCTATGCTAGGATCCTGTTTGTGGACTTCAGCTCTACCTTCAACACCATCCTTTCAGACCTTCTTCAAGGATTGCTTTCCCAGATGAATGTGCCTGATCCCATCTGCCGGTGGATCACTGACTTCCTGACGGACAGGAAGCAACCAGTGAGGCTGGGGAAGAATGTCTTGGACTCCCGGACCATCAGCACCAGCTCCCCTCAGGGCTGTGTTCTTTCTTCTATGCCCTTCTCCCTGTACACCAACTGCCGCACCTCCAACCACCAGTCTGTCAAATTAATTAAGCTTGCAGATGACACCACCATTATTGGACTCCTCTCAGACGGGGATAAGTCTGCCTACAGGATGGAGGCTGAACATCTGGTGTCCTGATGCAGCCGCAACAACCAGGTGCTGAATAAGTGTTATTTTCATTTACCACTGGCCCAAGTACATTTTTATTGGCTTGTGAACAAAGCTGTAGTTTTTGTATTTTTAAATATTAACGCAATTTAATTGAGACATTATTTATATTATTTCACTTTCAATGTGAAAAATGCTGTAAAAACGTTGAAAATAATGGTCACCCCTGTTCGCTGCAATGTAAAATAGTACAACTGCTGTCAGCCTTCATTAAGTTGCATCATTTGAACATTTGCATATTTTTATTCAACTTCTGCAGGATGCTTTGATGAAAGACTCCCTTTTCCCAAGTAGAGGCTTTACTAGAGGTCACAGGAACAGCGCTGCTGTTTTGGATGCGGAAAAATGTTGTCTTTCACTCTACCTGAGCTCAGTGTTTCAGTAAGGGCTCCGCCTCATTGTAGCTGACGCTGAAATGTTTGTGTGGGTTGCCATGACAACACCAGAAGTGCATCTGAGATCGTGTCCAAATTCATGGGCTGCATCCTCCTGAGGACTCGGTGTTCTGACAAAACGTCTTACTTTGGCAAAACGTCCTACCGTAAGTAGTTCATGCATTCTCGGCGGCTCTAGTGACCCTCGAATTCTCGGCTAGCTATCGAGGTGGTGGATAACATACGTCTCCCCCACAAGAGCACGAATCTACAACTTTTCTACTACTGTTTTTACAAGGCGTACACGGTAAAAACATTATGCTGTTATTTGTTAAGCACTTGTGCACCTTGTGAAAAGAAATAAGTGGCTGAGATGGATGTCATATGTGCTATTGATATTATTTTACTCGTTTCTAGTTTTCACGGTGCTCCATGATTGTGAGAGGAATAAAAAAGAATTGTGGACATCAGTACGAAGCATGGATTCTTTTGACCAGAGTAGATACACTGGTCCCTTGAATATACTAATCTTTTTGAGGTGGGTGACTGTTCCTGTGTATTTACAGAAACAATGGTTGTGATAACCTCAGCTGTTTCAGAGGGTGACTGTTCGTTGCTTTGCGCACTTTTAAATCTGTATACAATGGTTTGTTCCCTTTTTGTGTTCTGAGGTTTAAACAAAGATGTACTAGATGTATTATACCGGTCCCTCGAATCTACAAATCTTTTAGATGTGGATGACTGTTCATTTTCATCTAGTTTACAGAAACACTGGGTGTTGGAACCTCAGTAGTTTCTTTTTGGCTGACAGACTCTGGAGCTGTACAAGAGGAATAAAGAGCTGCAATGCTTTTGTGAACCTGACCTGGGAAGGGAGAGAAATATATTTTTGTTTTGTTTTTGTTTGTCTTCTTGTTTTATTTGATTCCTTGTGGGATTTGGATCCAACAAGTAAAGTATGCATATTATGCACACACACAAACACACATGCAGCTATTACCATTTCTTGTATTCTTGAATAAAGACATTGATCTGACACATTTAAAATGCAGCCAATTGTTTTTATTGTTATATTATTAAGAAAAAAGAAAAGGTGGGGTTGGGGGGATGTAAAGAAGAGCTTAAAGGAAAGGGCTAGAGGAGAGAAAACCCCAACAATTAGCAGGGCATTTTTTACTTGGACAAATTGTTAATAAAGTTTCCATATCTGTAACAATGATGACAGTATAATTGTTTATAAACAATTATATTGACAATTATATGTGTCCAGTATGTTGGCTCATTTTCTTTTACTTTTTGCATTTGAAAATAAAAGTTGGGCTGATTTTGACACCATTACAAGAAGTGTTGTTAATGATTCTTTTTGAATTAAAATCAGGTTACCACAAATTGTTTTTTAATTTAATTTAATTTGAAATGTTTGTCAGTGGGTAAACAATTCGTAATGCAAAGTCAGAAACATCGAGTTATTCTTGTACTGCATGCTTGCAATAAATAAGTTGTCCTAACAGTCAGTCAAAGGAGCTTGGAAAGAAAAGCGTCTGGACTTCTTTGAGTTGAAGTGACTGATATATATATTTTTTGTCTGTTTGTTTTGTTGGTTTTTGTTTTTTGCCCTTTATCACCATTCCTCTTCCCTGCTGTTTTTCTTTCCCTCTTTCTTTCTCCCCTTTCTTTCCCCCAGTCATGTCTGTCCTATGTGTAGCAAGTGAAAATAAAATAAACAATAAAAACAAAGGTGAATCAAATAGACCAATACGGCAAGGCCGGGATGGTCCATTTGGTAAAGTAAATCCGTTAGTTATATTTAACATAATGTTAAATGGTAACATTCTGTTTACAATGTTACCATTTTACATTGTGTTAAATGGTAACATTCTGTTTACAATGTTACCATTTTACATTGTGTTAAATGGTAACATTCTGTTTACAATGTTACCATTTTACATTGTGTTAAATGGTAACATTCTGTTTACAATGTTACCATTTTACATTATGTTAAATGGTAACATTCTGTTTACAATGTTACCATTTTACATTGTGTTAAATGGTAACATTCTGTTTACAATGTTACCATTTTACCTTGTGTTAAATGGTAACATTCTGTTTACAATGTTACCATTTCACATTGTGTTAAATGGTAACATTCTGTTTACAATGTTACCATTTTACATTGTGTTAAATGGTAACATTATGTTTACAATGTTACCATTTACATAATGTTAAATGGTAACATTCTGTTTACAATGTTACCATTTTACATTGTGTTAAATGGTAACATTATGTTTACAATGTTACCATTTTACATTGTGTTAAATGGTAACATTCTGTTTACAATGTTACCATTTTACATTGTGTTAAATGGTAACATTCTGTTTACAATGTTACCATTTCACATTATGTTAAATGGTAACATTCTGTTTACAATGTTACCATTTTACATTATGTTAAATGGTAACATTATGTTTACGATGTTACCATTTTACATTATGTTAAATTGTAACATTATGTTTACGATGTTACCATTTTACATTATGTTAAATTGTCAGTAGGCCTGGTACCGGAACCGGTACTGGACCCCCTTTTACTTTCAGCCATCAGAAGAGGGTACACTGTGGTCATAACAATACTCAGACTGTAGCATTTAAAGGTCCCAAAGTGTACCAGGAAAATATCCCCCGCACGATTACACCAGCAGCCTGAATTGTGAATGTGAGGGAGGATGGATCCATGCTTTCATGTTGTTCACTCCAGGCTGATATAAAAATGATATAACTAATACTACTTCTACTAATAATGACAATAACAACAAAATAATAATAATAATGTCAAAAATACCAGTAATAATAATAACAATAACAACATAAACAACAACATTACTACTAATAATAATAAAGATAAACAAATGTATTAAAAAATTAATAATGATAATAATAATAATAAAACTGATCATAACAGTAACAATATCAATCATAACAACAACAGTACTAACAACAATAATAACAATAACAATGAAGGTGTTGCTGCAGATCTGAGTCCCGACTCTGCTGCCTTTCTAGTGCGGCAAAGAAAGTAAGAAATAGAAAAAGAAAAACACAAATAAACTGAGTGTGAGGGTTTTTCTACAAGTTACACTGAATATTTGCACAGACATGCTGACTGTTTGCTGGGAGACGTCACCTGTCTTTTATAGAATAGCAGGTAAGCTGTTCTCTGCCGCTGCTCACACACAGACTCACACGTGGTCTGGCAGACCAACTCGTCATCGTACGTGAGCCGGCTGTCTGTGACGTCGTCTCTTCCGCTCATCTGGTGAACGCCGTCACAGACGTAATGTCCTGAGAGGAGAAGGCGCACTTATTAACGTCTCATAAACTTTCAAAGCTGACCTGCATTCAGCACATGTGTCTGAAAGCACCCACTCACCGCTGTAAGCTGAGGAGCCCAAACGACTGATCACGCTGACCAACAAATAGCGAGCAGTTTAGTGGGAGAGGGCAGCGGCACCACCCGTTAGCTTAGAAATGGGCTCCATCCATACTTGAAATGAACGGTGTGCCTTTTCCCTTACCTCTTCAGTAAAGGCTGTGTCCTGGCTGATCACCAGCTGCTGTGTCAGAACAATGGGGCTGTTCTTCTTCTCCACGGTGAACGATGGAGTGAACGTAAACCACTTCAGCTGGAGGATCAGCACACTGAAAGAGATGAGACAAAGAGGAGAGGCTCAAAGGAAGACGCAAGGAGGACATGACATGAACAAAACTGACACCGACTGAACTGTGGTGGTTTGAGGCCTTTGGGGACCGATTTGAGGTTACTCACTTTGGCAGGTTCAAGAACAGCAGCTCCTCTTTGATCTTCTTAGCTCCGCACTGGCATTCGTAGTCCAACAGGCCGCCCTGCAGCAGGGAGCAGGAGGAACAGGTGCATTAGAGTTAAACTCTTTTACAGATGAATTCACATATTCGTGGGAGCAAGCCTGTTCACAGAATAGAGTCTAAACGAGCTCTTACTTTCAGACTCCAGCCCCGCCCTTCAGCAGCTCCGCAGCATCCTGCTGGCTGGCACAACCTTGCCATTGGCTGCTGCCAGGGACTCAACAGGTTAGAACAAAAATATAAATATTATATCTGAGTTCTTATGTGGACCCGCCTTCCAGACACAACGTCACCTTACATGAATGTCCACAGGTTAGCGGCCCTCGCTCTGCTGGTCCTCCAAAGTAAGAAAAAATGAGAAAAAATAAGGAGCAGACCAAGCAAAAGAGGGTATTTAAAGAGACAGTGCTCTTAAGGTTCATTTTTGGCGAGTTTTATTATCTAAATGTCATTGTGTCACTTTCTTATGAGGCTTCAGTGAACTGAAAAAGCTTCTGGGATGAGAAGCGAAACGTCTTCAAAAAAGTTAAAGAAGTCCGGTTGCTTTTTTTCCCCAAGCTCCTTAGAGTTCTCTGAAAATGGTCAGGTAGAAGGACTGGACTGAAAATGAGTAAAAAAGCAGCCAAAGCCCAAGGAAGTTGAAAGACTGGAAACTATTGCTGAGGTCATGTCAGTGTAAAAAGTTACCTACAAGTCTGGCACCTTGGAAGCAAAACATAAAGAAATAAGGTGTAAGGCCAAATGTTTGGTCCTGCAGCCAACCGGACCATGAAATATAGAGCACAGGTGAACAAAGTGAGGCAGCAGTTTGCTGATTTCCACCTTGTGCCTTTCATGTTGATCAGCTTAGTAGTTTGCCAGCTTTCTAGCTGTT